>NC_073720.1:45988326-46304336 GCF_023634085.1 Falco cherrug | reverse complement strand
TTCCCTTCCCTCAAAAAAATGTTACAGTATTTTATATTTTACTATATATTACAATAAAAATATTTTTACATGCAGAAATACAGTTGCACTTTTCTTGTTTTGTCCTTTAAACAGATTAACATCTTCTGGATATGTCTCAGCTTTCCATATATCTCAGCATGAGTGGAAAGGCACCCAATTCTTCCCATTCCCATTGGCATCCATCAGTATGCCAAAATAAAGGCTGCTGCACTTACAGAAGTGCAGTAAGAGAAGGCATCTTCACTGGTTGTTCAGTTATGCAGAATATAAAAGATCAGCCTTTCTTTTTCTAGACACTCCTCAAAAGTTATAGTCAGCCAAACCACATTTACAGTACTCCTCAGTTCATTGCATTCATTTACTGTGTGTACATTATTCTCACTTGCCTTCAGAGAATGTGTGTTGAATTCTAAACGCTTACACTGCTGAATTTTTCCACTAAAAACACCCTGTATAGTGATGGTTTCTGTATGCATATATTAACCAGGATTTACTTTTATATTCATTTTACATACCTTCCCCCACCCTTCCCCCAGAAAAATGTAGTTTGTACAGACTGCTAAACCTACTTTGCACTGTGTTGCTGCAGCTGAAAACAGTGGGTGTCAGCCCAGTATTTTTCCTTCATCATACAATTTGTTTTCTTGTCAGTAAGGTTAAGAGCAAGGGATACAAATTATCTGATGTAAAATTACTAGCTGAAGATAGATGTCACACAAATATTAAACCATCTATCCTATTTGCATATTGGCAGATAACCTGCTAGAGCCATCTAAATTAGTTTTGAATAATTCAATGTATAAGGGAAGCAGCAAAGCATGCCATGATAAAACAAGGATCCTGAGGGTTTCTACATCATTACATTTCAATTTTGGTTGGAGGAAGAGCAAATGAAACCTGAATTAAGCTCTTCTACTAACCTGCAAGTCAGTAGAACTTTTTCAAATCTTCATTACATTTTAATGATCTGTCATATTTCCAAGCAGTATATAGCAATAACTTATGTATAGATGCATTAACTCAGGAAAATATTTTATGAATTAATTACAAAGAAATCTCCAGACTTTCAAATTACATAGCAACCAAACTTTTTGTTAGATTCTAGCTATGCTATGTTAGTACATTTAATTTGTCAGTGTTTGTTTCATTCAATTTCCTCTTGTATGCTTCTAGAAAAAGGGTAGCCTTGGATGTACACTGCACATGTAGTACTAATAGACACAAAAGAGAGAATTTTTTTGTAAATAGAAGCCATTTTTCTAGAGTCTAATATAAACAAATATGAATAAGCTTCCTCTCTGAAATGGACAAACAGTGCTATCTGGTGTTTTCTTATGTGTACAAGAGCCAAATGGACGAATGATTTACATTAAACCCCACATATTGAGAAATTAGAAAAATAAAAACCAAAAAATATGCATTATAAATGTGCATAATTAGATAATATTATATATAATTAGAATATTCTGGATAATAGTACAATATAATTAGTTTATAACAGAAATATTATCTCTATAATTAGACAAATATATATAAGTAGAAAAATATAATACAAAGCCTATAAGGCTAATTATCCACATCAGAAAAAAAAATCTGAGAACAGACTTTACTAGAAGTATTTTTCACCAGAAATACTATTTTGCTCTTAATTTTCTCAATGTAACCACTTAAATGTAGATGATCTGGAGAAGTGCCTTGCCCAGTCCATTGCCCACACCCAGCAGGCCAATGAATATTACATGTGCCAGGCCCTCTAGAGACCTACAGGGTGGAAGGGAATGACCTGTATGTGCTTTTCTGATTTCAGTTTCAATGACAGAAACATCTCCCCAGCTGAGTCAGTCATTTATTATTTGTTGGCCACACTGAGAAGCCCTCAGCTTGCTTTATAATGGGAGTTCATTTAATAGAGGCAGGAAATAAACTCTCCCTAGATCAGAATGCATTTCCTTTTTCAAGCAGATGTTGGGACACCAAAAAACCCGTATTTTATCTCAAGGGAATGCTGTGTGCCCAGAGACGCTGTCTTATTTCCACAGCCATCGCCAATTTGTTTTCTTTGTTCCTGTGTTACCAGCCAAATATAAGGTTCACCATGCCACACGCCACAGGAACTTAATGTTGTACATCCAGCAGCTATCTACTAGTGCAGCCACATACCAAGAATAAATGCAATGCATAGGTAATGATTGGTTTCAGCTCTAAAAAGGGCAGCTTCCATCCAAAATGAACTTAACACAGGTTCATTTGGTACTTGTGCTCACTGCTAATCAGCTGGCAGGGCAGTGGGAGCTGGCTGGAAGGGCAGCAGCCTCCAAGAAGATTGCTTTGCATTAATTATAAATTTGGCTACCTACAATTTCACACACTGGGAGGTGCTCTCAGAATGATTATTGCCCTTAGCAGTACATCCTCAGTCATAGAATGTCTCACTTTAATAATAAAGCAAATTAAGAGATGGAGGTTTATTGGGTGTTGGACAATCTGCTAATCAGTGCAATAAGGTTTCCTTGAAGGCAGGGCTGGATGCCAGAACTGGACCAGAATTCAATTTGAACACAATATCTACAGATTCCCTGGCAAAAGAAAAGTGTGCAGAACATGCAAAAGGAAAGAATGTATTGCCAGGAAGACCCTTCTTTTTTAAGTAGCCATCAATGTCTGTGCATATGCTATCAGAAGGAAAGGAGAGGGACAGTCCTGAAGTAAAAACACAGGAAACATTCGTGATGAGGGCAGATCCTGCCACACACTACGGTAATTAGACAAGGTCTAATACACAGTGCTGGTGGTGGGAAAGGGGTCCCTATAGGTACAGTTAGGATCCTGGAAAATACTAGGCCCAGCCGAGAATCAGTATCAGTCAGCACAGAGATTTGCCTTACAAAGCACAGTAATCAAAGGACCAACTACTACTGCCTGGTAGTTTTCAATAGAAAATCGAACTTTAGTGATTAGCAAATGTTTTCATAGGTGAGGGGAAGATTCTTACTCAGCTTTCCTAATAATTTAAAAGAAAATAAAGAAATAATATAATAAGAAAAAAGTAAGAAAAGAAAAAAGGGAGGGAAAAAAAACAAGAAAAGAAAAAAAAAGCTAGGTAAGGAACAAGATGAATAGTAGCCTCAGAAAGCACTGAGGTGCAGGCTAAAATTAATTTATGCCGGCATTCTTCCTGGTGTGAAATCCTTCATTCTGAAATTTTAATCATCATCTATTATTACTAACAATTTATGTAATACAACCCTCAGTTCTGTTTATAATATTCTTAAGTTTTCACAGCAAAATTTAACACTTAACCTTGTATGTTGAGCATCCACCATATTCTCACATACTGGAGGATGACTGATAAGAAGCTATAAAAGGAAGAGTGGAATGAAATCTGCATGATGATGAGATAGTTCTGTTAACACATAACAGCATAATACATGACTTTATACTACTTATGTTTAAAATTATGTTTATTAGAAACTTTGAAATTTCAAAGCAACCAAATTTAAACACATGTAATTAAAAAAATGCTTTTCTATTCCTTTTTTAAAGATATAAATATATATATGAAACGTACTTCAGAAACTAAGTAATTTATTTTTGAATTAACATTACCGAAAACTAAGAGTATAGAAACAGACAAGGAATATTTAGTATTTAATATTTCATTAATATTTAATGATGAAAGCCAGTCATTCCATATTTCAGCTCATAGAATAATGCTAGAATGAGTCATTACAAGTAATTCACGTGGAAGTAGAAAATTAGTAAGATTATAAAAAGTGCAGAAAATGTGAATTCATCAGGAAAAAAAGAATCATACTAAACAGCTTTCTTTATGACAGGTCTACTGGATTAGTTAGAGGGAAACATTACTTTTTTATGTAACTAAATTAAATAGAAAGTGTCATTAAAAAGATTTAAGAATAATAATGACTCGTGTTGTATTGTACATAGCTTAGAAAGCAAATCTGGGATCAAAACAGATTTTGTTAAGTTTGAGATAGCCACATGAAATACTGTAAAGATAAATGCAAAGACCTACATTTGGAAAGGAGGTATCAAATGCAAATATGGAGAAAGAGTAATTACTGACTGGGCTGAAGTGCTGCAAAAAGGAACTAAAAGTTGTGTAGATAAAACTGAGTACGAGTCAAAAGTGCAATGATGTTGCTAATCACCATGGCCGGCAACTCCCATTGTGGGGTGTACTAACAAGAATGTTATCCGTAGGACACTGATGACAGCTGTTCTAATTTACAGATTCTAGGAAGCTATTGTTTGAAGTACCCATTTATCTTTGGGTGTAACTGGTAACAATTTAAGCAAATGTATAGAAGAAAAAAATATGTTGGATGTTGAGGAGAGGCTGCATCTGTAGTCTAGCTGAATCCAAAGGAAACTAGTTTTCTATAGAGAAAGTGGAAAAATAACTCTTCTGGGACCACTGGTAAAAAGTTAAAGCCTACTGCAAATACAGAAGAAGTATGGCCTGTAAAGTTTATAAAATCTGCACAAGAAGTTTTTAAAGTACAAAGTAAACAACAGTAGCAAAGATGATCTACGTATACCGAATACTATTTCAGAGCAGAAAGATAGATAACATGATCTCACAATGTTCCTTTCAACTCTCCATTTCTTTTATACCAAATACATGTACCATACATGCTCTAATAGCAGCTGCAGTGAGTTCTGTTGCTGGACATGATTTAGCAAGGGTTGCATAGCTCCTGACACGCTTCTGAACTAATGAAGTGAATCTTCCTGGCAAAGAAGTCATAAACTTTTCAAAGATACAAACAGACACAAAATTAATGTTGCAACTTTTTTTTCTATGTATTGGAACATATGAACTTTTTACTAATTTTTATTATTGCTTTGAAACTCTTTCTTTGAAATTCCTTTATCTATAGCAACACTGAATACAGCTTTTCTGCTAAATGTACTTGGTTAGCTAAACTTATAAAATTTAAAACAATGTACATTTCTTTTGCATTTCATGTACAATTTTCCTTATATTAAGATGGAAATAAATTGCATAGGTTCTCAAATGAAATTTGAGATATAAGCAATCAGATTTAAGCAATTAGACACAATCATTTACTGTCCATTTGATCAAGACCAGACTACTAAAAAATCAGCTTATTTGATCCTTACTGTTTTGAGTAAAGTCCCTAGAGCCAGAGACAGTCCATAGACACCCTGTATGAATTTGTCTGTCCACAGGCAAACTGTCTAATATCACTATATAACATCATGCTAACCGAAGCTCTATGTTTCAAAAACCCAAAAATGTACAAAAGGCAGTCTACACTGACACTGTGTTTTCAGTTTTATTGTCTGGATACACAGCAAATGCTGTCTTCAGGAATGCACATGGGCACTCCAAAAAGCAGTATTTAAGAAAACATTGTTTTAATTTCTACATCAGTAACAATCTAGACTATAATATCTTGAGAAATAAAATGGTGCAATTATTCTGTATTGAAGAACAACACATATATTTCCAAGGTTTTTATAGGTAAATAATAATATTCAAAACTCAAACACAGTAATTTTAACTTTGAGCGTTTTACTGACACATTAGATCCCATCTCGCCATATTTTCCTTCTGGTCTCTTTCCCAAATAAAATCTACTTATCCTATGAACCTGTAAAGAAGTGGGGTGATACAACTAGCCGTCTAACTTTAAAACAAATTTAAGAAGTAGTGGGGTCCAGAAAGCACCATCTGAAATTTTTCCTTTGTCAAGAATTCACAGTTCCAGTGCTCAAAAACTTGTATGTAGGACCTACTCCTGATCATTATTACAATTACAGCAGCTAGCAAGGTATCTAACTAGTGATCTACATGTGCAATTACCTCATTTGCAAACATACTAGATAATTTAGAGTGTAAATTATTCAGAGATTTTTATGTACAAAATTGTGTAGATGCATTTTTTAATCCAAGTTCACCTAGATTCAGCTTCTCTTCTTCAAAGTGGAATCAGATTGGAGGGCCAAAGTCACACCAGTTTTCTAAGAGCACTGATGTTTGTTTCATATATTGTCTTATAAGATTTGTGTTTTATAAATTATTCTGTATTGGAAAAAAACTCTTCAAGTCATATTAACCATATTTTGTTGTGTGCAGGGGTTAAGTGTGCACCAGGAGGTGGCACCCACTCTGGTTTTAACATGGATGTGAGACATTTCTTGGCACTGTTCATTTGATGTCACTGCTGGATGGCCTCACCTTTTTACCCACACATCAGCATGGCTGATACTTTGTGTCATCAGAAGTTCAGAGTTAAAATGTTCTAAACAGCAGAGCATTAGTTCTTTACAGCTTCCCATTTGCAGGTTTTTTTACTCTTTTACATTAACAAAAAATAGGGCAATGGTCAGAAACCAGTTTGTGCACACATTAAGGCTACCTAAAAAGTGGGATTAAGAATGTTTTGTGAAATCAGTGAAATGTACTTACTAACCGCTACATAGGCATTAGTATAATCTTAACTCAGTGCTGGAGGAGAGAATATTATCAGTGAAACTAAGATTAGTGAGTACAGACTGTTGAAATGGCTTCAGAAATCACTCTAGAGAAATACAGTGCTTGTGGGTATGAGGAAAGTGACAAAGCCTTTTAAAAATTAAAAAACAGTAACCACAAATGAGCTTTTCCATTCTAGAGGTTTCTATTTTAACATTTAGACATCAGAGAAATTTTCACTGAGCTCATTAGAATTACTTTTTTTGAAAGAAGGAGTTAAATCATGGCCTACTTGCTGTAACTCATTAATAATCATTTGCAGCCCAGCAGGCAGTGGTTCATGGCTCTGGAGGTGTAGTCACCTGTATCAAATGGTAATTCTTAGAGAGCGCATTTATCCAGGGAGCATTAAGTAATAGCATACGACAGGGAAGACTGGTACAAGAGCTCTGAGCTATTTTCTGGGCTGAGTTTACTCTGTGCAGTTATATAGCAGCCCACAGGGCAGTGTTTTAGGAAAAAAATGAAACCAGTTCTATTGA
Source organism: Falco cherrug (assembly GCF_023634085.1). Taxonomy (NCBI): domain Eukaryota; kingdom Metazoa; phylum Chordata; class Aves; order Falconiformes; family Falconidae; genus Falco; species Falco cherrug. Next base: position 46,297,307 of record NC_073720.1, on the reverse strand, counting down.
TTTCATGTGGCAAGGGTTGGTAGAAGGAGGTTTCATGGGTGGCCTCTGTGAGAAGACCCCAACTGCTAGCACCACTTGTTGCCTCACCTAAGGGACTTAGTGTAACCTGCAGCACTACCAAGGGAATGGAGACAAGGACAGTGGCAGGTAAGGTGTCTGAAGTGAAGTTGAGCCTGGGAAAAGGAGAGGAAAGGCATTTTTCACTAAGAGATTAAATGTTTTTTGTCTCTATTTCCCAATATCCATCGGTAATCAAATGTTTTAAGTTAAATTCCCTGAACTGAATCCCTTTTGCTTGCAACAGTAATTTCTGACTGATGTTCATGGGGTTTTTTAAGCCATGAGTTTTCTTGTTCTTGTTCTTGTTCTTCCTATTTTCTTCCCCCATCTTACTGAAGACACCGGATAAATGAGTAGCTGTGTGGGTGCTTGGCTGCCAGCTGGGGCCAGCCCACCACACCACTGTGCTTATGATTCCAGTGGATGACCAGAAAATCTCCATTAGGCTTAAAGATGTCTAATAAATATCAACAGAGATAAAATGCCTAATGGCTAATAACAACCTACTATTTAGACGTGCAGTTATATAGTTACATGCTGCCATTGCAACAGTTGGAATCGCCATCTAAGTACTGGGCAACAGAACACCAGGAAACTGGTCATTCAAAAAGCAGATGCACACAGGAGTTCTGCCTGAAAGACAGGCAAGAGGACTGAACCCCTAGAAAGCATAAAATATTTCTTAATTAATTTATACCAGTTTTATACTACTTGGGTAAATTCAAATTGGTCTTCAAGCAGCTCTGTTACAAGGAAAGAATCGGACTTTTACTTATTTATCATTTTGACTCATTGTGGGTTTTTTTGTTTACAGTACCAGTCTAAAAGCTACTATAATTGATTGTTATAATTGTCCTGAACAGGCATCAGCATTTATAATTTTTCCTCTGCCAGAAATTGTCTCACTGAGTAATACTGAAAATGCAGTATCCTTAAATTGAAACATTACCTCCTTTACATTTAAAACAAGCAATTATATATGTTAGTAATAGAGACAGACAGCTATAGATTATATAGATACATCTGCAAATTATTCTTAAAGAATCCCAAAAGTTTCTTTGAGCTGTATAAAGCAGATATAAAGAAAAGCAAAAATGATCAGTCAAGATATACAACGTTAATACCACAGATTTTTTTAAAGTATTGCCATAATTCTAATGCTGCTCCCATGGTTTAAATAGGACTGGTTTATGCACAAAGTATCAGTTTTTCTTTTCTTAATCCTCTCTGTCATTAATGCACATTCAAAGCAAGTTCAAAAGATTTTTCTATTTGCAAAAAGCACAATGTTAGTGTAAACTCCGATGGTAGCTCATTTACACTGACCTGAATTACAGATAATATTGTCCTGTCCAATAGAAGACAAGAATAAACAGTTTCAATTTACAGAGCTCCAATAACATTTTAGCAGAAACTTATAGCATACCATCAGATAGACCTGTCAACATAGTATATATACATCATTGATCTTCAGAGCACAGCTGCCTCTTGGAAACCAGAGACATTACACTGGAGACAATCTGCATATGATCAGGTCAATTATGACAGAATAACAGATGGAATAGAACCAGGTTTTCTTATGTTAATTTGAAATATTACTGCAATAACTGTAAAATAATGCATACTTGCTTCAGGAGCATGCATTACAATATTAAGTACTCTAAAAAAATACTACATTTTTGTGTTAGTTCTACACATTATGTGCTTGATATTTCTTAAAATAAACAATGTTTATAAAAGAAATTATGCTTAAGTATTAAAGAATCAAATACAACTTATTGTAATGCCTGCATTAACATGCACAAAGAACAGTTGGAATACAAAGCTGAATGTTCCACACTTCTAAAGTATTATTTAGGTGGCACCAACTTGCAGGAGCGGGCATGGAAATTAGGACCATGCGTGGCAATCAGTTAGCTGAGGGGAATGTGCGTGAGCTTTTAGGTCACGAACCCTGGGAGGACAAGGAGTGTGAATAGACACAACTAACAGGATGAGTCATGCCGGGAGAAGATAGGGGAGGGGAGTGGGGGACGGATGGCACCAAGGATGGCACCAAGGAGAGGTAACACCTTGCTGTTTAATTGATGACTGTAAACACTTGCTTAAAGTGTCCTTTGTTTGTAGTTAACCACCAATCAGGGGTTGCCTAGTATGCAATGCTTAGCTTAAAGAACCAATCTGTTTAAAACATGCAGCTTCTGAAAATTTATATAAAGTCGTGCTTCTGTAAAATAAATCGAAATTTGTTTGCATCAAACAGTGTCCCGTCACTCATCGTGGCAAATTGGTGACCCCGACATGGTGGGTTTATGAACCGCCAGGCTGAGCGGCAGGCTGCGAGTCCCACAGCACGTTGAATGAGCTGCTGAAAGGAAGCAGGATTTGGAAAAAAGTCCCTCTGGAATTTAGAGGTGAGCTGTGGGAAACATGGGGATTCAGGCGTCTTCCCCCGAAAGAGACGTATATGAGCTTATGCTTATGAAAGCTCTCCTTAATAAGCATGAAAAGAATATTCCTGGGCATGATCTCAAGGCACTCCTTAGATGGGTACAGGTGAAAGTTCCCGCTTTAACTGCATCTAATATTTTTACGCGAGAACTTTAGGAGGATGTGGGGGTAAAGTTATGGGATGCAGCTACATCGGGGCATGCTGGAGTTCAGTGCATGCTCCCATGGTGGAGAAGCATTTTTAAGATTTTGAAAGCACAGGAAAAAGGTTACAGAGAGAAAGCGGTGGGGGGAAGGAAACTTTCCTACAGCACCTCTGTCACCGCCGGAGGATCCGAAACCGCCTGACCCCATGAAGGTTTTTGCCACGGGTTACCCCCAAGAGGAAGACCCCTTTGATCTGGGACTGGTGGACCCTGAAAAAGAGCCAGATTTATACCCCCCCTGACCCACACAATGTGGGCTAGCATAAAGTGCCAAGCCTTGAAAGAAGGAGACCTGGATATTGCTAAAACAATAGTGTCCCCCGTGCTTTATCAGGGTCGGGGGACACGGTGGGAGGCTTTGTCTTTTCCAGTAATTAAGGAACAGTGCGTCGCACTGTTACCGAGCACGGGCTTTCCTCTCCTTATTTTGCGAGTCTGTTGTCTTCTGTATTTGATACATATGTTATGACTTCTCATGATCTTAAGCCTCTAGAGAGGCTGTTATTAACTCCGACTCAATACGCGTTATGGGACTCACATTGGAGGGGGAGGGGGGCTTCAGGCAATGCAGCTATGGCTGTGCTGACCATAGAACACAGAACACCTTACTGATACAGGTCGGCACTCTGATCTGGCAGCTCACGCTCGGGATATCCCTCGGGAGGCTCTTGAAGCAGTCCGTGAGGAAGCAAAAAAGGCTCTTCTTAAAATCCCTGACTCACAAAAGCCACAGAAAGCTTTTATAACTATTACTCAAGGACCCTGTGAGTCCTATATGGAATTTATTGACAGACTAAAAAATGCTTTAGAGAGTCAGGTGGATAACGCAGAAGCACGGGAAATATTGTTATTGAAATTAGCTGTGGAAAATGCTAATGTAGATTGCAAAAAACTGTTGAAATCTCTTCCTAATCCAAACCCCACATTGATTGAAATGATAGAAGCCTGCAATAGAATCAGCACTGTGGATCACAAATTTGAGGTTTTGGCTGCTGCTTTTGCAGCTGTAAGTGGTCCGTCAGGCACCGTAATTTGTTACGGCTGTGGCAAACCAGGTCACTTAAAAAAGAATTGCCTGGCTATGAATAAAGGGGCTAAACACCAAGCCCCTGGGTACTGCCCTGTATGCCAAAAAGGGCATCATCATGCTAATCAATGTCATTCTAAGTATGATTTCCAAGGCCAACCAATACAGGGAAACCGATCACAGAGCGCGGGGCAGCAACACACACAGACACAAGTGCCGCAGCCGACATTCCAACCCCAACAGAGGGAAGCAACAGCACCTCGAGTCTTCGTCCAGCATCCTCAGGCAGCGCCGGATTGGACGTGGCAACCTCCCACACAGTAACGTTACTTGATCCCTCGGTTCACTTATTATCCACAGATTTCTCGGGACCCTTACCCCCTAAACCACAAGCGTTGTTGTTAGGTAGATCCTCTACACCTTTACAACATTGTCAGGATTTTTTGTACTGCCAGGGGTCATTGACTCTGACAGTACTGATGAAATTAAGATTATGGCATGGACCCCGTTTCCTCCCTGCACAATACCAAAAGGTAGCTGTACAGCACAATTGATATTGATTTCACTGGGGGCAAATTCCCCAGTCCCCAGCCAATCTCATCAAAGGTGGGGAGGGTTTGGATCTACAGGGAATCCACAAATTTTATGGGTGCAATCTATTTCTCAGAAACCGCCTGTATGTCAATGTACTCTTATCTGCGAAAAAACAGCAAATAGTGTTAAATGGGATTATTGATACCGGAGCTGATGTCACAGTAATTTCTCAAGCTAAATGGCCTCCGCAATGGCCACTGACTAAAGTCTCTCAGATGCTGGCTGGGATTGGGGGGACTGGTAACAGCTGTCAAAGTTTGGGACTAATTCAATTTGGGTACCAGAGGGACATGTGGCTTCTGTTAAACTTTTTGTGTTACCAGTCCCTATGGTTTTGTGGGGACGCAATGTATTGTTGCAATGGGGAATGTCTATCCGAACCCATTTTTAGATGGGGCCATCAAAGTGTGTGACACCCTAAAAATAACCTGGAAAACTGATGCTCCCATTTGGGTGGCTCAATGGCACCTCCCTCTGGAGAAACTTTGCGCACTCCAAAATTTAGTCTCAGAGCAACTGTCCAAAGGACGTATTGTACCCTCTACTAGCCCCTGGAATTCACCTGTTTTTGTTATTAAAAAACAAACTGGCAAGTGGCGCTTGCTCCATGATCTCAGAAAAATTAATGATGCTATGGAAGACACGGGAGCACTCCAACCAGGACTCCTGTCCCCCACTATGACTATTTTTAATATCCCACTACACCCAGATGATGCTCCTAAATTTGCCTTTTCAGTCCCTAGCGTCAACATGCAAGCCCCATTGCTAAGATACCAGTGGGTTATGCTGTCACAGGGAATGAAGAACTGTCCCACAATCTGCCAGTGGTATGTAGCTAAGATACTTAACCCTGTTAGGGCTGCAATGCCTAATACCCTATTGTACCATTATATGGACGACATCCTAGTGGCTGTACATCACGAGGTCATGGAGGAAGCTGTAGCCCTTGTCGCAGCTGCTGTTAATTCAGCAGGCCTCTGTATTGCGCCAGAAAAAAATCAAAAAATACCCCCATGGAAGTACTTAGGTTGGCGTATAAGAATTCAAACTACAGTTCCCCAGCCTTTACAGATACAGACAGACATAAAAAACTTACATGATGTACAGAAATTGCTGGGAACAATTAATTGGGTCTGGCCACTGTTGGGAATTTCTAATGCAGACCTAAGTCCTTTATTTGAACTGCTTAAAGGGAATACCGACTTGTGTTCCCCCCTCAGTCTTGGTCTGGAAGCCACTGACTCTTTGCAAAAGGCTGCTACGGCAGTCACTCACAGACAAGTACATCGGTGGGCTCCTGAATTACCTTTTCATTTGATTATTTTGAATCCCGCTCGACAGCCTCATGCGTTAATATTTCAATGGGATTCTCGAAATCAGACCCTCTGTTGCTTATTGAATGGGGTTTTTTATCAAATCAACCTACAAAAACTATTTCAACACAGCATGAGATGTTTGCTTTACTGATAATTAAAGCCAGACAACGCTTGTTAACACTTATCAGGAGTGGATTTCACTCATATCTGTTTACCTGTGACAAGCATGTATTTACAATGGCTTTATCACCAGTCAGATGCCTTCATTATGGCATTGGTGGACTATACAGGTCAACTCACATCCCACCTACCTCGCATAAGCTGCTTAATATTGACTTTCACTTAATATCCAAGCCAAAAAGGAGTGATCAGCCATTACAAGCTTTTACTGTGTTTACAGACAGGTCTGGAAAATCGCACAAATCAGTCATTTTATGGTGGGATGACCAGTGTGGATGGTGGGACTCGGACATAGAAACTGTTCCTGGTTCTCCTCAGATAGTAGAACTGGCTGCAGTTGTTCGAGTTTTTCGAAGGTGGTCCACACCACTTAATCTTGTTACTGATTCAGCTTATGTTGCAGGGATTGTAGAACAAGCTGAAGCATCTGTACTACGTGATGTCTCACATTCTGAACCATTTGACTTATTGTCCCGCATATATCTCAGCTGGAACAAAGGACTTTCTCGACTCATGGGGCATAACTCACATTACCGGTACTCCTCATTCCCCTACAGGTCAATCTTTGATTGAACACTCTCATCACTCTTTGAAACGCTTACTACAACAACAAAAAGGGGGAATGGGGACTGAAACCCCTGAGGAACGACTAAAGAAAGCTCTGTATGTTTTCAATTTTTTGAGTTGTTCTTTAATAGATAACAATCATCCAATAGTTCAGCATTTTAATGTGAATGCTTCACTTGAGGCACAAATTAAACCTCTGGTGTTGGTCCGTGATCCAGAAACAGGTAAGATTATGGGACCATATCCTCTTGTGAAATGGGGAAGAGGTTATGCTTGTGTTTCCACAGAAAAAGGCCCCAGGTGGATTCTGGCAAAGAACATATGACCCTTCCATGAATCCCTGCCACAATCATCCGGTGAGGACTCCGATCATCCTCTGGATCATCCTCTCTATCAACGAATAGCATAGACCTTTCAGATCATTCAGAGTTGATTCATGCTAGCATCCAACAATTGAAGGATGGAATTTCCCATCTCCAACAGTGTGATACTTGGGATTGGTTAGATAAACTGTTTAGTGGCTGGGGCATTTTGGGATGGTTAAGAAGTTTAGTAAAGACAATTATATATGTCTTAGTTGCTTTTTTAATTTGTTCTATTACTTATACCTTGTTTGACTCGTTCGGTATCAAAAGTTCTTTTTGTTCAACAGGAAGGGGGAGATGCAGGAGAGGGCATGGAAATTAGGACCATCCATGGCATGGAAATTAGGACCATGCATGGCAATCAGCTAGCTGAGGGGAATGTGCTCGAGCTTGTAGGTCACAAACCCTGGGAAGACAAGGAGTGTGAATAGACACAACTAGAGTGGAGTGGAGTGGAGTGGGGGACGATGGGGTGCCAAGGATGGCACCAAGGAGAGGTAACACCTTGCTGTTAATTGATGACTGTAAACACTTAAAGTGTCCTTTGTTTGTAGTTAACCACCCATCAGGGGTTGCCTAGTATGCAATGCTTAGCTTAAAGAACCAATCTGTTTAAAACACGCAGCTTCTGAAAATTTATATAAAGTCGTGCTTCTGTACAATAAATCGACATTTGTTTGCATCAAATAGTGTCCTGTCTCATCCCGGCACCAACTGACCACCTATTGCAAGAACCTCCTAAAGAAACAAGCGAGTGGTAATACTGGGCAAAGAATATTATTTAATATCTGATTATTGTAAAATGATAGATTCTCTCCATTCTACTACTCTCTTTAAATTTTAAAATAACAGCTCATTCCAGACTGCATTCTTACGCCATACATACTACAGCTGCAAAGGAAATTTCTGCAGTTCATACCACCAACTGTCCAAAGCACATTTGCAACATCTGTGTTTTGAACCTTTTAGTTATTATTTGAAAGTAAATTTTATTCACTGAAAGTAAAAATACTAGCTTTATTTTGGCAGCTTCTGCACAGAGATCTCTACTTGTCAATTATGTTTAAAATCGGGAGTGGGGGTGGGTGGGACATGAGGGTGTAATGTTAAAATTCTTTCCATGTATATCAATTGTTATATTGATATATATAACATGTAATGTTATCTTTCCATGTATATCAATCACCTACACCATTTTATCATCAGGTCACAGAAGAATTAATATTAAATATTTGTGTTTAGACGTCAAGTGAAAATGCAATTTGCATGTCCTTAGAGGGTGTAAGAAATAAAAGATACACAGATTTTACCATGTTTACAAGTGGCAGTTACTCTCCAGACATAGAAAACCCCAGAAACATTAGTGTCAAGGTGGGTATAAAGTAAAGGTCGAGCAAAGTTTATTGATAATCAATCATTAGTTCAAAACCATAAGCAAAAATGCTTCACTCTTGTTTAGAGGGTGTGTAGTTTTTTAGAAAGGAAAGTGAACATACTACAAAAGCAAATACCAGAACACCAATGGGTTTGAGATATCTGCAAAATAAATTGTAGTACATTTTTATGTACTCAAAGTAACTGTGTACAGAAAGTATTCTTTTCCAACAGCTTTGAAACAGCTAGTCCATTATGTTGTACAGTTAATAACACTTTTTTTAGCAGATTTGTCAAAACTAGTAGCATTTGGCTGGAGAACTGTAAAGTGCATGCAAGGGTAGGAGAAGAATAAAGTAAAGTACAAATCATAGGGCTAATATTACTAGGGTACAAGGCTTAAAACCAGCTTTGAAAAACAGAATAATTTTTAAAAATTAACTCAGGAGAGGAAAAAAGAGCAATAAAAAAGGGAGGGGAGGGAACTGTGCTAAATTAAACCTCATAGCCTTTTGTTAAAAATGATTTCCCACATTAGAGAAATTCAGTAGACAAGTCTAACCCGACTTCAGCAAAGCATTTGCTACGTTGTTACATGGAAAAATAGTAGCCAAAATAAGGGAAGATTAAGGTACTAAATTTATAAGCGGAACAGAATCAAGCTGGATCAATGTGATGAAGATCAATTATACATAAATGTATGCAGTCATATACATTGAACGTATATTTAAGGTTTTGTATATTTTGCAGGAAGCTCTGAAAATTAACTTCTATTGAATATATATATACATTTGATTATGCCTAAATCATAAATGAAAAATAGTTGTGGTAAAGACAAACCATATCCATCTGCCTTTAAAATGTAAAGGATAAATACTGTTTCGGAAGTCTTAGGTTAGACAATAACTTGCTCATATCATACATAAATCCAGTCTTCAATCTGGGCACCTCTTTTCAAGTTCAAACTGGAGTAATTGCAAATGAAGTTTTCTAGGATGATGAGAGAAAACTATACTGAGGGAAGAGATGAAAAGACCTTGGCTTCTCTGTTATTGGCAGTTTCCCTAGTTAAAGCAAATGTAGCAGAAACATAAGAACCAAGGAGGAAAGAAAGTTATTTAAATTCAGTAACAAATAACAGAATATGAATTGGCCATTAATAAATCTAATTTTTATTCTAAATCGACCAACAAAGTTCCCTGTAAAAGCACAGAAATGTCTGTCATCCAGAATCTCTTTGACTCTTCTGTTCCTATTAAAAGATACTCTGCAAAGGAAGTATGCCACCTTTACAGAACATCTCACATCATTTGACCAAAAGTTGGTTACATTAGTGAAAATAGTATGATTGCCTGAATCTGCTTGAAGGCAGATTTTGGCTCCTCTATTACAGTGCACACTTTACTTCAGTGTCAACACATCCTTGCGTACCAACATGTGCACATGGTGTCCAGCTGTGGCAGCTGCCCCTCTTGATCTACAGCCAGAACCTCCCCATGAGTACCGTACAGTCAGCTGTGTGTGCTGTAAACCCCCCCACACATCATTACATCAGCTGTAGGAAGAAATCACACAAGCAGAATTAGTCTTTATTTCATGTTCTCTAAGAAGCATAAAAATGCAAAACCATGATTTTATGTTTAAATGAAGAGGCTGTGTTACATATAAATGTTTAAAGGGATCAATATGTTAAATGCTTAGTTCTTACTGAATTTGAGAAAAGCGTATTCCTCATGAGCAGGAATTAAGATAGATGCAACAAATTCCAAGTTCCTTTTCCATCTATGAACTCCATGGAGTTATTCACCCTCATGAATACTTCCTAAAACCACAAAGCATAGTCAGACCCATCACTGGATTTTCTTACAGGTTATGGGGGAGTGGGGAGAGGAAGTTATCATAATTCATTTCACGTAGACATTCTGATTCCCAGATCTCATCACACCCCAAAATATGACTTACCAAAATTTTGTTTTAAAAGAATCACTAAAAATAAAGTTCCAGGATTGAAAAACTGGTCAAAGGCAGACTCACAAAGCTCAAACTTGCAATACTTGCTACATAGCTTAACTTTGTAACTGTGAACAATTCTTACTATTGATGGTGGTAAATGTAAATAAATGCACAACTGCTGACAATTGAATCTTAACTTTCTGGATAAAAGAAAAATTGTATTTGTCAGGAATTTATTACTTCAGCTTCACAGGATTAGAAGCGAGGAATTTTTTTCTTAACCTAAAAATTAAATTACAAATCTGAAGCAATAGCGTAAGTATTTCTTCAGAAAAGGGTGAAAAGATATGACAAAAACACATTCATTTGAGGCAAATGAAGCAGTTTCTGGATTCATACTAAAACTTTTTGAATAAGAAAACAGCAGCACCTTAGATAAGTAGTCATCTTAAACACTATCAAAAGAGACAAAGGCAACTTTTCTTGTTAAAAAATCTTAATGCAATTGAGTAAGTGAGTGAGGTGTAAGTTAAACAAGATTTTCTCATACAAATCATTATATAGCTGTCAGCAACCTAATAATAAGCATGCTTAAATATTTAAGAATTTTCCAGGTTTACCTAACAATAATATGCTGATTTTAACAGGAGAATAACAATTAAAGAAATAGTTATTATGGACAATAGACAGCTGGTAAAGACGTCATCTTAACTGGGTTTTCATCTAGATTTTATATGTATCTAGTCTCAAACTCGCCAGCTCATTTAAGAATGTGAAATTATACTCAAGTTGAAAATGTCTAGTGTGGTCTCACACATGTCATAGACAATACAGGTGGTTTTCCCATAGGTGGATGTTGCAGCTACATGCTTGTAATGTTTTTAAACCACACTTATAAAATCTTTTCTAAAGTATTATTGCATATTGGAAAATCACATTCTTCCCTTGTCTACATCAAATTATACTAATCCAGGTGTGATTTTGCTCTGTATGAAAAAACACGTATAGTAAACCCGAACCATTCTACTGAGCAGAAAAACATTCAGAAGTAATGAGCAGAATTGTCTGATCCAGCTGGTGTACTGCATGAAGTTTGAAGGGAAGTTTGTTAAGCAAAAATGAGAATCTACTCCAAAGGAAAAATTATTCTTCGTGGAGGTAAAACAAGGAGGATCAGATCAGGCATAAAACCATTCAGGAAAATCCCATTAATCTGTTCTTCTTTAATATGAATGATAAAATTGTTAGTACTTGCCCTGTACAGATAGCATCAATGGTTTCATTATTGTGAAGAAAGTGAAACCTCCAAAATTCAGCACACAGCTAGACACATTTAGACAGACTAACATATCCAGATTCTAAACTCTAGTCCCAGGGCTTGCTACTAAGAAGCATATTCATATCTTATTTTTTACCTCTATGCAAACATCCATTAGAAAGTGTAAACATCTCTATTTCACTGTAAAAATCCCAGTAGGCTCCATTAGATCTGACAGAATAAATTGACAAAAAACTATCTTGCAAAGGCATCTATTTCCTTCATCAACAATATGTGTAGAGATGGTGTTCACTCATAGAGTAAATGGTGAATGTGACCTATGCAGAAGAAATTTACTAGTATAAAAGTAGAGGGGGCCTTCTGCCAGCTTTATTGTCAAGCTCTTGCCAGTTCCTCTCTTCCTCTACAGGGAAATACTGACCTTGATTGGATATACAGTGATGAATAACACTGATTTAAGCTAGCTTTGCTCATGCAGTTTTAATTTTGTTAAGCTCCAAGAACCTTTCAGACAGTTGCAGCTGATTCATTCTGTTCCTGTCTTTTCAAGAGTCTCTAACAATATCAGGGTTATTTGACTGCAGATAGTCTGTATTGATTAGTAACAATTCTTTCCTTAATTCCTGATGATGTCTGCATTCAGCTACTCTTTTACACTGTCCTATGTTTTCATTGTTGTCAAAATAGCTGCACAGTATACTCATCAATCCTGTTATCATCTTTAAATATTAGCATGATGTTGAGTTGATCCAATCTTGTGAACTAGGAGAGCTGTATAATGTGTAGGGCAGGTAGTAAAAAAAAATAAATATATTTTGGACATCATCACAATTGTGCTGCTTGGTTCCAAAATTCCCCCTCAGCATTACTTATCAAGAATTTCTGCTTCCGTTTAGTCAGTTTTCCACCAGTTAGTCTGAAAAGACACTGAAGCCCCTTTTTGTCCAGTTTACCAAACAGAATGAACTATTGATATCGTTCAACCTTGGGTGACTTCCAGCTGCTGTGCTTCTCTTCTTGAATATGAGTATGCTCTTAGATGGAAAATTTGTACATCACCTAGATTTTTTCATCTATTCTTTTAACTAAGAGTAGTTATGTTAGAATCCATCAAGTGTTATCCCTACCTTGAAGCTCAGCTGTGCATTTGAAGGCTTTCCCATCCCAAATGAGATTGTCCTGGGTGGACCAAACTCATCTACATGCCCCATGTGTGTTCTAGGAGTTGGGTTGGTAACAACTAGGTTTAAAGTAGCAGTCACAGATGCCTTACTCAGTTTCCATTACTTCCCCGTTAAATCCATTCTAACACCACTTCACTGTCTATTAAATAACTAAGATTCATAATCAAATGAATAACCAAAGATGAACAGAAATGTGTTCAGTTGTATGCTAAGGTATTTTCAGGTTAATAGATTCAATGACTGTATACCAACATTTTATCTATATTACTGAGAGAAGATGACCTGGTTTCAGCTGGGATGGAGTTAATTTTCTTCCTAGTAGCTGGTCCAGTGTTGTGATTTTGGATTTAGTATGAGAATAATGTTAATAATATACTGATGTTTCAGCTGTTGTTAAGTAGTGCTTACCCTAAGTCAAGTACTCTTCAGTTTCTCAGGCTCTGCTAACAAGGAGGGCACAAGAAGCTGGGAAGGAGAATAACCAGGACAGGTGACCTGAACCAGCCAAAGGGATATTCCATGACATATGATTTCTTACTGAGTATATAAACTAAGGGGAGACAGCCGGGGCCTGCTGATCACTCCTCAGGGACTGGCTGGGCATCAGTCAGTAGGTGGGCAGAAACTGTACTGTGCATCACCTATTCTTCTTGGATTTCATTCCTCCCTCTCTGTTATCTCTCTTTTACTGCTGCTGCTGCTGTTAATAATAATATTTTTAACTTTATTTCAATTATCAAACTATTCTCATATCAGCCCAAAGGTTTTACTTTTTCCTGATTCTCCTTCCCATTCCACCAAGGAGATGGGAATTGACCGAGCAACTGCATGGTCTTAAATGCCAGCTGGGGTTAAGCCACGGCATAAGATTGAACCTGAAATATCTTTCTTTTTTTTTTGTCCTTTTTTTTTTTTTTTTCATTCATGTCTTTGGACTAAAAAGCTTTAAAAAAGTCCTTTACATTACTGTGGATTGATGCTTGCAATAAAAATAAATGTTTTAGTATTGTCTTTATTCTTTGTAATATGAATACAATCAGAAGTAACTCCAGGGAATTGTACCACTACTTGCAGATAATAGTTGGCAATACTTGACAAATATTTCCAAAAGTTTTGTTTAATTTAGGAGTTTTCTTGATAGTATCTTCCTATAAATAAATAACAAAACATAGTTCTTTCTTTGACTGTGTCATGGTTTAACCCCAGATGGCAGGTAAGCTCCACACAGCTACTCACTTACTCCCCCTGCAGTGGGATGGTGGAGACAATTGGAAGGGTAAAAGGTCAAAAACCTGTGGGTTGCAATAAAGGCAGTTTAACAGGTAAAGCAAAAGCTACATACATAATCAAAGGAAAATAAGGAATTCACTCACTACTTCCCATTGGCAGGCAGATGTTTGGCCATTTACAGGAAAGCAAGACAACACCACATGTAACGGTTGCTTGGGAAGACAAATACCTTGACTGCAAATGTCCCCTCCTTCCTTCTTCATCCAGCTTTTACAGCTGAGCATCATGTCATATGGTTTGGGATAACCCTTTTGGTAGCTGGGGTCAGTCCTCTTCCAGCTTCTTGTCCACTCCCAGCCTACTTGCTGGTGCAGCAGTATGAGAAGCAGAGAGGTCCCTGGTGCTGTGTAAGCACTGCTCAGCAATAACCAAAACATCTCTGTATTATTAACACTGTTTTCAGCACAAATACAAAACACAGCACCATACCAGCTGCTATGAAGGAATGTAACTCTATCCTAGCCAAAACCAGTACAGTATCATCTCCTTTGCTCCTCATCATCTTATATCATCACAGAAATTTGAGCTGTGTAACAATAGGTCTATTTTAACATAAAATTCAGTAGATATGGATTAGATTCCCAACTGTTTAGACCTGAACTAATTAAAAATGTTCTTAAAATTGAAGTACTTGTAATGGGCAGGGACTGCTTCATACACAACCAAAGCCAGCCAATTTTCCTGTTGTTTACATGCAAAAGAGGGAATAACACTTAGAAATAGCATTTCAGTGGTGTTTGGAAACATACACAGATCCTTTGCCAAAACCAGACATTCTTTTTTGGTTTTTCCTCCACATTCATGAGTATGTTATTTTTCAGATAGATGTACTCTTACTTTTTAATCCTATTTGGAACAGCAGCCTCTGCAGGGGAAGGATTAGCTAAAAGTCTCCAAACCTTCAATAAGTAGTTAGAGAGATTTTCTTACTTTATGTACACTCATTCTTTTTTGTTGTTGTTGTTCTTAATTTTTTCTGCATATGGGTGGATACTTAGTTTTTATTGCTTCTTTTTGTGTGTGTGTGTGTTAATTACATTTTTAAAAAATACTTTGGGTTTAATTAAACTTACCAAAGATGTGATAATTCCAACTTCTTCCTCAATGTTTTCCTTTGTTTTCCATCTTCTGTGTTCAAAAAGGGCTGGATGAATCAGAGCTTCTTTATCCTTTTCACTATTAAAAACAGTACAAACTCCATTCTGGATTTTTAAGCAGTTTTAATACACATTTTCATTCTATCTTTCTTTTCAAGAAAGGTTTGATTAATCCTGGTCTGTGTGTGCTGGCTATGCAATACTCTTACTTCAGGTGTTTAATTCTGGCTAGTAAAACACATTTTTTAATCACTTTTACAAAATAACCTTTTAGATGTTTCACTGAAAATTGTTTTTCTTTGTTTTCAAAATACTTTCCCCCCTGCTTCTTTACAAGGAACATTGGCATACTGTTGTTCTTTCCTCAGCTAACATCAGAGGGTTTTATTATCATGCCACTGTTTTAACTATGGACATTTCTCCTTTGTAAGACATTCATTATATACAACAGATTTATCTATTTTTAAAAATATTGCAGATGTATTCTGCATCCATAAAAAACAAAGGATAACTGTTATTTCTTTCTATCTGACTATTTCAGTGCAAGACCAGGAAATATTTTTGGATAAATATGCTGTGGCACCTCCATTCCCATGATGTATAAATTTTCTTCTTTCCCTGTTGCAGTGTGAACTTCCTTGCACATAATACTTTCTATGCCACTCATACTTTCTAGCACTAGTTATCAAAAAGTGTAATGAATAAGAGAGAGTAATTAGGGATGTAATATTACTTTCCTCTCCCATTTAGTATTCAGAGGTTCTTTTAGCTCCATTAACAAGCCATAGTAGCAGTATTTTTAACTGAAAGAAAATGTGAACTAGAAGTAGTCTAAAGTAGTAAAACTGCCTACAGTGAGAGTAAGTTGAGACTTCTATAATCCAGTGAGCATGGTGCTGTTTTCTTCTGTAGATCTAGCCAGCCTGGACTTTACACCTCAGGAAGAACAAGCAACAAAAATTTTTTGTTTCTGGTAAGTTGCAGCATAGCTGTGGTGCAAACTCTTTAATGTAATTAATGATTTAAGCAGCAAAGATCTTAAAGACAGTTCATCTGACTGATTTCAGTAACTGACACAAAAGAATTGCTTGATATTCTATGGTACTTAACCCTCTAGCAGCTGGAGCACAGATGCTGTAAGCTATACAAGGAGTAAGTCATCCTATAGACTTTATAAATTTAAGCCACAACTTGATTGTATCACATGTTCAGAACCCAAGATTAAATATTTATGCAACATATGTGCCCTTGTAAATTCAGACACCCAAGCTCCTCTACTGCATGCACAACTGAAGCACCTTCTTCAGAGCTGATCAAATAATTGCCTCTCTTGGTTTACCACTGTAGCAAAAATAGGACCACAACTACCAACATATCTCAGCGAGCAAACTCCAAGCAACAGTGGAACACAGGCAATACTGTTACTTCCCAGATGGCCAATACTAGGCTGTTAGGAAAGAGCAAAAAGCAGGCAAGCCTACAGTCCCACTTTCTTTAGGTCCTTCCAAAAATCTGCAGGAAATTTCTGTAAGTCTTTCTTCTCTCTTCTGCAGCATGGGGCCACAAATGTAAAATGCAAGAGAAGAATCTGTGAACTGATGATACATTACTTTAATGCCATGATGTGACCTACTTATTTTCTTTTCCAAATAAAAGTAGAATATAAGTAGGATCATTATCACCACCCATTATAAAGTTGTTAAACTATTTTTCCAGAACACAACCTTGGTTCTAGTTTAACACTGGATCCAATTACAATTCTGCTGTCCAGGTCTCCAAGGCTTACATTTGTAAAGGCTTACTCCAGGCCTAAGCCGATCAGATTTTTGCTTACACCATAACTTCTCCAAATTTCACTGGTCCTACTGAGATATCTGGACTAGATAATACCACCAGAGAATCATAGAATGGTTTGTGTTGGAAAGGACCTTTAAAGATCTCCTAGTTCAATTCCCCTGCAATAATCAGGAACACCTTCAGCTATATCAGGTTGCTCAGAGCCCCATCCAACATGACTTTGAATGTTTCCAGGGATGGGGCATCCACCACCGCTCTGGGTGGCCTGTTCAAGTGTTTCACTACCCTTACTGTAAAAAATTTCCTAGATCTAGTCTGAATCGACCCTGATTTAATTTAAAACCATTACCCCTTCTCCTATCACAACAGGCCCCGCTAAAAACATTTGTCCCCATCTTTCTTATAGACCACCTTTAAGTGCTGGAAGGCTGCAATAAGGTCTCCCTGGAGCCTTCTCTTCTCCAGGCTATACAACATCAACTCTCAGCCTTTCTTCAGAGGAGAGATGTTCCATCACTTTGATAATTTTTGTGGCCCTCCTCTGGACGTGCCCCAACAGGTCCATGTCTTTCCTGTGCTGACGGCTCCAGAGCTGGATGCAGTACTCTAGATGGGTACTACCACCAGAGCCTTCCATTCTTTCCATAGCACACCTATCTTTACTATAGAGTAGAACTTGCACAGTCAGCAAATACAGCCTAGAACACCAAATTCATCAAGAAAAAACTCATTACCTGAACCCACTTACCCTGACAAATAAGGCAGACATTTGGCAGAAAAAAATATACAGTATGCTATATTTAAGTAGTTATCTCTACATATGTACAAATAAAATGGCTGAAATAAAGTACTTCTTATTCTGCATCTCCCAGCTTTTGAGTGATTGATTTTTTTTTTCTTTAATAATACCGTCTTCTTAACATTATGCACATATTCCAGGATACTTCAAATAAAAAGGAGTAAGGTAAGCCTTAATATTAAAATACACTCCAGGTATGAGTAACTTTTTCAGCATCCTGTGTGGTAGACAAGTATGATGCTCCTGAGGGGCAGGTCTGGGAAGAGAGGGAGGAATCTTCTACAAAAGCAAAATAATTTTTGTTATTAAATTTAGACAGGTGATCTGGACAGTCTTAACTTCCAAATTATGATTTATCCCACAGGTTTCATAAATGTGTCAAATTTGCATGCATACTAAGAAGTTCTTTGATAGAATAACTTGTTTGCCCAACAGCTTATTGGCTTGCAGGGGTTGTGTTACTCATATTTGATCTACAAATATCACAGAAAATGAAAACAATAAAAAAACCAATAACTGAATTTACACTAGAAATATTGTGAACCTTAGACAATTAATGAGATACTTAACTTTAAATACTACCAAAGCCAGAAATAGCCAAGCACAAGTTAACTATAAAAAAAAAAGTTTCTGGGCATAGAGAAATAGTAATTTCTGTTGTATGATATATTACAGAAGACAAAAAGGAGAGATAAGATCAGCAGGAAATATAGAACATGAGCTTAGATGCCTGTAATTTCCCTGAAGCCTAAAATTTTCTACATTAATCGTAAACTAAAGCAAAGAAATTAGTCCTCGGGTCTTCTCAAAATTGATGTGACTTTACCAATCCCAATACTACACTGAAGCTTCAGTTTCAGCATTGGTAATTAAGAACCGAAATAAGTTTGCTGGATATCTGAACCCAAGGCTAAATTAGCAGCAAGCCATTGGTCTCTGTACATATTTATGTGCTAACAAGTATGAGATAGAAAGTGGTCAGTAATAACTAAATATCTGAAAGCATTAAGATTTGGTCATTTCCAGCCTCTGCTTTCAACAAAACATTTGGATCTTAACCTTTTAGAAGAGCTTATTCAACTAAAACTCATTCTCTTTGAAAGCTGCTAGATACCTTAATTAAACATACATACAAGAACAAATTTTCCAGTTTTTCTTACTCTCATAATAGCCAATATAGTTGCAAAACGTAATTACCAGTTTTCAAGGATGATCATTGCACATGTGGGATATGTTTCCTTTTCATTTCTATGTTAACTAGATGCAGATATTATGTTTAATTTGTTTTCTACCCATAAGGGATGAGGATTATGTTAATGGGAAGCCAAACTCTCACTGAGTTGAGAAAAATTCATTGCAGAGCTTCAGACAAAGTTATCTTCCTTTCTTTTTTTTTTCTTCCTTGAATGGATAGGGAAGAGTTTAGGCCTGAATATTGCTCTAACACTGTTTTCATAGTAATGATATAGTAATTTTTTTAAAAAAATTATCAATTTAAGTACTGTTTTGCAATTCATCCAACAAAGAGACTTCTAGTTCAACTAACAGTGATAGATACACAAGCAACTGTTACACAACTGTACACTCCACTACCTGTACAAAGTAAGCAGTATAAAGCCGTTGTCAAGGATTTGTCACCTAGGAATCCTTCTTCTTTACAGAAAGTCTGCTTTATATATACTGATTGATAGAAAGTCCTAAGACAGGGAGAAAATACCTCACTCCATGCCTGTAATTTAGATGAATAAAGAATTTGACAATTCTATCTACTGACTGTTCGTCTATCACAGATGAATTTTTATGTGTGGGGAATATGATTCCTGCACATTGAAAAGAACTTCTATGTAAAAATAAACAAGCTTACTCAAGAGGAAGTGTTTGATCATGCAGATTAAAATGTTTTATATAAATACTCTAGTTTCAATAGCCAACATTAGAGAACTGTAGTTTTGACAGCACAAATAACACCTTAAGAGAGGGTTTAAACAAAAAAAGTTTTTGAGATCAAGGCACCACTACCTGAGTAAAAATCAAGGCCCAAACTAATACACTGCAAACTGTACTGTCCTACTAAAAGACCAAAAGCAGTAATTTCAGTTACAGTATTTCTTCTCCATGCTAAAACAAAGACAAAGAACATTTCATTATTTAGGATCAATTAGAGACAAAAGTAATTCATCTAACAATTTAATTCCTTTCAGTAATGTTTAAGATCCTAAAATTAATTAAAACGAGCTCCTTTGCAAGATATCAAAAACAATTCCTTCAATTATTTCTTTCCAATCTGCAATTAAAAATTCATTAAACAGCTTCATTCTGAAATTTCAAAGCAATTTTATTCAATAACTTCATTTTAATTCACAAACAAGTTAATTACCCCAGGTCCTATTCCACAAAGTTTTTCTAAGACAACTGCCTCCCTTAAATTAATACACATGCTTTCTCCATGTTGAAAAGCTCTAAATTTGTCTCTTGCATCATTTGAGATGCTAGCTGTGATCAAAGGGCTAGATCCTGAAACAGCACTTGCAGTGCACCAGGGGATTTACAAGCATTAATCACCATTCAGGATTAGCCCCAAGTTGAGCTGTTGCTCACAGCTGCTGTAGTCTCAAAGCAAAATCTACAACAGCAATTGATCTAGGTTGCATGAGTAAACAGCAAAGCAAAGCTTTGTGTTTCTGTCTCCAATTCTATTATGTTAGCATTGGTGGTGTGCAAGCATCAGTGCTGCAAGTCACATCAAGCTATTAGCATTAAGTATTACAGGTGGATTAATTTTCCCTCTCAAATACTTCACAGAAAAATTGAATGTATTCATAAAAGTTACAAGACCTTGTAATGTTTTTGCTATTTAAGTCTGATATTACACATACCCATTTCCCTATCAAAATGAAGGATTTGCAATTTCCTGTACTTGTTGAGGGACTAATATTTTGCCTTTCAGAATGTCATGCCTATTGCCTTAATATGTGTTTAATGCCATAAAGATGATTAAAGATATCAAAGCACTGAAGCCTTGAACTGCATATCTATACCTTCTCCTGAAAACATCCATGACCCCTCAAGCTAATGCTTCAGGACCCTGCAAGCAAGCAGGAATTGCAGAGAGTCACTGTCTCCCCTTCACAGCTGGTCTTGCTTAGGAAGGGCAACAACTTACTATGGAAAGTTACTACGAAGGTGCATATTGAACTAAAAATGGTTTATGGAGTCTGCCATTCTTTGTGGAGCACAATTTTCAGAAAGTACTAACTTCACAAAAAGTAGCCTACCAATACATTTGAAGGTAAACAAAAATCACCATTCCTCTATTTTAGCAAATGGCTAGTCATAGGCAGTGTTAGAAGAACAGGAAAAATAAAATCATTATAAGATACAGTGTAATAAAATGGAAAATTCAAAGACTATTTTACTTAACTTTTCAGCAAGATTATGATAAGTAAAGAATAATCATGTTAAATGTTGGCCCTATAGATTCTTTTTGCCATTCCTTTAACATTCATCTTTCTTTCAAATATATATATAAGGTACTGTCATTGTGGCAGTTGGAAGGATTCAGACTTCCTTCCCTCTCTACTCTTTTAACTTAGCATTGTCATTAAAGTATCATCCTGACATCAAACAATAAGAGATCTGAAAACTAGAAATAGCAGAATCAGTAAAACTCCCCAGCTGCAGGCCTAACCCTTGAAAAGCTCTGTCTAGAAATACTTTTATTAATGAACTCCTCTAAAAGAGCCATAAAGCTAATATATGCCCAAAAGCTTTTTCAGTTCATAGACAATTGGCATTAGGTCCCCAAGATCTAGTCATTATAAGGTCAAGGAATGATGAATCTCATGCCTAGACTCCAATGACTGAGAATTAATTTCCATACCAAACCCTATTTCACCAGCAGGTCCAGAGACTGCTTAGCAAAATAAGGGTACTCACAGCCCTTTGCACCACTCTTGAGGCAACACGCCTCCCAAATGTTAGGGACTTACAGTTCCTCTGTGGCTTTTAACACCTTCCCGAATATCTTGGCTAATAAGAAACTTGCCTTTAACACATTATTATGGTTTAAACCGAGCTAGCAGCTAAGTACTGCACAGCTGCTCTCTCAACCACCCTTCCGCAGTGGGATGGGGAGGGAGAATCAGAAAAAAAGGTAAAACCCATGAGATGAGATCAGAACAGTTTAATAATTGAAACAGAGTAAAATATTATAGTAACAATAACAACAATATTATTATTATTATTATTAATAATAATAAGCCACAAAAAGGGATATAACACAAAGAGAGAGAGTAAAAAACTCAAAGAAAACAAAAACAAACCCCAAACAAAAACACAAGACCAAAAGAACTGGGGGGCTGTGTCCCCTTTTAACTTCTTGTGCTCCTCCAGCACTCTTGCTGTCAGGGTCTGAGAAGATGAGAAGTCCTTGACTTACTATAAACGCTACTTGGCAACAACTAAAACCATCAGTGTGTTATCAATATTTTTCTCATACTAAATGCAAAATACAGCACTGTGCCACCTACTAGGAAGAAAATTAACTCTATCCCAGCCAAAACCAGGACAGTATCCACCCCTTATTCTATACAGTTTATGTCATGCCCAGGTCCCACACCTTCTAATACACCATCACTTTTCCTGTCTTTTGATATATACACACAAATATTATTCCGTATAATTTCTCGACCACCCCTGTCACAAGGCTCTTGATTTCATTCAGTCCATGTCTTCAGGCTCCAGCTGTCATAACAGTCTTTCAGGACAGGAAAGATGGTGTGTGGTATCGAACTGTTGCATCCTGAAACCAGTTCTGATTCCACCACTGTTGCACTTCTCCAGTTTCATTAAAGTTCTTTTTTCATTAATATGGCTATTGGAAGGGAGCAGATTCAGATCCTCAAATCCAGAGTGGTGGAGACAGGCACCATGAGATGCCTAGTGTGGTGATGGGCATATAGCTGCCACAGAAGTCGTAATATAGTGTTATGCAGCAATTAACATCATACAACATAATTCATTGCCTATTCTCACCCAAAATTGAATCCCCTTGAGGCAAAGACAAGACTTCCCCATCCTTTCACATTACCCGCCAAGTGCACCCAGATCCTTGAAAAAAGCAATCCCACAGATGGGTTTGCCTTTGCTGAGGCAGGAATAATCCAGACTGTTTTTCCTAACATACATTTGGTGGGCACTACAGAAACTGTATTCCTTCTACAGTAAGTAAAAGTTTTGATTGGGCAGGGCCAGCCTGATTGGCAGTTCCTCTAATGTTGACAAACCCCATGGCTTTTGCTAAATGTGTATCCTAATGTTTGAAGGTCCCACCACCTATTGCTCTCAGTGTAGTCTTTAACAGCCCATTGCATCATCTGGTTTTCCCAGAGGCGGTTGCATGGTAGGGGATGTGATATGCTCACCCAATGTCATGCTCTTTGGCCCAAGTGTCTATCAGGTTGTTTCAGAAATGAGAAATGTTTTCAGAAATTGTCTGATTCAGTTCTTTCTGGGGTATCATGTTGCCATAGCATGGCATGGGGTGGCATGGGGCACAGGATATGTTTCCAGCCATCTAGTGGTTGCTTCCACCATTGTAACCTCATGGTGTTTGCCTTGAAGGGTTTGTGGGACTGTGATATAGTCAATCTGCCAGACCTCCCCATATTTATATTTCAGCCATCATCCTCCATACCACACTTGTCTTACTTAATTGCAGCACGTTTCACATGCATGAATAACCTGTGTGATAGTGTCCATAGTGAAATACACCCCTTGATCAAGAGCCCATCTGTATGTCACATCTCTTCCTTGACGGCCAGATATGCCATGGGCCCACTATAAATAATTGACCCTTATGTCGCCAGTCCAGATCCATCTAAGCTACTTTAATCTTAGCAGCCTGATCCACCTGTTACTTGGTTCAATGTTCTTCAGTGGCCTGACTCAAGGGTACGTGATCATGTATGTGACATACCTTCACAACTAGGTTCTTCATTAAGGCAGCAATACCTTGCCAAAATGTGGCAGCCCAGATGGATTTACCTCTGCTCTGCATTGCTGCAACCACCTCCATAGGGAGTTTGCCACCATCCATGAGTCAGGATAGAGGTAAAGTATTGGACATTTTTCTCATTCAGAAATGTCCAAAGCTAGATAGCTAGCTTTCACCTCTGCAAACTGATTCAATTCACTTTCTCCTTCAGCAACTTCAGCAACTTCAGCAACTTGTTGTAGGGGACTCCATGCAGCCGCTTTCCACCTTCCACACTTTCCTACAATAAGGCAGGTTTAATCAGTAAACAAAGCATATTGCTTCTCATTTGCTGGTAATTCATTATGCAGTGGAACTTCTTCAGCACATGCATCACTTCCTCCTCTGGTGACATTCCAAAATCTTTTCTTTCTGGCCAGTCCATGATCACTTTCAAGATTCCTGGAAGACTGGGGTTTTCTACTCAAGCTCATGTGATCAGTGCAACTCACTTAATCCATGTAGCACCAGTTGCATAATGTGTAGAGAAGACCCTCCCTTTGAACACCCAGGCTAGCACTGGCAACTGGCATGCCAGAAAGAGCTGCACTTCAGTACCAATTACTTCCAACACAGCTCAAACCCCTTCACAAGCTTCCAGTAGCAGTTTTTCAGTTGGAGTGAAGCAGTCCTCAGATGCTTTGTATCCCTGACTCCAAAATGCTAGGGGTCAGCCTCAAGTGTTCCCTTGTGCTTTGTAGGGCCACTCTCCCAGGCTGAGATGTAAAGAACATTTTTACATCTTTCCCTGCCCAGATTGGACAAAGGACTACTGCATCTCCTGTTTAGTTTCTTCAAAGGCTTGTCATTGTTTATGGACCTATTTGAAGCTATTCTTCTGGGTCATTTGAGAGAGAGGGCTTACAATCAGAGTGTAATTTGGAGTGTGCATTTTCCAAAACCCCGCAATGCCTCAGAAAGCCTGAGTTTCTTATTAGTTGGTGGAGACATAGCTTTTATTTTGTTGATCAGGTCCCTTGACCTTACTTTTTTTTTATGGCAAAACCAGCTTTCAGAAAAATTTGGACTACTTTTTTTCCCTTTCTCAAAAGCAGCTTCTGCTGTGTTACCCCAGACAACGATGTCATCAATGTTTTGCTGGTGGTCTGAGCTTCCCCCATTCCAGTGCAGTCTGGATCAGTCCACGGCAGATGGTAGGGCTGTGTTTCTGCCCCTGGGGCAGTTGAATCCAGGTATACTGGACACCTCTCCAGTGAAAGTTAACTGTGCCGTGTACACTGCTGCCAAAGGGATTGAAGAAAATGTATTAGTGATGTCAATGGTGGTATGACACTTGACTGGTTTTGGCTCCAAATTGTATTGAATTTCTAGTATGTCTGGCATGGCAGCACTCGGTGGCAGTGTGACTTCCTTTAGGCCACAATAGTCTACTGTTAGCCTCCATTCTCCCACACTGACCATATGGGGCTATTAAAGAGTGAATGGGTCCTGCTGATCACTCCTTGAGTCTCCAGTTGACAAATCAGCTCATGAATGAGAATCAGGGAATCTCGGTCGGTGAGGTATTGCCACCCATGCACTGTTGTGGTAACAATCAATACCTGCTGAATAGAACGGTCCTTCAAGAGACCGGGCAAGGTAGACAGCTGCTTAATTTCTTTCTCCAAGGCAGCTATACCAAAAGCTCACAGGTACCCTTTTGGGTCCTTAAAATACCCCCTCCTGAGACAATCTATGTCAAGGATGCATGGAGCCTCTGGGCCACTCACAACAGTGTGCTTTTGCCACACATTCCCAATCAGGCTTACTTCAGCCTCCAATAGACTTAGCTGTTGGGATGACCCTGTCACTCCAGAAATACAAATGTGTTCTGCCCCTGTATTTAGGGTGCACTGTGCACCAGTATCCACTAGAGCCTTATACTGTGTGTCTGACATGCCAGGCCACCTGATCCACACAGTCCAGTAAACCCAGCTGTCCCTTTCTTCCACCTAGCTGGAGGCAGGGCCCCTGTAGTCCTGGTCATAGAAGTCTTCACTTACTTCTTGTAAAAATGGATTAGAATTCCCTTCCGCAGGATCAGGAGTAGGATCAGCCCTTCCACTCTGGGAAACTGCTCACTGGGGACTGCAGCAGCAACCTTCCTGTAAGAACTCACATGTGTGATTGGTTTTGCTCGCAATTCACGTACTTGTGCCTCTAGGGTCAAAGTGTATTTTCCATCCCACCTCCTCATGTCCTCTTTGTGGTCCCACACAGGAGATCCAGTTTTGATTTGGTTTTTCCCGTGTGTTCCTGCACAGGAGATCCTGTGGTTTGTACCTTCGATAGCCTCCCTCTTAAGCAAAAGGACACTTACTGTTAATAGCTGGGATGAAGGGCTGTGTAGGTGGGGAGTAGGTTCTATCCTCGTTGAGTTTCTGGACCAGTTTCTCCACAGCCAAGACAAGGGAGGAAAAGAGATTTTCTTCATATTGCCAGAACTGGAGAGCCACTTCATCCACCGCCAGTGCTACTTTATCTCTCTAGCTCATTACTGCCAATGAGTTGACATACGACAACAGTGTGCTCCATACAAATTTTCACCACATGGGTTGTGGGCATGGGACTTCATCAGGATCTGTGAGTAACTGTGTGTTGTTCAAGCCATAATAAATTATGTCTAGCATGGCTAATTCCCTCAGGTACTGGATACCTCTCTCTACTACTTCTCATTTGCCTGGACAACATGTAACATCTTCCTTGAAGGGATACCTTTCCTTCATGCTTGACAGGGATCAGCTCCAGAGGCTGAGGACTCATGTCCCTCTTCCAATTGTCTTCTTCCCTAGAAAGTGATCCCAGCTGCTTGGCTACCCTAGCCTGTAATTCCAGATTACTAGCCCCATTGCCCCAACATTAGAGCAGCCAGGTGATAATGTGCTCACCGGGACAACAGCTGAAATCTTTTCATATATCCCACAGCTCACTCAGGGATAGGGGTTGAATGGTTACCTCTTGTTCTGCCTCTTCTTCCTGTTCTTGTGCTGGCCCTGCTGCATCCTTCTTTACTAAATGAGCTGACTTTCATGGCCATTTCTTCTTATGTATTGGAGCAACTGGTACCAGCATGGGTTGGTTCTTTGGTTCAGCTGCAACACCTGTTGTGGGAGTTGGAGTAGCTGCAGTGTTTGTCACTGGGGTTGGCATAGCTACAACATTGTTGTTTTGTCATCAGATCCAGACACCTTCTTGTCCCCTTGAGGGTACTGAAGAGTGTTCAGCAGGGCTCGGTAGGCATGGGCTGGGCCCCAGCACATTGCAGTGATTTGTGACTCTCTGAAACGGCCAGGGTGACAGCGTACTTTTTCCAAATACTTTACCGTTTGTTTCTGGATTCTGTACTCTTTCAGGGGTGAAGTTCCAAAACACTGGAGGTGACCAGGGTCCTAGGTACTTGGCTGTACTACCTCACACACCCTGCCACTCACATCTAACTTAGAGACAGATCTCTGGGTAATATTCTTAAATAGTTTTTTAACCTTAAACAAGACCCACAACACATTCAGCATTCCTTGCAATAGGCTCATGCTTGGGATGCCAAGGATATTAAAAAATTTCAAAGTTGTCAAATGTTACTGTAATTAACCTGGTGGGGAAAGGGAAGATGTGGAATGATGTTTTCTCCGTAGGTTGGCTTCCCAAGGAGAATATTCAAAAGATGTAATTATTAATAGTTCCCATTAGATGACCATTGAAGTACAGATGATGTGATGGCAATGCTGAGTACACAGACCAGATTAGTTTCATGACCAGCAATTCCATAATATCACAAGCCAGTATTACAAAGTACAACAAAATGATAACCTTAGCCCAGGCCCCAGAGATGACAAACAGCACAACAGGGAACACATACTGCAAGATGTAACATTATGCAACTCTGATAACAAGTGCAACAACTCTGAGAGCAAATAAATCAACATTGCGACCGTTGACTATTAAACCAATACAATGAATGCTTATAACAAATCTGGTTTAGCACGCTCTGATCACATCTGTCATTATCTCAACACTTTGGGCTCCACGCTGGGCACCAAAATGGGACTCTCCACCCCCTGGCCAACTCCCCGCACCTGATAGACTGAGCATATCAAATGGTATGTAATATCTCCCTGGCTTGCTCAGGTCAGTTGTCCTGGCTGTGTCCCTTTTCAACTTCTTGTGCCCCTCCAGCCTTATTGCTGGCAGGGCCTGAGCTGGAAAGTCCCTGACTTACTGTAAACACTACTTGGCAATAACTCAAAACATCAGTATGTTATCAACATTATTCTCATATTAAATCCAAAACACAGCACTGTACCAGCTACCAGAAAGGAAATTAACTCTACCCCAGATGAAACCAGGACACCCATCATTACTGAAGGTTATTCTGAAGTCATCGGAGAAGAAATGGGTTCACTATGATAAAAAACCTCAGGAGAAATGTGATCTCAGGCAAATTGATTGATGTACAGAGCATTATTCTAACTGAGAATACTAAAGACTGTAATGTGCTGAGAAATAAAATTGATAACTTAGAAAAGAAGTCTGCTAAAGAAACAAAAGATTGATGGGAGGTTTTGGAGGCATGACAATAAGAAAAACTAATTTTTATTATTTGCACTGTATTACAATGTTTTGTATTATAGTATATCAAATCCCTCTGATGAAGTTGCACTCTCTTCCTACTTCAACTGCCTTGATTGAAAGCCAAGGTTAGAGCGAATAGACATTTATCACATTGCAGTGCCTTTTACCAAACTCTCACACTGATAGATGAGCTACCTAGTAATCATTTCACCCAGCACTGGAGTCTGGTTACTTTTTGTGCACAAATCAACAGTACTCTGCTACATTAAACAACAGCACTGGATTGCTGCTTGCCATGGCCCAGACCCAGGGTGTTGTACAGGGACTGCCAAGGCCTATCCAATGCTTTGACCGCTACTTCCTGCTGTTCTTCTAAGTGCACACCAATGATACTGCCAGGAGTAACCTGGACAATACCAAAAATGACTATAGAGCCTTAGGGTTGATGGTCAGGGGCATGGGTGTCCCAGTGGTGCTTTCCTCAATCCTGGTGAAAAGGTTATGATGGCACTGGTACTGTGTGTCAACAGTTGATTGCAAAGCTGGTATCAGCAACAGGGTTTCAGGTTCTATGACTGTAGGACACTGCTTGAGCATTAGCATCTCCTCAGGATGGAATTCACCTCACTGAGTGGGGTAAAGGTATCACTGTCAGCATGATGGCTGATCTGGTAAGACAGGCTTTACAGTGGGAATGAGGGAGTGAGAAAGTTACTAGCAGCTCTCTGAGGGAGTGATGGACAGGTTTGGCAGGTGAAGAACCTGGAGAAGTGTGAATGAGAGGGAACACAAAATCAACAGCACTGGGTTTAGGAGGGGTAACTTCAAGCACTTGCATATAAGCAAATGTCAAGCGACTACAAGGCACTGTCACAGGGAAGAAAACCAAACCAAAACCCAACCCCAAAATGAAAGCCAAAACCTACGTGGAACTGAATGCAGCATGGGATGCCAAAGGCAACAACAACGGCTTCTCTAAATTCACAAGTGGAAAAAAGAAGAGTTGATAAAATGTGGGTCCATTGTTGAATGTGGCAGGAGGTCTGCTGACACAGGGTATGAAGAAGGCTAAGATAGTGAATGCCTTCTTTGCCTTAGACTTTACAAGCAAGCCTGGCCTTCAGCAATGCCAGAATAGGACCAGGTGGACTCCAGAGGTCTCTTCCAACATCAGCTATTCTGTGATTCTGTGAGCATCAGCGCAGTGAGGTAGCAATCAGGGAGCTTGGACTGGACTGGCTTATTTATCCTAGGCTCTAAACTGGGTTTGGAGACCTGAGAGGTTTGCTAGAAGTGTGCATACCGGCTATATCAGAACACAAAGCAACAGACTCCCTGGGGTGTAGCTGGACCTGAGAGAGTCTTGAAAAAGAGATGCCACCTAGCAGAGCTGCCAAAAACTTGGCAGTTACACTATGTGAGCAACACACAGTGCCACTGGCACCAGGTTACTTTGCAGTGGCATAAACTGGTGCAAAACCTGGAATGAACTGTATCATCAGAGGCCATGATTTTAAGGAAGACTGTCTGTCTTCTGTTTCTCAGCTTGTAAGACCCATGTTGTGATCAAGCATTGACAGCAAGTGTCTGACCAATGTAAATCTAAATTACTGCTTTGCAGGATTTGGTGCAACTTTGGATTAATCTTAGTGTCAATGGAGTGAGAGGGCAGCACAGCACATATAATGATACTAATAGGTATTCCAGACACTAACTTATAATTTCTGAAAGCTGCTGGCACAATAGAAACAAAGCTACAAAGCCAATCAGGTGTTACCAGCAGAAAGGACATGACAGGACAAGGTATAGGAAAAAACAATCCATGCAAAGAAAGTGTGCCGCTTTTGCACAGCTGACTGATAAATCTTTTTGCCGTGGTGGCACATATGATTATTATCATTGAGTTTTATCAACTTTTTGTTACATGTACATCCTAGGCCAGAAATGTGCCAGAAAAATTCGTCTTTTTATTTTAGCTTTACTAACACTGCAGCTGTCAGTCATTACAATGACACAACAGACTTAAATCTAAGCATAAAATGCAGCAGCAGTTCTTCTTGGTATCTGATAGTAAAAGATAAATCAGAGACCTAACCCTATTAAATAAGCATTCAGCCACCATGTTTCTTACCTTATGATATTTACTCTCAATGCATATTCAATGGTGACAAACCCATTTTTCAATGCTATGTTGAATGATTAGTATTTATGAAAATTAACATGTAAGAGACACAGTTTTGTTATATCTAACCTCATTCATCAGGAGATGAGATCATTCAATGCAATTAGGGTGATGACAGAGACAGATGGTAAACGATCATACCAAAGGATTATTATAGTTGGGTTATTTTAGTACAGACAGACATTATACAGTAAGATGCATTCACTTGAAATGTCTTTGGGAATTACAATAATGGAATGTCAGTTATATGGAGTTCACCATTACCTGGTTTTCGTATTACCAGGAATGAATACTCAAACAGAAAAGAAAAGAAAATGAAAGATAAGAGAAAAGAGAAGAAGATATAAAAGCAGAAAGGAGAAAGCAGAAAGGAAAAAAGTAGAAGGTACAAGGTAAAAGGAGAGGAGAGGAGAGGAGAGGAGAGGAGAGGAGAGGAGAGGAGAGGAGAGGAGAGGAGAGGAGAGGAGAGGAGAGGAGAGGAGAGGAGAGGAGAGGAGAGGAGAGGAGAGGAGAGGAGAGGAGAGGAGAGGAGAGGAGAGGGGAGGGGAGGGGAGGGGAGGGGAGGGGACGGGACGGGACGGGACGGGACGGGACGGGACGGGACGGGACGGGACGGGAGGGGACGGGACGGGACGGGAGGGGACGGGAGGGGGAGGGAAAGGGAAAGGGAAAGGGAAAGGGAAAGGGAAAGGGAAAGGGAGACACCAAACAACATCCCAACCAACATTCAAACTGGTAATATCAAGGGGAAAGTCATGCTAACTCTCCTAAAAACAATAAAAGTCCATGTTATCACTTGCTTTAATATCTTTAACTATTACCTTGTACAAACACTTGAACTTTTCCTTCTTTTTTTAGACTTACTGCTTTCATTTTTTGTGTTTGATCAGGATCAGGTTGGCCATTAAGGGTTGATGAGAACTCCAATCACAAAATAAACCAACTTTGACACCTTTAGATTGAGAAGCAGAAGAATAAATTCCAGAGATTTTCAAATAAGCTAAGCATTTTCAAAGCATACTGAGAGATTTTACATAGCAATTAAAAGAAGTTTTAATTTTAGGCTCAAATATAACCTGGTTAAATGTCTGTTATATTTTTTCTAAATAATTTTTACCATCAAATATGTGTCTTTTACCTTACACCTTTGTGAAAGAAATATTGTCAGAATCTAGCATTAATTGTACTACAGTGAGCAAGGAGAATAAAAATCATGGTGCGTCCCAAAAGGAAGTCCATAATCAAGCATGAAATACCATTCATTCTACTGAGCTTCTGTGCATGAAAGTACACTTAAAATTGTTTGAAGACCCTCTCTTTTGCTCTGTCCTACTTCCTCCTGGCAATCTGGTGTCATCTGATTTTCTCTAACCTCCCAAATCTTTGTTTCTTTTCCACCAATAACACAGCTCCTCACAGAGGATAAAACTCTTTGGGGGTTTTGTTGTTGGTTTTGGTGGTTGGGTTTTTTCAATGGTCTGGTGACTAGAACATTTTCTGTGGGAGGTAAGAGATCATCAGTTATTTTAGCAGTGTTTAAAGAAAACGGGTTAAAAGATACCTTTCCCATGATCAGAACCCTAGCAGATAGAGTTACCTTCTTCCCACCCTGGCTAAAATTGAGGCTTACATCTCTCCTCAGATTTTACCTGTTGGCAGTAACCAGTTACATGCTGATTTTGATAAATGTCTCTTTGGAGAGGAAGAGTCACCTTAAGTGACACAGAGCCTATTTCTGCAGTTTTGTAAACACATACCAGTACAATTTGTTGTTTTTAAACATATGTTGTTTACTAGATATGCCAGAAAGGCTTCAAGAGCTAGTATGGGTGGTATATATTCCTTACTCTACTTTTCCAGGGACTTCATTATGAGTTCGTAACAGTTTCTGAAGAAGAAAGTTTAAGACTAGTCTTTTTTAAAAAAAAATTATAAAATTACATTTTTAAGCAAGCTGAGTTCTCTCTCTCAAATGAGATCTAGGAAGACTCCACCAGCATGATTATTTTATTCATTAAAAATGCAGATAAATTTTGAAGTACATTTTTAAATGCCCATTTGGAGGATCTAAATGAAAATGTCATGATTCAGCCTTATAATAGCTGTACACAACAGTAGGCCTTCTATCTCCCTGCTGACTTGTCCTGTTTAAGAAAAAGTCAGAAATAATTGAAGATAAATCTACATTTGTGTATGTACAGTTATGGAGTATTTTTATTGCAAGCTAGGTTTGAACAACATAACTGATGGAAGACAAACATGGAAAAGATAGGAGAAAATGGCACTAATGCTTTACTGTGCCAGAAATCATGAATGGTGACAACACTGTTGAAAAAAGCTTAAGAGAGAACCTGTGAGAACTGGAAAGAACAGATGACTTTCAGGAAAAAAAAAAAGTAAAACAAAAGATGTTTAATCACTGAATACATATGAATATATGCTGAATAAATATGTGTATCACATATTTATCTTATTTAAACATTGAATCTTGTGTCATCTTGCACCTAAGTGTGATTATAATGAAACTGGAACTCTGCTAGTTTATCTGATAACAGATTTCCATAAATATTTCCTCAGCAAATGTTAATTATGTTAATTATGCACAAACCAGTGGAACTTTCTCTGTTCAGCTTCATTGTTGGTCAAAATATTCACCAATATGTTGCCATTTACTTCTAACCCTTCAGTCCCCATTTTTACATATTTAAATGTTTAAGCTTTTAACCATGGAAAAATCACAGCTTTGTGCTCTATCACTATCTATATATGCTTTATACTTTAACACAGAATTCTGCGCTCTTGAATGCAGCAAAGTATTTAGAAACACCACACCAAATCCATATGACTCCTGTGATTTGCCACTAAATTCACTAACAGCTGTAGCTGTGCCTGATCTCCAGGCCAGGAAGTTCTTAATTGTATTCCTCTGAGCATAAAGGAAGCATGTTAGTATCAGCTGTGATTTTATACTTTTCTGCAGTATGGACATCCTTCTTTTACAATCTGGGTGCAAAGGATGTCGTCCACACTTTAATATGACTTGAGTAAGTACTTGCTGTCCACATCACCATGCCTCTTGTGGAGTCCCTCATGTTAGACACAGAGTGAACTTTTTCTTCCTTCTCCTGTTAGAATTTTTCCTTTTGTTCAAGCAACTTTCAGGTTACAAGCATCAAGCTCCCTTGTTACCTTCAGAAAACTTCAGTCACATACACAAGCATTAATCTCTTCTGTTGTAATATAAGGCTTTCCATGTTGAAGGTTTTTTTTCTCCCTTCCCTATTTTGTGTTGCACCTGATCATATTTGGGACATGCTGAAAAAGCAGCTTGGTTTTGTTCAGAATTTTTCAATAGAAAATGATCAGATTTTTTCAATACAAATGTTACAATAACAGCACACTGCGTATTTATAGTATTACGTAGACTTTGCAAGCAGTTTTCATTTATTATTGATCATTTACTCTCCTTCTAGAAATGCTCTTGTATTTCAGGCAATACATATAAGAGATAATTTTTAAATGGAGGTTCTAAGACTATAACAGAATTTTTACCTTTGTAATTGTCATTCGGTTTGATGTGCCTCTATATATTCAGATATACTTCAGAACATATGAAAAACCCCTGAGGGATGGGATGTGATTCAGAGGGATATGGACAAACATGAGAAGTGGGCTCATGTGAACCCTGAGGTTCAACAAGGCCAAGTACAAGGTCCTACATCTGGGTCAGGGCAACCCCAGTATCAATACATGCTAGGGGATTAAGGGAGTGAGAGCAGCCCTGTGGAGAAGGATTTGGGATTACTGGTGGGTGAAAAACTGCACATGAGCTGGCAATGTGCACTTGTAGCCCAGAAAGCCAACTGTATTCTGGGTTGCATCAAAAGAAGCAGGACCAGCAGATTAAAGGAGGTGATTCTGCCCCTCTGCTCCACTCTAGTGAGACCCCACCTGGAGCACTGCATCCAGCTCTGGAGCCGTCAGCACAGGAAAGACATGGACCTGTTGGGGCACGTCCAGAGGAGGGCCACAAAAATTATCAAAGTGATGGAACATCTCTCCTCTGAAGAAAGGCTGAGAGTTGATGTTGTATAGCCTGGAGAAGAGAAGGCTCCAGGGAGACCTTATTGCAGCCTTCCAGCACTTAAAGGTGGTCTATAAGAAAGATGGGGACAAATGTTTTTAGCGGGGCCTGTTGTGATAGGAGAAGGGGTAATGGTTTTAAATTAAATCAGGGTCGATTCAGACTAGATCTAGGAAATTTTTTACAGTAAGGGTAGTGAAACACTTGAACAGGCCACCCAGAGCGGTGGTAGATGCCCCATCCCTGGAAACATTCAAAGTCATGTTGGATGGGGCTCTGAGCAACCTGATATAGCTGAAGGTGTTCCTGAGGAGTTGAACTAGGAGATCTTTAAAGGTCCTTTCCAACACAAACCATTCTATGATTCTATGAAAACATGAATCACAAAGCAAAACTTTGTGGGACCTCTGATTATTGTAATGATGATAAAAAGATTCCAGAGACAGGATATATTACATTAGCAGACATTCTGAATGTATGAAAAATATATGTGTTCTTTATATTCACTAAAACATTAATCTGTAATAAATTTTTTTAAGGAAGTAAATTTAAGGAAGCAAGTAAAGGATTTTTTTCATTAATTGACATATTCTGAAGTTCACTTTAAATTCAGTATAAACCTGTTCCAGACTGGGTTTCATTTAAATGCTAGTATGATAAAATAGTGCGTTCAGATGTTACCTTTTGAGACCTTTAAGGGGCTATTTTATCTGTATGCTGTTTCACAGTTTTTTTAAACATGATTTAGAATATCACAGACACGTTATGTCCACAGTACTAATGCTTATGACCCATTCATGAGCTACTTTGTCTGTCATTGTATCATTGTATTGTTAAACTGAATTTTGTCTCCTGATTATAGGTCAAACCAAAGTGATTTGGGTGTTTTTTTTCATGTGGAATATATAATTTTATTCCACCAATTAAATTTTAAATTGAAATGTAGTTTTCAACTGACAGTGTTTCAACAACATTTCAAAACTGCTGTCTAGAAATTGCTTCAATTTTGATGAATCTGTGCTTTTCTGATCAAAATTCATGTCAAAATAATTTTGTACTAGTACAACTACATAATGCACCTGATGCCTTGCCTCATTCTTTTCTGATTTAGGATTTCTCTTGAACTTACAAATGATTAGAAACTTTATGGCACATAAAAAAAATACAGTATAGTCTTCTTTCTTGTGAAGACTAAACAGTCTAATGATTTGAATAAAGGCTAGAAAAATGACTAGAGATGATCTTTATTCTCAGCAGAAATAAGCCAACACACAGGCAGAATAGGCCTCTAATTTATTACTGTATTCTGGTTAACAGCAAGGATTGGGTATGTTGTTTTAAATTTTAAAGAAATGACAACATAGCCTTCAATTTGTTTGAGTGATGCTAACCTTAAAATGAACATAAGTAGTAGCTATTAGGAATTGATATTAACCATCTCTTCAAAACCTGCATTTGTCAATAGTTACCAGAAGCAAGATGTCACCACAATGTTTTCATGCTTTCCTAAAATTAACATTTTTCCATATACAAGTCTGTGATGGAGTAAATTTTCACTCTTTTTAAAAAGCTGCTTTAAGCATTATAGTAAAAACTTTTTAATATATTTTTTCATCAATGTGAGAGCGTGTGTTCAACTTTTATATTTTATATTTATTTAGAGTCATTAATGACCATATATACACCTAAATATTTATTAAATTTATTCAAGAGCATAACTAAAAATAACTTGATATGCAGAAGGTAAAACAGTATCAGCCCTACATACATTAGACAGGAAAGTTATCAGAAATAACTAACGTTAAAAGATCACCTGAGGCAATATTACACAATTAAAAAATTTACAAATAATAAATACTGCATTATTAATATGAATATATAAACTTTCACATCAAATTAGGTATTAGTTGTGGAGATTTTTCTTTTCCTCTGAAACATGAAGAACCTAAAATCTGAAGGAAAAAACGGGGAATTGCCTTCTTGCAATAAGAAAATTTGAGGGTGTATGGTAGCAGATTCCAGCAAAATGCTGTTATTTTTTGTTTTTTCATTAAATGTGATGGAATATGGTTTGAAAAAAAAATTGATATTACAAACATTATTCTCTGTATACTACATTGAAGAGGATTTCATGTAGACAACTTATATTTAAATCAAGTGTGCATTGATAACATGATGCAGAAATCATCCAGTCACCAAAGCATCCAATTTACAATCTAAAGTTCAAAGTGCCAAAGCAGAAACCTGATGATCGTGTCCCTACAGACAATATCCTCTCCTGTAATTTACCACTTAGTGCATTTCCTACTTTTATGAAACAGGAGGACCATAAGCACAACCAATCCAACAGCTGTTCAGCATTTCCAGATTCCCCTGAATTAAAATGCTCACACTGATGACTTCAGGGCAGAAAGAGTTTTCCGTTATAACTCTGTTTCAGAATATAAATGATTAGCTGGATATCGTTGCATTCTAATTTTTATACTGTGTGCCCACATTGGTGTTTGGGGTTTTTTTGTTATTTCAGTGTTCAAATAATCGCTTAGCAGTTCAGTACTTTATGTTTGTTGTAAAGTGATAAAACTGCAAAGACTTTTCTTCATATTTTCTAAAAAATGACATAAAATTACCATAAATGCATCTATAACACTTAATATTTTCATTTCTTTCTTTTAGCATAGTATAGAAAATACACTTTTACTTTAATAAGTGTCTCCCACTGTTAAAATATGCACATAATGGGTTATGTTCTGAACTACTCTGTTTAATTTATATATTCACTTTCAACACATACCATGTACCATAAGATATAGCAATGTGTGCCCTCACTAATGACACACAGTGCTATACTTGTAACTGATAAGACAAAAAGTCTGAGAAGAGATACTTTTTGGGAAAGGTAGTCTGTGGTGTGATAAATGACATTCAAAATATGGAAATGATGGGCTCTAATTTCACCCTGAAATGAGTAATGCAGTGTATCAGAACTTCAGAGATCACATCACAAAAAGGTTTTGATCAAACTATTACCTTGGAATATATATGTTACTATGGATACCTGGTTACTAAGGTTACAACCAGATCTGTAAGATAATATAAGGTCATGACATACTTGATAACTCAGAATCACAGTAGGAATCTACAGTTCTTTGATTTGAGCAAAGATTTTCCTCCTTTGACTACCACTTCAGCCTTTCTACTATTATTCTTTTTGTGGTGGTTACTCTAGCTTTTAAAAAAGAATAAATTTATAAGGATGCATTAAAACATAATTTTCATTAATATATAGTATATAATATATAAATATATATTAAAAATTAAAAAATAATACTACTATTTATTATAATAAATCCAACCTTTATATAAAATTATACAGTCAAATAAAGTATATAGTTCCTTGATACAGCCTAGGCTGTAAAAAAAAACCAAAAAACTGAACTGAGAAACCCAAGATGTCAAGCCCAAGTAGAAGGTGTAAACTCAAGGAAAACAACTTTGGTTCATTGCTTAATTTCCTTATGCAAATCCCTTTTTCATACTTTTCTCTTAAGATTTAAAAAAATGTTGCGTAGGTGCATATTTTAAGATTTGCTATGTACTGCATGCCACCAAGCTCACAAAACTGTAGAACCAAATGTGGTTTACTCCACTCAGCTGTTACTGTGAAGTTGGAACAGACGCAAACAGTGAAAATGGACATACCCATAGAGATGACCTCATTTCTGTTGTCTTCCTTCAAGGATTTTATAGGGAACAGGCTTTAAAATCTAGCCAGACATCTGTATCAATCACAACCTTTAAAATACCCCAAGAAAGACAATTTCTCATGCAGGCTTGTCCAGTACAAAGCCCTTCTCATTATCCAAAAATGTCTGTTGTCTTCCAGGCTATTTTTATGTTTCTCATGGCCTACTTGAGAAGGACAAGTGTGACTAGATCCTAATCATTGCTGTTAGCTTTATTAGACATGAAGCTGGATAATACCAGAAGGGTTCTGCTGCAGGTCCTAAACCCACTAGTGTAACACCTGTCAATTTGAAAAAGAACTTATATCTCTCCCGTCTCTCAAGGTCTCCAGTGTCAACCAGTAGTTTTCTGACTACTTATGCAAGAAAGTGTGTACATGGGCATGCATGCTGATTTTTTTAGTAAAATTTAATAGGAAAGTTCCTTTTTTGAACTGTGGGTTCTTCCAAAGCTAAAGATATGGTGTTCACAAATCCACAAGGTTCAAAGCCAGACAAGTTTCATAACATCTCAAGGAGGCATGGAAGGTTCCTCTCCATTAGCAAAGTTTGTTCCAAGTTTATCATAACTAACAAGGGGCAGGGGGCAAGTTAAGTACATCTTTCTAAAGACAGCCCTTTAAAAATAAGACTAGGAGTCTGGTCAGCTACCAAAGGTGAAGAAAACATAATCCTTATTTGAAAATCTTCTCATTTGAGTTATAACAGTTCAAATTGTTCATTTTTAGAAGTCCTTTACAAAGTCTGAGCAAATGTAAGGTCAATTTATTAAAGTGAGTTGAAATTTATTAAATATTCTTAATCATAATTAAGCCTTAAATGACATATGAGATCAATGCAATTGGTAAGAAAACATGACAAATTGCTGTATACTACAGCTTAGATATTTAAATATTAGTAGCCTGTAATTTTAATGAACATAAAGGGCTAATTATCTGGTACAATAAGTATAATATAACCTTGTTAATATGTATAGAGAAATGAAACATACAAAACAAAATTAAACTAATTAACATATCCTACCAATGGAAAAGAAACTGAATATTCAATTCCCTGAAAAAATAAACTGCAATGGAAAAAATAAAATCTAGAAGTTTTAAAAAAATCCATAGTGACTAAACTTTAATGGGAATCTGATGGGAACTTCAATCTGAGCATTGGTTCCTGCTTCATAGCATGCTCAGCTCTGAAGCACAAATCAATTTCTCTTTATTTTAGACAAGAAGTGATTTAAGAAGTGAATAATGTTATTCAGAATTTTCTTCATAATCTGAACTTTTTTGAAAAGAATTTGTGTTTTGTACACTAACCCTTTAAAGCTTTAAAAAGATGAAAATATCTGACTTAGATGTCTGAGTGTCCATTTCCAGTTCAAAACCAGTAGTTTGTTTCAAAATACAAACTTCTATTAAACAAAGTTACTGAAAATGTCATAAAAAAACCAACTGTTGTTTTGTCTTCCTCTGAATTCAGATTGACAGTTTTCAAAAATTATTTGTCTTCACTTGAAATCTACTCACATAGTCTCATATCCAGCTCTGCTATAAGGTGACGTATAACAGAAATCAGAAAGCAGGTTCTATTCCCACCTCCTCTGAAAGCTGTGTGACCCAAGCAAAGCATGACCTTTCCCATTTCTCTTTTTACCAGTGTTAACTATAGAACTCAAAGGAAAACAAGAACTGTTTCCAGCTACACATGAACTCTAGTAATAATCCCCCACCTATCTTTGGGAAGCTGGATCTTGCTCTGGAGAGCATCTGTGGAGTAGAGCTCTGCCAATGGCAACGCCAACCCAGAAAAAGTACCTCAGATGTAGACATCTGTGTTGTAAACGCCTAAAGTTTGATGACATCAATCACATGTTGCTCACATGCAGGGTGACCTCAAAGTCTCCCTTCTCCTAGAGTAAAAGCATTTATGTAATTTCATTTACTTATTTACTTCTGAAAAATAAGTGTATATTTGAGGTAGTTTATTTTTAAGGATGAGTGGAAATTTCTTCTTGTGGGAAGAAGAGTTCATTTTTGCATGGAAGTCCTTTTCGACAAGTTTGACAAGACAGTCTGCTCCAGAGATTAAAGAAAATATAAAATGTTCTGATAAAACAATAAAATGTGTAATGATCCAAAGCCTGTGAAATTATCAAACCCTTGATCCTTTGTATGTAGACATACAAAATTTTTAACATACTTTTCATTTGGAAATCTACATTAACATATAATACTAGAACTCTATATTTTTTAGTCTACTTACACCAAAAGCAACACCATAAAAATAGCAAACTGACCTCTTTAAGAAGTAAATGTAACTCCTATAACATGACTTAAAACTGATTACTTCAGAAAAATGTGTGCAAGCAGAATGACTTTACTATCATATTTTATTTCTTCTTTAAAAAAAAAAAAAAAAAAAAAAGTGGTCATTTCATGGTCCAGGATTTTTGTTTTCCAATCAGTCTTTAGAAATACTAAGTATTTTTAGTGCATCCTTTTCCCATTTGTAAAACACAGTCAACTCCTCTTAAAATATGATGTTAAATGGGCTAGGTTTTATTATTAGGAAGATTCAGAAGGTACTGTCAGTAATACACAAACTGCTAAGCTCTAAGAATAACCTGAGTTCCATATTTACTGCATCCTTAGTCATCAAATTCTCATCTTTGGATATGGCAAGAAAAACACAGAGGAAACAAAAAAATGTCTGAAATATGGACAAATCTAAAAAGACAGTTGTATGAAGCATAATAACTTAGATATCACAGAAATTAATGATGTAGATTGGAGTAACCCATTGTCTTTAACAGGATTGCTTAAGATCTTTTACATGTCCTAATGTCCTAACATTAAAATTCTGCCTTTTTCAATCATATACTAATTGTACAGTAATACCTGGGGGAAGAGGAAAAAGCATAAAAGTAATCCAATTTGGACTGCCAGTGTTATTTAACTAATATGGTCCCCATGTACCACCGTATATTTTGTTTCATGCCAGTTAACCTCACATTAGACTTTTGTATTTTTCCTTGTAATAGAATGGCAGGGTTAGGAGCAAAGGAAGGCCAGCTTGCAGACAAACTAATGGATATCATTAGTAGGACTGGGTTTTGTGCACTGTTTCCAGTGTTGACTAAATTCGACAGTGGAATCAACAAGCAGAAACAATCCTTTTAGGACAAAGAATTTCAGACATCAGTTCCTATGCAGAGGCGACAATAAAATTGCCAAAGTATGAATGAAGCCTGGCTTCAATCTTAACAGCTAAGGAAGAGGAAAGCAGAATGATCCATAGTGTTGGAGATAGGAGGCCTAATAAACAGCGTAAGGTACTTGATACATTGAGGTATTTGAGTCAGATAACTTATGGTGATACAAAATATGAAATGATACAGATTGAATTGATTTGTATTCAATGGTTATACTGTTCTGCCTTGATTTCATAACAGTTGTTGTGAGCCTTGCTCCAACATTTTAATTGTTCATATGTTCATTAGAAGTGGACAAAATCGCATGCATGATGGTACATGTAAGATACCCACTTAAGCGTTGCTTTGGATGAAGGAGAGTTTTTATTGTCCACTTCTGGTTTTTTCAGTCTGGTGGTAAATATTTTAATCTCTGCAAAAGGTAATCACTGGTTTGCAAATACTCTGTGAAAATTAATCTATTCTCGCTATTTCAAAATATCAAGTGATGATCATAAATACACAGCTAATACATTAAGTGGTGAAGAACTCAATGGCTTTGGCACCGTTGATAACATCAAAATTTATGTTTTGGAGTTCGGTGAATGCAACATTCCCTTATGTCTAGCCTAATGTGATCTAATAAATTTAACTACAGAAGTAGTTTACAGTCCTCCTCAAAATATTATCATTAGCAGAGTGCAAAACTGCATTTTGCCAAATATCCTCATGATGCTTGGGTAATGTGACCTACTTTCTGCTTATCAGAGACTGTCATGATGCTAAATGTGCCCTTAAGCATAAGTAAATTCTAGATATCTAACATTTACCAAGAAATATCCTTCCAGCAACAATTTCACATGCAAAATAGTTCTATTTTGAAATAACCATAACCTTACAAACATATGGTAATTCAAAGCCAAGCACAAAACACAAGTAAAAGTTGCATAATCAAAACATGGAATAAAAGTCCTTTACTTGACACTGGAAAAAAACAGCACATGATTGTATGAAAGGTGCTGAGCTAATGTTGAAATTTTTCACACTCATGAATACCCTGTGCATAAGAACAACAGCAAAAGTTAATTCTAGAGTACAAATTTGACCTACTACAGAGGATTATCTGCATGACTTGTATGTAATATATTCATATGTATGGAATGTCTCCTTAAAATTTAATCTGAACTGAAAGTAATGTTATACGACCTTTAGTATTAAGTCTAGTAGTTCAGTGTTTTGTCTCTCTCTACAGTCATTTGTTCTCTCAGAAGTGAAATGCTACCACTTCAGAAAGGTAGGTTTCTACAGAAGTAATAGATGCAGGGTGATGCAATAGAAAATATTGTCAACAGTATTATAACACAAGTTAAATGTGTTATATCATCTTGATGCAGCATGACAATGAAAGCTTCCAAAGCTTACAGCTACACACATACACACACAAAGAAAGAAATAACTCCATGATTAAATCAATGCACATAGATTAAATAGATGACAAAACTCTACTTCCTGGGATTTAAATCCTCAGCAATGAAAGAAAATCTGTGAAAAGCCTGGCAATGCTACAGACTAATGCCAATATTTTATAAAACAAATTATTAACATTAAACACAACTAGACCTATTCATTCTAACCATATAACCTATGTTTATGAAGTCAAAGTATACTGAAGTGAGGTACTGAACTTTGCCCAGTATCAAAGTAGGCTGGATTGGAACTGTACCATTTAAAACATGCAGGAATGTTGCTAAGAAGTGTCTGGAAAAAGCTGAGTCACAAGCATTATATGTTGTTTCTTTCTTATCTTAGAGGGTTTTCTTAAATAGTCTTATAATTAGGTATATAGCCGATCTGATCACAGTAGGTTACTTACATGCAAGTCAGGCTTAAAGACTGGTTAAGAACACATTCACTTTGTCTATTCCAACTAAAATGAAATTCAGATGAAAAAACCTAACCACTCAGATGAAATTTGCAAAATCAAACAGTAATGATATTCAAATGTATGCAGATTTGCAGTGCAACTTTAATTTCTTCTTAAGTATTTGCACATTATCTTGTAATCTTCATTTATATTGTCACACACCACTGTTTTCATATGGCCTGCCTCTTTAGTGCACAGGCTTATACATATATACTGAAAACATTTCCCTTTTAAATTTTAAGGAGAAGCTCCCAGACCAGAATACATAACCTCCAAGGCTAAATACTGAAGAAAAGAAAAATAAAATATCAATGTTTCTGAGAGCAACTTAAACTGAAAAATGGAAATAGGAACTGAGGAGTAGCCAACTTTTACATGCAGGGAAATGTGCAATGAAGCAACAAACCCCTGCAGTAGAACACTCAGGAGATGGGCATAGGTAACGTTCATAAAGCTCAAGGAAGAGTGTAGGCAGTAATTGTTACAAGGAAAACTAAAAGCATCTCAACACAAAGGGGACTACAATGTAGGCCTTCTTTTATACAAACT
The DNA here is from genome assembly GCF_023634085.1 of Falco cherrug. Classification (NCBI taxonomy): domain Eukaryota; kingdom Metazoa; phylum Chordata; class Aves; order Falconiformes; family Falconidae; genus Falco; species Falco cherrug. The sequence continues at coordinate 46,253,496 of NC_073720.1, read as the reverse complement.
TCTGTAAAAGTGGATCAACTGTCTGTATGACTCAACTGGCTCAAATGGTTGTGTAAATGGCCTTCACTGCATTAATCAGGAGAGTATATCCTCCCTGAGCTAGACAAGACCAGCATGGGGAAGTGTATACATGGCTCAGCATAACATAGAGTACAAAAGCTAAATAAAAAAAAACCAAAATAACAGAATTAACTTTGAAGACAGCAACAGACTTCAACCCATGCATTACTTCCTGACTGGTGGAGACGCCTGACAGCACCATGGTGGTAAGCATATGAAGGCCGGTAATGGGAATCACATTTACATTGTGATCCATCAGTATATTGCAATTGCCACATTACGCTGTACTATGACTTCAGTACATTTCTGTGTCACTCCACTAAATCAAAATCTTGTGTAGCATGAACTATGACAAATGAGCACATTTGATATTAAACATTATACCTTCCTCATGTGGAATATCTAAAAGATCTGGCTAGAGAGCACTGGACTCCAATAAAAGGTACCAAGATTTGCATTCATCTCCTACTTGGAGACAACTGAAGAACTCTCTGGGGCTGACATCAGAAATACTAACATATGGCTAAACTGTGTGGCAAATGATTCAATCACAGTACAGGTGACTATCTTAACTAGTAAGGAAAACGACCCTGTTTACTTCATTCCCAAATATCTCGCCAAAATATCAATGTACCCTGTGATGACAGAGGAGGTCATTAAGCAGATTCCATCAAGACCACATCATTGGTGACACAAGCAGAAAGATCAGTCATTAATTAAGTTCTCAAAGTGTCATGTTTATTTTTTTTCTACAAGGTGCAATGCAAGAGACTGTCAGAGCTCTGCTTTCTCCTTGAATTCATCAACACAAACCATAATCCTGAAGAGGGTGTTTTCACATTTTTACATCTCTTTCATGTGTTACAAAAACTATTTCTGATACACCTATAAAATCAGTTCTTCTGAAGGTTCCTTCTCCAGACAGACATTACCCACATATCAATGACCTGAAGAAATAGTGGAAGTAATCTTCACACAGGAAGTTCCCTTCAGTCCCTCAGTGTAGGAACAAAACCATGTTACAACATCAAGCAGCTTTGATTCGAGCAAGATTTCCAAACTTCAAGTTGTTTTGTTAAATTTTAAATATTTTTATGATAATAACCTATAAAAGTAGGTTCATTAACTTTTCTCATGTAATTTATCCACAAAGTAACATTTTGCTTGCAGTCATTCCTAGGTTACACATCTAAACCAGGACTGTGGTTTAGTCACTTGGGTACCAGAAACAACTTCTTGCTTTCTTACTTAGAAAGTTTGATGTTTACATATTGACATGTATAAAAATAATAATCCTCCTCATTCAACCCAACATGGAGTGACTCTTTCTTATAAAAGGGAGAAAGTAACCTTTAACACTCATGAGGGGCTTCTTACAAAACAGCTGTTTTGGTTTTGGTTTTTAAAGTAATTGTTAGATGGTTTCATCTCAACAATCTACATTTTTACATCAATTCTTATTACCTCCTTTTAATTTATTTTTTCATTTATTTATTCAGAGGTACGTGAATAGTACCAATAGAACCAATTTCTGTAGGAGAAAAAAACTGCTTTAAGAAATAACAGGCAGCTTGTGCCAGTAGGAAGTACAATACAAAGCATAATATTACAATTGATTTCATTATTTAACCCTCAGGTAAAAATCTTGATTTAATATTAACTTTGTAAGTGCATTTTGCATAGTGCTTGACATGCAGAATACAAATGCCAATGCCATTGGCATCAAAATGATAAACATCATTAAGTTATGCCCAAGTGTTTGTTAAAATAGTACACTCTGCAAGGTTATATATTTTTGTTTGGTACCAAAATTTAACATCAGCATGAAAAGATGTTTCTATGTGTAATTATAATCAGAATGGTTTTGGTTTCATGGTATTTAAGTAATCCAAGAGTTCTTGAGCCACTAGAACTGGGCTTTTAAAAAGTAAAGACATGACTATTAAGAAAGAAGGCTAAAAACCAGTAGTAATGCAAGTTATTCCACAAATACCCTGACATAATTCTGTTACTTTATTAGATTATATAAAGTTATTTCACGCGAAGCATAAATAGATCCAAAATAAAACTAGTACCATAGCAACAGATACGGGATATTTATTGACCTATAAAAATAAATTAAGTACAAAACACACATACCCTATAAATTCAAATTACAAGACTAATTAAGAGATAAATATTTATTTCATTCTTTTTGGCATAGTGTGTAGGTAGTATGAAAGAAAAAAACAACCAATCAGCAAAACACCAGTATGTCCTCCCCTCAGTACATCAAATTTAGGCTTCACTAAAAAGACAAGAATATATCCAGTCCCAACCTTAAAATACCCAGTTGTGAGTAAACCCACAAGTAAAAGCTGTGGATTTCCATCCTGCTCATTTCAAAGCAGTTAAAGTGTAGATCTAATACATAATTATGCTCTTCTACACAGTGTATCTGTCAGACTGGGAACATCAGAATATTTTTAATATACAGGGCCCCTGAGAAAATTTTTAATTTTTCAATAGTGCTCTCAAAAAAAGATAAGGCAAGTATTTCCAGTTATGCTTTGTAAAAATATTTCTCATGTAAACACACATTCATCTGCTATAATGTCTTAGCAGAACATGAATACTTAGTACACTAAATGCATTCTGCTTCTTTCTGTATTTAGGTAGTCACTGCAGCAGTCATTTAACTTGGCAACCAGATGAGCATGTACTGATTTATGAATTTTATGCACTTAATCCATTTTATTGTTAGCTACATACTCAGAAGATACTAGATGTTGCTATATTTCTAAACAAAGAAAAATAAAAGAATCATGAGCAGATAAATACAGTTTGTAAACTTCAGCCTTAAAAAAAAAGTTGTCCTAGAAGATTTGATCAAAATAGATAATAAAAAAGGTCTTGTAGCATGTCCCAGGTTTCCAGCAATATTGACGTGAAGATTGCTGCACTAATGCACAGCATCCTTTTTCAAGCACCAAATTTATCATCTATCATAAGCAGTTTCATATCACTTCCAGCAGGTACATGCTGAACCTAGATGTCTGAATGTATCTTAAAATTAGTTTCATAAGTAACCTACAGCACACAAAAATACTGAGGAAGAAGACAGAATCCTAAGTATTTAAAAAAAAATCCAACACTTCTGATTGTTGTAAAAAAGAGAAATTAAAGTTTTAAGTAGGTAGAAGATTATATTCTTCTGCATTTTCATTTTGGAGGAGTTTAAAGCATTCATTTCTTTCAAAATGAATAAGCAAAATGATTGACATCTTTGGTAAATGTCTGTCATGGTTTAACCCCAGTCAGCAACCAAGCCCCACACAGCCACTTGCTCACTACCCCACAGTGGGATGGGGAGAAAATTACAACACTAAAAGTAAGAAAACTTGTGGGTTGAGATAAAGACACTTTAATAACTAAAGCAAAAGCCACTCACACCAGCAAAGCAAAACAAGGAATTCATTTGCTACTTTCCATCGGCGGGCAGGTGTTCAGCCAGAAAGCCAGGCTGTACCATCACGTGTAACGGTTATTTGGGAAGACAAAAGTCGCCATTCTGAAAGTCCCCCCGCTTCCTTCTTCCCCCAGCTTATGTACTCAGCATGACATCATCTGGTATGGAATGTCCCTTTGGCCAGTTTGGGTCAGCTGTCCTGGCTGTGTCCCCTCCCAACCTCCCGTGCCCCTCCAGCCCTCTCAATAGAAGGACCCTAGAAACTGAAAAGTCCTTGATTTAGTATAGACATATCCTAACAGCAACTAAAAATATCAGTGTGCCATCAGTATTGTTCTCACCCCAAATCCAAACCACAGCACTGCACCAGCTACCAAGAGGAAAATCAATTCCATCCCAGATGAAACCAGAATAATGTCACAGAATAAATTAAGCTGGACTGGACAGCTGGATGTCCTCTGGGCAGCCTGCCACTCAAAACACTGCCAGCACCAGTAAGGTTGTGCAGGGTCTTCTCTGGTAAAACTTAGAGAATGTCAAAGGATAAGGTTCCACAACCTCTCTAGGTGGCTTTTTCCAGTGTTCAACTACCCAAATTGTGAATTTTTTGTTAATAACATCTTGTCAGAATTATAGCAAAAAATGTAGTAAATTGTACACTCAAAGCTTTTCTCTTCATTTAATGAGACATCTATAAAAATTACAGTACATTTTTTTCTAAATTTAAAAATTTGTAATTCAATGAAAGAGTATAAATTTGGTATAAAACCAGCTCTTTCTGAACTTTTGAAGTGTTTGTGTTAATAGCTCAGATCTGAAACCTCACAGTCTTTCTTCATAGGTTTCATGAACAGCCTAAGTACAAAATTTAGCAATATTAAACAATAGTACAGTGACTCGGCCTTTGGCATTTGACCTTTAATGGTTTGAAACCAGCACTGACACAAATGAAAGGCATGCAGACTACAGCTACATAATAAAAATTATAATAATCCAGAATTTCTGTCTTAGGGTTAAATCAGATTTAAAGTTCAGACTTAAATATTGTAGGTAATTTTAAACCTTTGCAGCTTACCCTCTGACTAAAACAAGGTGTTCATCCCTACAGCTGTCGCTGCCAGCACCTTTCATTATCACTGGCTTTAACTTCAAGAACTTTCAATTTCATATTTGCAACCTGTTTTTCTCAGCTTTTAACTTTTTTCCCTCTATAAATGATCCTGCAGTTACTAAAATTAAAATATATTAACAGACACATGATAACTTACTGTATTAGAGAAAATTTAATTGAGAGTATTAGATTACTGTGACATGTATCTGTATCAAGGCTTTGGTGAGAGATCAATAATCTTTAAATCAGTCAACAAAATGGTTACAATGCTGCTGAAATTTAAATACTCCAGCAATCATGCTAACATGAAACCAAAATCCATCCTATGGTCTGTAGCTTCTAGAAATTAACTCGCTTTTGCCTTTAAAATGTCCAGCAATCTCTGCTTCCATTTTTAATTTTCCACTTTGCTTTCTGGCTGAATATAAGATTGACAATATATACCAGTATTTTTTTCTTAGATATTGTCATTTTTATCATTAGGAGGAGCTGCTATAGGGAACTATAAAATCCACCGCCTAGACACTCTCAGATGAATTTGCAGCTATAGGGAGCTTTCACAATAATCAGCGGTCTGCCTGAAGCTAGACCCGCTCCTCTGCTTAACAGCTAACATGATCAATCTAATGTAATAACACAGAGGAATGTCACAGTGCCCTGGACAACATACTAGATGTATTTTAAAAGAAAAAAAAGAAAAACTGATCTTATTCTCTGTTCTTATACTCTTTCCCTGTGTAAGTCATTTGTCCCGGCTGTTTGCATACTTTCATCACCTGAGTCATTATATTCACACTTAACCGGAGCAACTGAGGTTACAGCTGTTTAATGTTTTGTCAAGAGCTGTTACAGACTTTCAATAACATTCCAAAATATCTTACTTACACGTAAAGAGAAATACATATTCAAGATATTTTTCTAAATGTCTTTAACTCTTCACTGAATCAAGTACAAAGAAAATTTCCAGTTTTACTGTAGCAAAAAGAGGAGAGCTTAAACTTACTTCGAACTTCTCAAATCTGCATTAGAATTTCAGTGAGTCTTAAATTTCTTATTTGATACTGTGTATAATGCTATACTGTTATAAAAATAAGACAAAAATTCATAACTGTCCTTAAAAATGTTAAGTTCTGCTACAGGTGTTCCCTCCTAAATTTTGGGCCTAGAGTATGTACAGTAGTTTAAATACCTACAAATTAACTCACTGATGACTCAAGGGAATCATGAAAGTGTTGACTAATAGAATTCCTATTTATCCCAGGAATATTTTGACACAGATCTTTGACTATCTGGACCTTAAGTGCTTCTGAAAAAATCTTCTAACTGCACATGTCCTGAAATACTTTGAAAATTCACTCTTCTCTGTTTAAGACTAAGTTTTGGGAAAAAAAGACAGTAAAAACCAAATTAAGAGCTTGTGGCATTTTTTAAATCATGATAGAAAATATCTACATATTAACTGCTAAATTCTGTAGTCTCTATATAAATTCACAAATCCTTCAGTACATAAGAATTTAATGTCTTTAAGCATGTGATGGAAAAGGTATGGGCTTCATTGAGCAGCAAAATAGTACCATTTTTCCTCCAGCTCTGTTAATATTTCAGAACCATAATTCCAGTAAGATAAAACTATACCCCTTAGATTCCTATGGAGCATGAAACACTGATCTAAAATAATGAGTAAAACAAAAATATTAGTTAATATCATCACATTTTCTAGAGTCTAGAATTTGATGCTTTTGGAAATAATTTGGAAAGGAGAAGTAATTTGCATATAGGTCTTGAAATTTCCAAATCAGTGATACTGAGTTATAATACTACCACTGAATAATTCTGTTTGCATAATAAATCTGCCCAACCACCAGCTGTTGGGACAATGGGAAATTTAATCAAAATGGATCATAATAATAAATTTTAGGTATTAAATCCCCAAAATGCACCTGCTGTCCTATTTGTCTGCATTGAGCTTACACACAAATAGTTATAATCACATTGTTTAGTCATGGCTGCTGCTGATTCTTGACAGAATGCATAAATAAATCTTTTGAACAGAATAAAATTGGTTGAAATACTTGAAGAAAATATCGATTACATTACAATTTTAATATCTCAAATGTATAAATATTTCTATAGAATTGGAACTTTCTGACTCTTGAAGGGTCATTCCCTTTTATAAAGGGAAATATTTTCAATCCATTTCTAACACATGCCCATAAAAATCTGTTACACATGCAAATGATTATTTGTATTTTCATGAAAGGACAGTGTAAAGATAAGGTACACAAAGACTCTTGCACTCAGTTTCCATAAATAGCTCATTGCTGTTTATATGACACATGAGACTCCTTAAAGGAAACGTTCCGTACATCCCTCAACTTTGGTGTGGTAGATATCTTTAAAATTGTAACCATTAGAAGTATTTGCTGAAAGTGATATTTTAAAATTATTCTTGGCACCAAATCATTCAACCACCAACTAAGCAAAGTAATTTGAATTTATTTGATATTCATTAATGCTATATAAATGTCCATTTAACATCTTTTCCATCAAAACCAATTTGGGAAGGCATTAATATTCAAGAAGCTACTTAACTTTAATTAAGAACATTTCTCTGCAATTCAGTGCTGTTTTCAAAACTCATCCATTTGTTACTTGCACACTGTACTTTTATAGAATAGATTTCTGTTAGTGTCTTCCATATTAAAAAATTAAATAGCAATATTTTCCTCAACAGCTTTCTTAATTAGAACTATCTGGCCAGAGTATCATTTTACTATTAGGGTTTAATTTCAAAACTACTACCTTAATATAAGATTAAATGATTAGCATCCACTCATAGATTTTTATATTTTCCACTAATAAAACCAAACAAAGTGGGTTTGGTACTACCCACACATCTGTTATATTGGGAAAGCTACACACATTAGAATGAAATGATGGCCAGGCAGTAAGATTTGTCCAGAGTACTGCATATGTTTCACTATCATAATCTGGAGAAATGGCGTTCTTGTAAAGATTGTGTTGTAACTGGGGAGAATAAAAAAGAAGATGTACAGAAAGAAAGAGAAATATATATTTATCATTGCATTTATAAAATAACATGGATAAAAAAATGAAATAGATAAATCTTATGGGATCCTCATTCATTTAGAACAGAAAAGGAGTTGAACATTTTATGAGAAAACATAATTATTTTCTATGATGTAGGCAGTACTTGCTTTTCTCAGTCAATCCACTATCATATTTTCTCAGAACAAATGTATTCAGAGCATGAAGCAAATATTGTGATGAAATCTACACTACTGTTTATAGAAAGGCAATACAGTTAATAAAATGTATATGTATGGCTTCTTCTCAGTTCTCAAATATTACATGAAAGATGGATAAAAACTGACAGAAACAAACAAAAAAAATATTAAATTTTCTTCCTGAAGATAATAAATATACAGGTATAGTTACATTGAAAATACAGCAAAACTTTATATATATAGCATTTAAATTCATTGCATTTATAGCACATATAAAACCTCACATTTATAAATATAAACCATATATTTATGAATATAGTGAAAATTTCTTTGCAGAAGGATGCAGTCAGTACATTGTGTAAGCATAATTTATTAAAGTCAGCTCTTACATATAGTAATGTATTGGTCAGCTTGTCTTCTAAAAGCCTCATGAACTTCTTGAATTTCAACAAAAATTCCACTTTCTTATTTTAAATCCTTTTTCTTTCTCATTTGTCCTGATTTCAGCTAGGATAGAGTTAATTTTCTTCTCAGTAGCTGGTGCAGTGCTGTGGTTTGGATTTGGTGAGAGAACAATGTTGATGGCACATGGATGATTTTAGTTGTTGCTGGGTGATGTTTATATTAAATCAAGGACATTTCAGTTTCTCAGGCCCTGCCAGCGAGAGGGCTGGAGGGGCACGGGAGGTTGGGAGGGGACACAGCCAGGACAGCTGACCCAAACTGGCCAAAGGGACATTCCATACCAGATGATGTCATGCTGAGTACATAAGCTGGGGGAAGAAGGAAGCGGGGGGACTTTCAGAATGGCGACTTTTGTCTTCCCAAATAACCGTTACACGTGATGGAGCCTGGCTTTCCTGGGGATGGCTGAGCACCTGCCTGCCAATGGGAAGTGGTGAATGAATTCCTTGTTTAGCTTGCTTGCATGGGCAACTTTTGCTTTGCCTATTAAATTGTTCTTATCTCAACCCTTGAGTTTTACATTCCTTTCTGATTCTTCCCCCCATCACTCTGGGCGAGGTGGGAGGGAGCGAGCAGCTGCATGGTGCTTGGTTGCCAGCCAGGGTTCAACCACAACATCATTATCTCTTTTCTATTACATTCCTTTTCCTTGAATCACGTTCCCATACTTTTCTATTATAATAGATTTAATCAGATGATTTGAAGACATAAGATTTCTGAATTTGGATTCACTCTTTTATAGTCTATACAATTCCACCATGTAGCTTTGGATGAAAAAGAGCTTTACTAAGGCTTAGCTGGTAAAACAAACCTAAAGAGAGAATATATCTACCTCTTCCACTTACGCAAGTTATAGTTGTTGCAAATAAATGTCTTTCTTACATGGTTCATCCTTCAATATGATAATTCCAATAAGCTGAATTACCAACTGGTCATCAGTAATTCATAATTACCTGTCATCCCAAGTTTCCCTTACTTCTCTTCATCTGGCCCTTATGCAGGTATGCCTCCAAAATAACTGAGGTCATAAACGAACAAGTCTGAGAAAAGATATTAAAGTTTACCTAGTTTATTACTTGGGCATTTCTAATACCCTTTTATACAAATTTCCTTGTCAGGTTGGAGGTTGAAGAAAGGCATGTGCAATTAGAGCATAAATAACAATTTCATTTATTTTATTTCAGGAAAGCATTTCTCATTTGCGTGGTGGCTACTATTGAAATAATGCAATGTGTTCTGAGCATATGGCAGATTTCCTGGAGGATATGCTCCTGCACATTAACGATTTGGTATCTTTTGCTGGCATTTTGAAGATACCATTGATGCCTGAGAATGGCAGCAGCAAAATGACAGAAGTTGTGTAGATATTAAGTGGGTTAGGTGAAACCAATCTTAATGAGCCATCAAAGGATGTGTAAGTGATTCACTTTATGGTTTTAGCTCATGGACACTAAGGGCATGTAGGTTACTTAAAAAGAAAAAACGATTTTAATATCATTACACAAGTTTTGTCATAATAACTTCATTTTAGCAGCCCCTTGTGTCTGTGCCCTCATCATCTACTTATTTATTTATTTATTCATTTGCAAAGTTTTGCTTCTGCTGCTTTCTTACTTCCTATCTGTGGGCCTGAAGAAGGGCTGTCACTTCTGCCAGAGGATAGCCAAAGTGAGTTTCAGAGTTAGAAGGGTTCCTGCTGATGGTCACACTAGTGGGGTTCACAGCCACATGAAGGTAACAAGCAGACACAGAACCTGGAGATTTCACATCCCAAATGCAGGTGATTTAGGTTACCCACAACAATTACTCTCCTTTAGAAGAAGCTCTTCTAAGTTCACCTTACCAGATTTCAAGAGAGAGGTCTAAGACATCTCCCACCATTCATTTCTTCTGTAGTGTAAATACATTTCAAAAAGTAAATAAGATTTTCTTTCATAAGGTCAAGAACAGAATTCTTTTTTTACTAGCAAAACACTCCAGCATAAAGACAAAGATTTGAACACTGACACCTACATTTTCTGCTTTCAGTGTTCACATGATTGTGGGTTTTTGGGGGGTTTCTTATTAGTTCAGCAGTCTGCATTTGGTTGTTAGCAAAGTTTTGTGCTTTCTTCCAAAAATATGATTAAATCATGTTTACAATTGTTTGATGTTCCCCTACTTTATTTAACCTTTTACTGTCATAATCACAAGCATCACAATCAAAACTTTCTGACCTTCTGCCTTCATTAAAGGGAAATCCAGGCATACTGAAAGTTTACTTTTGTTTGCAGAATGTGATGATGACAGGGAAACTGGAGGAAATCTCCCTTTGACCTAGTAAATAAGGAGATTTTCCTACCTCCACAAACCAGGGTTTCTTTTACTGGGTTTCTAACAAACTGTAGGATCACTAGAAGTGCATGCTTTGAGCTGCATTTAGCATTGCCAGTATATCTTCCAAGGAAAAGGGATGTTTCCCCAAAGGAGTAAAGCATTTACTGTATGCTAACAAGTACAATGTTAGGACGGGAAACACTGAAAGTTCTTCTGAGGAAATAACTCTAGCATTGCAAGAATTTCCTCTTATTCTCTCCTACCAACCTCTCTAAATATAAGTTCCAATTTTAATTAGAGACACTATACATCATCCAAGGTGGCAAGTCCACTGCAAAGGTTTTACTAACCAGGTGAAGAGCTGGTAGTGTATAGTTGTATTAATACAGAATGCATAATTTCTTTGTTCTTCTGTGAGAATTCCAGAAAACAGGTCAGATGGCTACACTTCAAAATACGGAAATAAGGATTAAGCTTAAGATGGTGTTAATTTTACAATATTGCCATTCTTCAGTATAATTTCTTTAAGCAACATAGAATTATCTTCTGGATCATGTCCTGTTAATATTTCTGTCTACACAATAGTTTTGGTAGTTGGTAGGGATAGTTGTGTTCAGCCAAAATTCCCACTGCAACAACAGGTCCAGTAGTAGGTCTGCCTTGCAAATGAGTTCAGTCAAGCAGTCGGTTGTGAGGGTGGTTGCCTCTCATCACCGAAGTAATTAAATTATATTTCAGAAATGCTGAAAAAATCTATATATCACATGCAGCTTTGCTTCTCTGCATGCCCCCCTTTGTTGCTGGTTAAGGTTTGCTCATACTTTGCCATGCATTAATAAAACTTTGTTTTCAGACCTGAGTCCTCACTTCCTTCCCATCCCTCAGACACTGGCATAGAGTTTAACAGCCTTTAGTTCAAAGAATATATTTTTCCATCACTTCCCACATGTCAGCCCCATGTTCTTGAGCTCTCAACAAACTCCAGAAAAATGCTCCAGAGGATTTAGCAACAGCACAGGAAAAATGCTTAAATTTGTAGTAAATAATAAAGACTAAGATAAAGGGTTCAATTTCCCTTTTGTTCTGCTGCTCTGAACTCAGTGAGCTATAACTTCGATTTTAAAAGGGTGGGCAAATTGCAAATGATAACAGCACTATTCATAACATGAAACAATTTGATTTTGCGTAATATTTTCTGACAGGGGTACCGAATCTGACAGCATAAGCCATCAAAACCAAAACGAAGAAAAAGTAGACATGATGTGCATGAGCCCCAAGTAAGGACTGTAACTTACTTTTAATGTGCACTCCTGAAAGCTAACAAAAAGCACTGCATCCAAAAATCATCATCCAGAGACAGAATATTTAGCATTTTTGTCCTGGTTTCAGCTAGGATAGAGTTAATTTTCTTCTCAGTAGCTGGTGCAGTGCTGTGTTTTGGATTTGGTGTGAGAGCAATGCTGATGGCATCTGGATGGTTTTGGTTATTGCTGGGTAATGTTCACTTTAAGTCAGGGACTTTCCAGTTTCTCAGGCCTTGCCAGCGAGAGGACTGGAGGGGCACGGGAGGTTGGGAGGGGACACAGCCAGGACAGCTGACCTGAACTAGCCAAAGGGGTACTCCCTACCATGGGACGACATGCTGAGTATATAAACGTGGAGGTTGGCCCATGCTGCTGATCATTGCTCAGGGACCAGCTGGGCATTCGTCAGTGGGTGTGCAATTGTATTGTGCATCACTTGTTTTCTTTTCCCTTCTCTTTGGATTTAGTTCCTCTTAACCCTCCCTTTTTTTCATTATAACTGTAATTTTTTAATTGTTTTTGCTCTTTCATTTTAATTTTATTTCAATTATTAAACTGTTCTTTTCTCAACCCTTGAGTTTTACATTCCTTTCTGATTCTCCTCCCCATCCCTCTGGGTGAGGGGGGAGGAGTGAGTGGCTGCGTGGTACTTAATTACTGGTTGGAGTTAAACCATGACAACTGTCTACAGCAAAGCCATCAGAAGGGAATCAGAAGAGGATTATAAATAAGCTTTACCCCTAATATTTTTTTTTTAATATGCTGTTGTTTTATTTGATGCATACCAGCAGTGAGACCTTGCCTACTAAGGTCAGAACACCAGATCAAAAGATAATATGCAGGTTTGATTTTAATGCTCAGAAAGTTGTACAGATTTTATGTTGTGTCATAAAAGCATCTGTGTCATGTAGAATCTTAGCAGAACTATTTTTTTAACATACAAACAGATTTTTTTGCATGATTTATTGTGTAAGACCCTTTAATAAATGTAGTCCATACAGCACATAAGCTTAGTCCAGCAGCTATCAATTAGGTGTAAAAATTAGCAAATGGAGTTCAGACTACAAAAGAATTGAGGCCAACTTCATTATGAGATGAAACGTCTGATTTTTTCATTCTCTTTATCCTCCTAAACCAGAAGTTAAATGCCTTGAAAAAAAAAAAAAAATCCCAAGTTTCACATTAGCATTCATTAACAGACAGGAATTTGTCTGACATACTTTACAACTATTTTCCTGTTTCTATCATTTATCAGTCCTTCCAGCAGAAATGTGCATATGACACATTCAAAACTGTGAAATTAAAATAACGATGTCTTAAAAAAACCATGTCCTCTCACTGTGCTTTACCTTCTTATTAGGATTTTCTTTGTAATTGATATGCTGATCAAAACCAACAGTCTCAAAACTTGTCTGATCCTATAAATATACTCATGACAAAGAAAATGTTGAAGTGAATTTGTGTTTGGGGAATGGAGGTAATTTTAATAAGAAAAAATAAACATGATTTCAGGAAGGGAGGATTTTTTACCTTTTAAAATATGCAGCGTTGTTTCCTCCTGAAACACAGGCCACAATTTTTCTTAGCTAAAACCATATGAAAAGTTAGTGAATTATCATCTGGCTGATAAATGCTTTATAAAGGAGAGGATGATCCTTCAAAATATGCATCAATAATATTTTTACATGAATCAAAGAGCAACATATGAAAAGCACAAAATATATTCAATATTTTTGTACCATTCATTATGCTGAGAAAAAATTCCATTGCCTTCTTCATCTTACCTCATGGGAGTGTGTTTCTCTACAGCCCATTGAAAGCACTCCTGTTTTACACGGTCATGCTAACTCATTCACCAGATTTACACAGAAAAGCTCAGAAGTTTTCAAAACAAGGATATTTTGACAATTTAAGCAACTGCTACTTTTAAGACCATTGGTAAAAATACAAAAATCCCCACTTTTTTCTATTTTAATTTGACTCCTCAATGTTATGGGTTTCTTTTAATCTTTTTCCTTTCCTTACCTTTCAGTTCTCAGTAAAAGAATTTCATACAAATAACATTCTTAGTATTACATGGGAAATTCTGCAGAATCCACTATCTGTGGACATACAAATTACTAGTTTGGGTAGAAAACAAGTGGAACAATTTACCTTGGCCTCTTTAAAACAGGTAGGTAAGGAAGGCACTACATTAAATATGCAGAGGCAAAAAAGCAGAATCTTGTCCTGCCTTTGTGCAAGAAATCACCTTTTGCCGAAGTCGTACTTTTGGGTTTTAGTTTAGATTCTTGCTTTTCTCTGGATAACCAAAATTTTTGCATCCTTCAAGAAACCCCCATGAAAAAAGTAATTTGAAAAATTGTACGGTTTTGATTGGTTGAAATAATTTACTTATTTCTGTTGGTTATCTTACAGTTTTATACTAGCTCTGTGAACTTAAAGGTGGTTCATGAAACTAGCAGCAAAGGTGACTGTCAATGTTTCCTGCTTCTTGTAGAAACAAAAATTTACTAAACACAGCTACACAATTCTTCCTCTACTTTCATTCCGCTCACCACCATCCCCCATTTAGGATGGTTTTTCAAGAGATACTCTTACTGTGGTAATTTTTTAAAGTACCAAATTGGAAGGGGGGCTCAGCGATATGTGTGAAATATGTCAGCACTTGGTTGAAGCAAACATATTGGGTACTCAAGACAAAGGCAACTGAAGTCAATGGAATATTTTCTAAACAGTTCAGTGAACATATACCAAACCTAGGATCTACATTCCAGTTAGTTCAAGGGAAGGCTATTCCCAGCTCATGTTTTAAAAACCATTTACTAGTAGAATTCTGTCATCCAGAATGAAAAGTAAAGTCATATCAAAGTTATGTTATTGATTCACAGCCAGTTGCCTGCAGCTGGGGAAATCCTAAATTCCTGCACATTCATCCTACTGCTTAGGAATCTGGAATTTCAGATTGTACAAGTATGACACAAAGAAAAGAAAAATCAATACTTTGACTAATGTGTTTGTCATTCATGAACAGAGATGGTCGGCACTATCAGCATAAATTATTTAATCTTTAATTAGTATGAATCTAAGGAACAAGCATTATTTTCTAAGTTAGTCAAACAAATATGCAAGTTTTCAATGAAATTACAGTGAGAAAGGTCACTGTTGACTGAGACATAGCTGCAGATCAGAAACAAGTTGATTAGTCCCAGATATTACTGTAACATTAAAAGTTAATTAGTGAGGAAGCATAGGATGATGAAAAACCCTTATCTATAACAGACATTGCAATTGAATTACCTCAATGGAGAATACTGTAGGCTTGACTGATGCATACTAGTAGTAAATGACTAAAACTTTTTCTGCGCTTTGAGAATATACGGTTGTGTTTCTGAAAGCTTCTTCTTAAAACATGCTCTGTTTTTTAATTTGATGGGGACTTTTCTAAATAGCAAAATGGTGATAAGGGGGTTTGCTATATGAAAGGGGTTTCCCCACATATACAACCTGAAATTGAGTATTAAACTTTTCACACTTTTGTAATACTTTTCAGATCACAGCTCATAAAAAAAACACCACATTATTTAAAAATAAACTCTTTTCCCTTGAGGCCAACTGAAGACACTCTATCCTGGGACTTCTAGAGTATCTGTCAAGATGAAAGCAAATGATACTTTTCACCACATGCCAAACATTTTTTGTTCAGATTCTCTTGATATTAGGTTAATCATTTTAACATAAAGCAAGAGATACGGAATATTTTGGAAGCAACATATAAATTTTCATGGAAACAACCCCAAAAGAATGGCATAATCAGACCTAAGAACAAAGCTAAGAACAAATCTCATATAAAAACAAAGAAAATGCATGCAGAGAGCTGGACAACATCACCTAAAGCCTCTCCAGTATGATCCTCCGTTATTGCATTTTTCCCTAAAACAAAAGAAATAAAAATAATAAAGGAAGAGCAAAATATTTTAAAAAAAAAAAAAATAATAAAAAGAAGAAAAAGGGAAAATATCAAATAGTATATTCTAAGAAAAAAAAACTAAAGATTTTTCTAAATCTCCTTGTGGTCTTGTATGAGGAAGCTGTAAACCTTTAGCACTTGCTAGGAATCCAAGTCGCAGATGAAGAATCAATTTTACTGCATGCTGTGTAAACACAAAATAAAAAAGTAGAAAATGTATATGGATTATGCTGCAGTTTGCAGTTGCAATATACAGAATTGGCACTTGCTGATCTTCAACCCACAAAAGAGGGATCTTCTAAGAGGCCTGGCAAGGTAGACAGCTCTTTAATCTTCTCTGTATCCATGATGGATACACCAAAAACCCATCACTACCCTTTCGGGTCCCTGAAGTACTCTCGCCTAAGGTAGTCTATGTCAAGAATACATGGTGCCTCCAAGTTGGTCACAATAGCGTGCTTTTGCCACTTGTCCTGTTAGGCTTACCTCAGTCTCCAGTGCAGACAACTGTTGGTATCCTCCATCACTCCAGAAATCTAGTTGAGTTCCTCTCCATTGTATTGTGATGGTGCTAGTGTACACTGTGCACCAGTGTCCACCAAAGTCTTACATCTCTGAGGACCTGATATGTCTGGCCATCAGATAGATCCACACAGTCCAGTAAACTCAGTTATCCCTTTCCTTCTCCTGGCATAAGGCAGAGAACCTCTATTCCTGGTCACAGTATTCACTGCTGACCATTGCAGTGCCAGACTAGAAATCATTTCACCGCAATTAAGAGAGAAACTTTTAGTCCTTCTTCTACGGGGAATCACAAGAATTTACCCTCTTGAATGGCCCTTCTTAGCAGCTGTCTTTTCCCCCGTTTGTGTGTGTTAGCTTCAAGGCAGGTTCACCATCCCACTTCCCCATGTCGTCCCTCTGGTCACACAGGAAAAAACTGAGTGCCACATGGTGTGGTTGGGATGGAGCTAACTTTCCTCATACAAGCCAGACCCAGTACAATTCTGCATTTCTGTGGTTTCCACCACCTTGACTGCAAGGTCACATTACTAAAGTTGTTACAACATCTGCAATTTTTTTACTCATAACAGCTTTAAATATAAATATATTCACATAATTTCCATCCAAGAAGGTAAAGCAATACACTTAACTATATGTTCACATAATAAATGCAAGGTGCATCACTAGCTGTCATTTCATATCCAACTTGATGAACTAAATTATAGTTTCAGAAGAATTCTATGTATGCTTAAATCCATTTCTTTTCTATTCCTTCCGCATATGTCATTGGGAAAACAGTAACAAACAAACTACTTTGATTACCCTATGAGAAAATACAGTGTCAAACGTTGACTATGTGAAGAATCCATACCGTACTACTACAATGTCTAAAAATAACTTTCACTGTGGACAATGCTATTACCTTTACTTAGACAATAAATTAAAAAAAAAAAAAAAGAAAAAAATGTCCAAGAATGAAAAGTGATGCAATTTACTGCACCGTTAAACTTCAAAGTATTTAACTGCCTATTGAAATCCACAATCATGATCACTGAGATGGTAATGAATCTTGCAGACATATCTACACTATACAATCAAGATCTTAGGCTGTCCTAGAAGACTAGAGAACCTATATACTGAAGTTACACCATACTTGGACTTGGGATCTTAAACGTTATTTAACTTTTTCATCTGCACAAGGCAGGGATGATAATGAAACAGGAATCAAAATACAGCTTTCTTTAGTCAGTATTTTGCCTTTAGGATAGAGTAGTCTGGACTCAGTAAATACGTCACTGAATCTCACTAATGGCTTATTGGTTTTATTGGCTTATTCCTCTTTGCATGAGTTATATGTATGGATTTGTGGTGACAGAGTTCAGCAGTGAAAACATTTAGCTGGGAAAGTGAGTGCATAGCTTCACACTTCGGTTGCACATACTGAGAAATAAAATGGAATCCAGGTTTTCCTTCTTCTCAAAGAATGGCCCCAACTACAAAAGGAAATGCCAATATAGCCACAATAGGATGATTTCACTAGTACATGATTATGTCCTGTGTTGTATTTTGTATTATTTAAGAGAAAAATCTATTAAATGAACTGATTGTTTGAAATATTGCATTTTGATAAATTAATGTATAAAATATTAAGCTACATAAAATAAATCATATTTTTTTAAAATACTGTATTAGGTAAGTGTAATATAAACATTTACGTGTTTGTTTGCTTTAAAAGAAGGGTTCATATGTTCTTTGCGAAAGAATCCCTAAAGCCTGATCATACTCACATCTATAATGAAGGAAGTAAAGAAGAATTTACAAAGCATACACTTATATATAACAGGAAGGAAAGAAGAAAAGAATTTACAAAGCATACACTTTGGAAAAGTCAGATATGGCTACAATACAGGAAATAACTCTGCTACCACAAATGAGTAGTAACCATGTGGTCAAATGCACAGTAGCGCCTGTCAAGAGTCTAGAACCCAAGAGCAAGCTAGCAAGATACAAAATATATGAAGACATGGAAACTAAATCAAATGTGCAAGAGTCACACCACAGAGCACTGAACTGCACAGATGATCCTTTAACAGTGTCTGGAGAAGAGTTCAAAGCAAAAGGCTGCAAAAGGCATCTAGGGTTCATATACATGTGTGTATATATACACATAAGTAAACAAATAAAGTAGAAAGCAAATCTTGTTAGGTAATACACCCAATTATTAACATAGTAAAAAAAAAAAAAAAAGAAGCAGCTGAGCACAATCAGTATTTTCATCATTGGCACATACAACAATAAGATAAAACGATAACAGCTTTGTAAACCAAGTAAAGACACTGACAGTAAGGAAGATAGCTCAACACAGAGGGCCAATAAATAAAACCTTGCTTCCTCTAAAGTCTTCATGAAATATTTTTAGTATGTTTAATTCTCACTTCCCTTAATTTTTACTGTACATATGTGGAATCATACAATACTGTCTTCTATGTATGAGAGGCCTATATCTTGGTTTTGCTGGCAGCTATTTGTCAAGGGTGAAAAAATTGTTTAGGTTATTAATGCTATTAGGTAGCAGATAATTGGGTATATATGTGGGAAACTCAAAAATTGAACTCTCACGCAGAAGCCTGTCACTTGCTAGCTGTGACTGGTACAGTTTGGTTGTTAATTTTGACAACACCTGGGCTAAACAGAAGTGGCATGTCTTGAATTGTGAAAATAATAGACATGAGATAGAATCACCAACTCGGAAGTTGATCACATGTTGTGTTTCTATATGTTGACTGTTTATGCTGGGAAAACTGAGGGTTTGGAGGCTTCCAGAAAGGAGGCAGTGCCAAAACAAGTTTCCAACAGGAAAAAGTGGCTTTTGAAAGAAGAATGTGAAGTGCTTGGCTGCAGAATATATCCTGGAAGTGAGAGACAGTGCTAAAAGTCCTATGCAGAGATGAATGTCAGGGGCCCAGGGATCTCAGTCCCAAATGCTTGAGACTGGGAGCAGTGACACAGCAGAAACCAACATAACTTTCTGCCCAGCCATCACAGGCCAGCAGTGACCTTCCTGCTGGACAGGGAAGTCAAGGCCTCATGGACATAGAGGTGGCTAGGGATGAGCAAACAAGTTAAGTAAGGTAAAAACTCTAATCTCATTGCTTAAATAAACCCCAGCATCCAAATTCCCTACTGCTGCGATGAAGAGACGAGAAGCAGCTTGATGCAAGCAAATGTCCATTTATTGTATAGAAACACGGGTATATATGCTTTCAGAAGTCATGCATTTTAAACAGGTTGGTTGTTTTGAGCTAAGCATTGCATACTAGGCAATCCCCGATTGGTGGTTAACTACCATCAATTAACAGCAAGGTGTTACCTTTCTTTGGCGCCATCCTTGGCGCCATCCGTCCCCCACTCCCCTATGCTCTCTCAGCATGACTCATCCTGTTAATTGTTGTGTCTATACAAGCTCCAGCACATTCCCCTCAGCTAACTGGTTGCCACGCATGGTCCTAATTTCCAGCCCGCTCCTGCACCCTACAGGTTGTTTATCCTGTCTCACCCCTAACACTGTTCAATGTCTGACTCTGAAACACTTTGCAGGAAAAGCTTGAGAATATGTAAAAATGACAAAGTCATAAAGTTCCTTTTATTTGCTGGAACATGAAATAAGCTGCTGGATGAATAACCTTTGCTTTTGCTCCTTGAGTTTTGCAGTTGGATTCCTTTATTCATATATCTAGTCTTTTATTTAACAAACTTCTAAATGAAATAATAAACAAGCAGTTAGCTAGAGGCACAAGTGTCTCCTATCCACATGTTACAATTTAAAATAAATGCACAGAAGAGATGGATTCAGCTGAACTATAGCCAAAAAAGCCTGAATAGAATAGGAACCTGAGATCCTCAGCTTTCCAAGAAAATAGTGGTCATTCAACCTAAAGAAAATTCAGTGGAGTGATCCTTTGAGTATTCATAGCTCAGATCTCAGTCTGCACCACCCTACTTGACATGGCTATGATCTGGCTCCTCTTGAAACTACAGTGGTTTGACCTGAGCTGAAAGGAATTGTAAATCCTACTTATGGATAATGTAACCCTATTAAAATATGTAGATCTTCATTTTCATCTTTTGAGTGACCCACCACTTCTGTGCACAATAATCAGGACCTCCATACTTTTGTAGGTGTGGCATTTTAAAGAATCTTGTACTTGCATAGATAACAATAACTCCCATTCAAAATCCTGTGGCTTATATTCAACACTCTGTTTACCATCAGTGCACCATTCACACTGGAAGAAAGTCACAATTTAGATTATTTCAATGAAAGAAACTTACTGACTCATTTTTTATTTTATACAAACCACAACAATATGTACTGATCACTTGCTGGCGACTAGCTTTCTAAAGCTTGTTTTTCCTCTGGCTTCTGTTTTTTCTTTTATTTCAGTTTTGCTTCTGATTCCGTAAGTACTGCAGGTTCCACATGTACAGATACACTCATTTAAAATGACATTCAGAGGTCTTGGCAAAGATAAAAATACCATTTAGCCTCAAGTTATAACTTTTAGAAAGTCAAAAGTTGAGGGGGAAAATAAAAAGAGGGAAATGTTTTTAGAACACATCAATAAATTGTTCTAAAAATGCATTTTCATCTTTCACATCTTTTTTTTTCAACAAAGAGAAAGGCACTCTTTACATTTAATTTTGTTTTTACTTCTTGCAATGAACAGAAAAAAAAGAAAAGGTGGGTTTTTTTGATAGCTGCAAAGAGAGGAACAACTTCCACTGACTAAATTGGTGGCTACAAACCTGATTATTATTTAGGATGGTAAATGTATAAAATAGAAACTCTCTGTTAACATTCTTGATTAATTTAGTAGTGATTCAACAGCCTGGGAGACCAGGCTTATCCATCAATAGAGCAGCTACTGCTTGGGGAAAAAGGTGTACAAATTTCTCCATACTGATGCACCTTCAGCAGTTACAGAGGTCAGCACTGAAGTCTACATTTGTCACTATGTTATGATATCCTAGATACTATAATTTTGTAGTCATTCTGAAACTTACAAGTAAATGCCAATTTTATAATGACAATCCCTGTGGGTTATTGAAGTGGAATATGAGTATACCTCAGCCTCTATTCAGATGTTGCTTTCTCTGCTATTACTTCCATACAGCGATTCTCCCATTAAAAAGCTATAAAAACTACACAGATTTCTCAGAAGTTTTTTCTGGTAACATTTTTATCAATATTTATCAAGATTTGTTTAAGGAGTTATAGATAGCAAAAATCACTGGTTTGGTTGTATACATCACATAAGTTGTGCCAACAATTTGTGAGAACAGCAGTATTTTAAAAAGTAAACAATCTTACTCATCGCAAATGAGTTCAAATCACGTCTTGAATTTTTTAATTTTTTTAACCTGTTTTACAGTTCCAAGTATGTTTGTTTATTTCTATCTTGAATAATCCAGTCACTAATGGTTCTCTATTTTTATGACATCAGAGAAAAAGTCATTTCTGGCTATCAGTTCATCCTATAAGGTAAACTTTAAATGACAAACAGACTAAAACTATTTCCACCCAGTTCCAGGCAGAATGATGACACAACATATATTCACTTGGATATTATACTTTTCTTGAGAATTGCACAACACCCAAAGGCTTAGGTCTCATGAGCATCACTTGCTGGAACATCAAATTATCTACAAAATTTAAGTTACTTTAAAATTAAATTCATTTTGTCTTGCTGTGCACTTCACAGTTAAACAGAAGTGTAACTGCTTAGATGCTAATTTTAGATAATTGGAAAACAAAGTGCATATTGTTTAACTATGTAGGCCTATTTTTAAAAGAATGTTTCACTAACTCCACTATTGAGAAATTATGACGAACTGGTCAATAATGAGAACTAACAGTGGATATGTAATTACACATTATTTGGGATAGTTTATTACTATGTAAAATTATTTTTCCCCTTTCTTTCTTGATAGAAAGCCTTTCAGTTACATTGCAGTCCCTCAGCATCCCCTGGATATGTAAAAAAGCCTAAATCAGATCTACATCTTGCTATTTACAGAGAGCAGGACAGAAACTTGAGGTCTATTTGCCTGCTAGGGAACAACTGGGCCAGTTTCGTCTTAAACTGCTGAAGCTAAGACTGTATACTGGGTCTAGCTGGGATAGAGTTTGTTATGTTCATAGTACATGGTATGGTGCTGTGCTTTGGATTTGTGACCGAAACAGTGTTGATAACACAGGGATGTTTTCTTTATTTCTAAGCAGTGACTGCACAGCATCAAGACTTCTTCTGTTTCTCACAGTGCCCTGCCAGTAAGTAGGTTGGGGTGCACAGGAAGTTTGGAGGGGATGCGGCTAGGACAGCTGACCCCAGCAATCAAAAGGACATCCCATACTATATGATATTGTACTCAGCGACAAAAGCTGGGAGAAGAAGAAAGGAGGGTACATTGACAGTGATGGCATTTGTCTTCCTGAGAAATATCACACATGCTGGAGCTCTGCTTTCTGGCAGTGGCTGAACACTTGCCTGCCAATGAGAAGTAGTGAATTAATTCCTTCTTCTGCTTTGCTTGTATGCATGGCTTTAGTTTTACCTATTAAACTGCCTGTCTCAGCCCCTGAATTTTCTCACTTTTATCCTTCTGATTCTTTCCTCCATCTCAGTGTGGGGAGTGAGTGTGTGGCTGTGTGGAGCTTAGCTGCTTACTGGGGTTAAACCAAGACAGTTCTTTCTGGAATGCAATGTGGGGCTCAAAGGGTTCAAGTTAATGACAGATTTTATAGGTTGAATTCATAGCTGTAACAGCTGGTTACCTATTAATTGGCAGGTTTCTGTGCTTGCCACAGGGCTTGCTTGCCTCACTGTATATTAGTCTAGCGCTCGTTAGTGGCTGCTTCTTGCTTTCGCTGCTTGCTGTGCTGCTGCACTGCTTATCACTCACTGTGTTGTGCCCAGGAACATTCTGGTAACAGCCATGGCGATGCGCCGGGGCTGGCAGGTGGCCAGGGCATGGCTGCTGTTTCTGTGCTGCTCTGCTGGACAGGCTGGAACTCCAGTGTGAGCTCGAGTCAAAGGGACTGTGACCTGTGGATGAGTCCACATGGGAGCAAGACACCCTGAAACTTCTGTGACTGTGGATAAGTCCATAACAAAGGAGGTACATGTTGAAGTATCTGTGGCTGTGGATATGTCTATGCTGCAGCAGGTGTACTTCTGAAGGGATTGTGGCCCAAGGATAAGCCCATGCTGCAGCAGGTGTACCTTGAGGCATCAGTGGCTGTGGATGAGGCCATACTGGAACATGTTGAAACATCTGTGACTGTGGATAAGTCCACGACACAGCAGGAACACCCCTGAAGGGACTGTGGCCGTGGGTAAGCCCATGTTGGAGCAGGTCCACTCCTGAAGGGATTGTGGCTGTGCGTAAGGCCACACTGGAGCAGGTACAGCCCTGAAGTGACTGTGGACTCATGGATAAGGTTGCACTGGAACAGGTGCACCTTGAAGCAGCTATGGCTGTGGATAATTCCATTCCGCAGCAGATAAACCCCTGAAGAGAGTGTGGCTCACAGATATTGTTCCACTGGGAGCAGGTATACCCCTGAGGACTGTGGACCATGGATAACTCTTAGCTGCCTACCAGAGCAGAATCACAACACACTGCAATTCATTTAATTTCACAAAGCAATTGCCCACTCCAGGGTAGTACATTTAGGCTAAAAGAGAAACTGAGAACATGTTCTCTGGCTTATGTCTTTTGAGTTAAAAGAACACTGACTAGATAGCAAATTGGGGGAATGAGAAAGACAGACTGTATATGGAGACCATAAAAGGAAACTGCAAAATTGAATACTTGAAGGGGAAAGTAGGTACATAAGTAATGCTCAGCTTGTTTAAGGAGATAGAAACTCACAACTGTGAGACCAAATGGGATAATGAAAATGGAGGAAAAAAGAGAAAAATATATTTGCCTTTGAAAAACACCTCAAGAAAATACATATTCACTGCTTCTGAAAATCTTCTCTACCCAAATACAGGCCTTGCATTTCTGAATACTTACCTAGATACTTGACTTTAAGCACACCAATTAAAATTAAATAAATGGGGTGAATGTCCTCATTTCGGTAAATGGGACCACTCATGTGATTGAAGTTAAACTTGCATCATAATGAAAATAATTTTGAATATTAGCAGAGACATCCAGTAAAGCATTCATGGGACATTTTCTAGGTCATTATACCACTGGGTTATTTGTAAGCATTTTAGATCAGTCATTCAAAATCTGTAGAAATGTATTAGAAAATCTGATTCACCTAAGCCCTAGATAAGTGTGGGATTTATTTGAGGTTTTTTTGGGGGGGTGTTATTGGAGTATAATAGAATCATAGAACATCCCAGCTTGGAATGGACCTTGAAAGATCATCTGGTTCAGCATTTCATGGGAAAGAAAGCCTATGTAAGATTATCTAAAATGCTGTCCAATTGCACCCTAAGAACCTACAGTGACAGGAACTTCACCACACACCTGGGGAGGTTGTTCCAGTGATCGATGGCTCTCACTGTAAAAAAAAAAATATTTCTTACATCAAAATGAAACTTATCCTCTTGCAACTTCTACCCATTTCCCCTTGTCTTCTCCTTGTCTTCTTTTACACAGGTGTGCAGAACTATTGGGAATCAATTAGGCTTTATGGACAGATATCCCTGTATGCCAACTAATTTATTCAGTTTATTGCAGCTTAGTGAGAAACCATAGTGTGATCAATTTTTCAAAACAGCTTTTCAATAAATATATCTTGAACTAAGTCCTGTGCACCACTCAACTATGTCTAGAGCATCACCTTTTCTTGTGCAATCTGGAAGTATTTGTTGTAGAAAACAGTCAGTTACTGCCTCCAGAAACCTTCATCTCAACATCAGCAGTGCCTCACTAAAGACAGCATAGTCCCAGAGCACCCCAACAAGAATAGCAGAGAGTTTTCTGTGACCGTGACCAGACACAGCCCCTGGGTGGCCCATGGGGATAGGTACAGCCATAGGCCAAGGCCTGGCTGGAACATCAGTGTAT
The DNA here is from genome assembly GCF_023634085.1 of Falco cherrug. Taxonomy (NCBI): domain Eukaryota; kingdom Metazoa; phylum Chordata; class Aves; order Falconiformes; family Falconidae; genus Falco; species Falco cherrug. The sequence continues at coordinate 46,227,980 of NC_073720.1, read as the reverse complement.
GTGGGGAGGTCAGCATCAGGCCCAGCGAAGGGACCTAGGGTCAAATACACATGTGGGATGACTGGGCAAGCCACGGGGAAGGGCTGAGCAGCTCAGGTATGGCCCATGGACAAGGACAGAATTTACGTCGAGTCTTAGTTCAAAAAGCAGCTCCCAAGGATACAGAAAGGACACAGAAGAGAAGGTCCAGCTGAGGCTTCTTCCACCTTGTTGTTCACAGCTGACTGAACAAAGATTAAGCATCTTCACTGTATCAGGGAACTTGTCTTGAGTACAGACAGCTAAAGGTTTAGGAGAAAGGGGAATGTTCCTAACACCCTGAACATTTCCTCGTGTCTGTCACCATCCCAGTCAAACAGCTGGCAGTATCTCCCTAATATTGCATTTTTGCTTTTAGCCTTCAGATTTCCAACCAGAGACTCCATTACCATATATGGAGATATTTTTTTTCCTCAATTTCAATGTCGTCCTTTCACTGACATGTTCTGCTCCATAACCCCAACAAAGCTATCTGCTTGGCAACATTAGCCCACTTTTGATCCAGCAGGTTTGGGTCACCTCTTAAATAAAGGTTGAGATTTGACAGAGCACTTTAGTGCCAATTTAGGTTTTTAGTGTTGGTGAAGAAGTAATTCTGACACTTGCAATACTGAGCTACAAAGCAGAGGAAATCAAATAGCATTTCAGCAATCTAATATTCCTCTTCTATTATTAAAGAGTAAATTATTTATTTCCCTCCTAGCCAATTCAGTCAACATCTCCCTCTCAAAAACCAGTGTGGACCAGGTCTTTCTGTTTGTCAGCTTCACATGTACACGTGCAAAGCTTTTATTTATTTATTTATTTTCAGAGGCAGTAGCCTGTTTATTTTAAAGTGCAACAGCTCCTTCTGTACAACTTCTTATCCTAAGAAGTACCACAGCTGTCAACATGCCTAACATGTTTTTTTTCACACCACTGACTGATTCATAAATTGAGTCATGTCTGGAGGTCACCTTGTCCAACCCCTCCAGCTCAAGCTGGATCAAGCATAAATAGATATTAAGAGGCAGCAGATCTCTCAACAGGTGTTACAGACTGTCCACCAAGAATGGATCATCTTAAGTTTTAATTCTTTAGCTGTGGCTCATTTTAGTGATTCCAAGGGGAAGGAATTCAGATAGTGATGAAGCTGTATGCAAACACTATGCCTTACTTACCTCTCTTACTGTGCTATCGGAGACAAAATATGTGGTTAGGTGAATTGTGCTCTGAGGTAGGGCGGCATTGCTCATGTGGTCCGCTGCTTAAAATGAGCCATCATGTTAAAGCAATTTTGGTTTCTTTCCTCAGTTCACTATGAGAAGCAGGCATCCATCAGATGCTTTAGGTGCTGCTGTGGAGATGACACAATATGTCTCTTTTTAGAAAATCTGTGAAGGTTTCTGTAATCAGTCTGGTACTTCCTACAGTCCAGCCTCCAGTCCCATGAAAACAGTGTGGAATAGGATTTGCCAAGTGCCATGTTACCCAACTCCCCACATAAACGTATCTTGAACACCATCAAAAGGAGGGACCATAGATAAACACCTTCCCATTTCAGGTGTCAGGACCCTCTCCATACTAAGCCTTTCTTGATTCCCAGAAACTTGAAGCCTTATGGACACACTTGAAGGAGGTAAACCAACGGCCTGTGTTTGAGACATAAGCTTCAGTTGTGTGTACAAACTTGCTGCACATTAATCTTTGTGGGAGGCAAGTATATCTTGTACCATTTATGTGCAAGTAACACTATACATCAAGACTGCAGACAAAGTCAGTGTTACACCCACATGGATTTAATCTTTCAGAACATCACTTAATGCATCAAAACCCAGTTTGTCTAAAAGCAATAGGAAAGCCATCATGAAAGGAAAATTGTATAAGTCAAAGCCGACACAAAACACCATTGACTTGACTGAGAATTTACAAATGAAGTCTTATGGTTCGCCTAATAAAGTGTTCAGAGTTTAAAACTAGGCAGCAATTTTATGGAGTACTCGCTGTTTATTTGTAATATGGGACTTTTCTTGGACTTTTTTTAATTTGCCTCATGTTGAATGCAAGATACCAAATCTTGCAACTGTCCCTTTATTTATAAAACAAATTTCTTCTACAGAGGACTGCAGTCTTTGAAAAATACGTAAATAACTATAAAAAAGGTTTATCATGAAGCGTAAATAGTTGAGTTACAGCCAATGAATATCAAAGAGTAAACATTGGATCATATTAATTTATTTAAACAGTTGTGAATTAGCAATACTTCACTAACTTGTATCATAGAATGCAAGGATACAAATAAGGCTAAATGTGCCTATTTGTAAATAAAGCATGTTCTTGTTCAATTCAAAATATGTAACATCCACTTCATTGCTCAGATAATGAGCAATGCTGCATATAAATCAGTCCAATTCCAGACTAATGAAAAGCACAGAGGAGAAAGTGACACAACTTAAGAATTAGGCAATGAATGAAGAAATACAAGTTGAATAATTCACTAGAAAAATATCACAATTCACTGAATAAATGATTTTGTGAATATTATTCAGCAGGCTTTAGGAGTGAGGCTAGTGCATCATAATCTGACACTGAAATTGACTGCTTCAATGAAACTGCATCTTTACCAAATGTCACCTCTGAAGAAATCTTTGCTTAGCATGCTGCAAATCAAGATGATCCATGTGCAAAATACCTTGATCATAGCAGTCTATTAGAGGTAAACTCTTTAACATTAATGAAATTGAAAATGTCAGAAAAAGAAAAGAGAGCTCAGGAAATAGTTACAATCATCCATTGACTGGTAACAGAAACATTCAGTAAACTAAGTTCTTAGAAGCCAGGAGTAAATGGAACCTATTAAGGCTCTGACATCATGGATTAGCGAGTCTCCCAGTGATGCTAGTCAGAGGCATATGGATGCAGTCTGAGTGTTGTGTGTGTATAACTAATGCAGATGTACCATGCATCACATTTTTGCAGATGTAACATCCATTACATTCTTAAATTATTGTCTAGATAAAGGAAGTAAGAGAGTTTAAAGAATACTTACTTTATTTTGAGATAAAACTAAATAAACTATGACATGAAATTGCTTTCATGGTATATACAACTTGTTTAATGCTTTACCATCACAATCTTATGGGACTGCATGAACATCACTCTTATCTGGTGGTTCTTCGTTGTAACAAAAGACATTTGTTTAGGGACGGAGGGGTAGGGGTGGGGTGTGTCCTGGGTTTAGAATATTTTTTTTTTCTCTTTGCACCAATAACAATGCAAAAGCAGTGCTACTTCCAAACTCAGACTAGGTTTCCAAGTCCAAATGCATTTGATATTGTTTGGTCAATTACAGATGCAGTCCTGCTTTCAGGATGAAAAAGTAATCTGAGTGTCTTTGCATGCTAAGAATTTTGATTTTGCAGACTGCAGTAATCTAGACAGACTTCTTAAAAACAATATTATGACCCAAGTTTCTTACAGTCCTTGACAAACAGCCAAATAGTGCAAAATAGCATCCTCTGTGCATGTGAAAAAATGTATCTTTATACTGATGTGGGATAGTACCAGGTGGCAGAAGATAAGTAGGCTGCCAGGCATTCTTAAGCAATAGCGGCTTGTGAGCAAATGTTCTCAGTAGCACAACAGCTTTGCATGCTCAGTTTTGGAAAAGAGATCGCACCTCAGAAAAACATAACTCTGAGATTCAGTGTCTTCAATGGGTGGTGGGAATAGACAGTAGAATAAACTTTACAAAGCTGGTGGATTGGGTTTTTTTGCTTTGTTCATGATCTCAAATCCATTATGAGGACATATTGAAGGGAAGAGAGGCAGACAGCTGTTTCAAATTTTTGTTAATGTCCGGAAAACTTTCAGATGGGTTTAGTTGGTGCCAATGTAGTCACATGGCAGACTGATCTTCAGAACTCAGATTTCTGTGCTACTAGGCAAAATAAGTGGATCCATTTGAAACTCATCTTTTGTGTCCTAGAACATAACTGTTATCAGAGAAGAGTGTCATAGGCACAGGCAAATATGTATTCCCCCTGCCATGTTTTCCATCTTCTTGCTCTTGAAGAAGATGTTTAACGGCAAAGATATTAAAATCACATTTCACATCTGATCATAAAGTACTATAACTGGAACAGCCAATTAACGCTGAAGGAGAGGAAACAAAATTAGTTTCACAATTATGGTGGCAACAACAACCTTTATTATGAAAGTCCTTCCAGGGTGAATGCTTGTGGATAACTGGCTAGCTGAAAAAAGGTCTCATAGACATAGTCCAGCTGGCTGGACAAAAATGCACATCGCTCTCAGCTTATCTGAAGTAAAGCAAAATACACTGTCTTTGGCTGTTTTTGTTACACAATAACAGGAAGATTTCGGTGGGAAAAGAATGTTGCAGGTGGGAACAGAAAACTATGGAAGAGAAACTAGGGGCAGGCTTGGTATTTAGGCAACTAACCAATAATGAGCTTAACTTTTGTAATATGTATGAGCTAATTATAACAAGGCATAAAAGGTGACTGTAAGAGACAATAAACGAAGTCTGCTGATCACTCATATTGAGTGACTGTGTCTTCCCTCCATCGCGACAAATGGCGCCCGAACAGGGACCCTAGAGAGGGCTGAACCTGCGAGCCACGGTTCGACGGAGATTCGGGTACCAGTCCTGAAAGCAGCGCAGGAGGCGGAAGGGCACAGTCCCCGCGCCCGGGAGCACCTACAGAGGGTCCCGCCGGCCACGCGTCGCCGAAGTCTCGCAAAGGCTGCAACAGCGCTGACGAAGGTATGGAGAGACAAGCGACATATGATTCGCTCATATGCTTTTTAGAAAAGCGGAGCGTTCGGGACATAGATTGTAAAAAGGAATTACTCGGGTTATTAGCGTATGGGATAGCATCCGGGACCCCCGCGGCAGCGGCGAGCGGCGGCGCGGCCCGGCAGGCCCCTTCCCGGCCGCGGTTTCTCTCCAAGGCGGCACCATCTTCCCCCCCTCCGATCGGCGCCATGGCGATGCAAGCGGCCAAGCGAGCTAACATCTGGCTGCCCCCAGAGGTCAATCGGATCCTCTATATTCGGAACCTGCCGTATAAAATCACAGCGGAGGAAATGTATGATATGTTTGGGAAATACGGACCTATTCGACAAATCAGAGTTGGAAACACTCCTGAAACAAGAGGAACAGCTTAAGCTTCTCAAGGAAAAATATGGAATTGATTACAAACCCACCAAAAAAAGTGCTTCAGATGTCCCCTACAAGAATTGGGTTTCTGCCTTGAACTAGCAAACATCTCTGTGCTTAAAGAGAAGCCTTTTTGCCTTGATGGAGATAATTTATTCTGTATTCTGTATTTATGCTGTATTCTGAATGTGGAAATTGGTTGGGACTAGGAGGCTGGCTTAAAGGCATTTTGCAAACGGGATTATTATTTTTGATCATTATTGTAATAATAGTTTTTTGATCAAAACCAGCCAAAATTATTTGTAAGCATTAGGCATATCTGAAGAGAATGCCTTTATTTGAATCAGCAGTTAAGGTGTAGTTTAGTCTGATGCTGTGGTTTTATCTGCTTCTGGTGAATTTTTGAAGTGATGAAATCAGAGATACAAGGTATACTAAGAGATATGAGGTAATAAGGTAATAATCTAAGTAAGGGTGCTGTCTTTTATATCTACAAGTGCAATATGCTTTTATGTAGCAGAGAGAAACTTTAACAATAATGTTGCTTGAGTGAGATGTGCATGTGACAACTTGGGAAAAGGGATATCACAACTGGAGTGCAACAGTGTTTCTATGTCTGGCAGAGTGAAATCTTTCAAGACCTGAGTTTAGACAGTCTAAAATAAATTGTTAGTATTCAGAAAACCCATCTTAAGCCTCTTTTGCTTACATAGTGTTATGGAAGTCAACTGCTATTGTAGAGAATTAATGATTTTTTAATACATATTAACAAATACTACTATTTTAACTTGAGGCAGTTGAGTAAGAAATACTCATGTGTAGCATTTGAGGGAATGTCAGCATAAATCGCACTTACAGTAAGACTGCATTTTTAATTACTGTACTCATTAAGATTCGATGATGCCATAAGGCTAAGGCCTTTTATCACAGATTGGTTCTGAACTAAAAGGTGTGTGCACATGTAGATATGCACATTTGTGTTATTTTCCTTAATTGGCTACAAAATAATATAATTAGGTTGGGGACTAGGTCTTGGGAATTTGTCTATTATACTTCTGTTTGTTAAGGAACGTGCATAACACACAGCACCCATGTAGGCTTGGCTTGTGGCACAGTTGTCAAATTTAGCATAGACATTCAGACAGATAAGCAAAGTACTCTTCTTGTGTGTATCACCTACAAGCCATTATGGCTTAGTGTGTAAATCTGTATGTAACTATTGAAAAATCCACTTATGAATGTATATAGCTTAGAACTAATTTTTTCCCTTTGTTAATTCTTTGATATCAATGAGGTATTCTTTAGAAAATGTATGGACTGGTTGGTTGCATAAGGGCAGTTGTTATTTGGACAGAAAATTGTTAATGGTCAGGGATTTTCCACTAAAATATTTGCAAATATTCCTAGTCAAACATCAGTTTGGTTTCTTGGGTTTTGAGCTTGCATTAGTCCATTTTCAGAACTTTAAAATTACCTTTGAATTTTTTAAACTTTTTATATCACTGGAACAGAAAGAGCATCTAAATTAAAGCTTCAAGCTAACTTTATTTTTCAAGTATTTCTGGAATTATACTTCTGAACTGAGATTTTATAGGTTGTCTGTGTATTTTCCTGTGTTAAAACGCTGTTATTGAAAATGGTCAACCAAGCCTATGTCTCCCAAAATAAAAACGGGGGAATTGTGGATAACTGGCTAGCTGAAAAAGGTCACATAGACATAGTCCAGCTGGCTGGACAAAAATGCACATCGCTCTCAGCTTATCTGAAGTAAAGCAAAATACACTGTCTTTGGCTGTTTTTGTTACACAATAACAGGAAGATTTCGGTGGGAAAAGAATGTTGCAGGTGGGAACAGAAAGCTATAGAAGAGAAACTAGGGGCGGGCTTGGTATTTAGGCAACTAACCAATAATGAGCTTAACTTTTGTAATATGTATGAGCTAATTATAACAAGGCATAAAAGGTGACTGTAAGAGACAATAAACGAAGTCTGCTGATCACTCATATTGAGTGACTGTGTCTTCCCTCCATCGCAACAAATGCTGTTCTGATAACAGCTAGATTCAAGATCTTACAGAAGAGGCCACACACTGGCAGAATATCCAGTTTCCCACTCCATGGTTCCTTTCACAGAATTACAGAATGGTTGCAGTTAGAAGTGACCTCTGGAGGTCCAACACCCCTGTCAAGGTGGGCTGCCTAGAATGGGATGCCCAGAACTACATCCGGATGGCTTTTGAATATTTCTCAAGGAGAAAGACCACACATCCTTCCAGGGCAACCTGTGCCTCTGTTCAGTCACCCTCACAGTAAAAGTGTTTCCTGATGTTCAGAGAGAACCTTCTGTGTTTCAGCCTATGCCCACTGCCTCTTGACTTCTTACTGAAAAGAACCTGGCTCCATTCTCTTTGCATCCTCCCTTCAAGTAATTATACACTTCTATGACATGTCCCCTGAGCCTTCTCTTCTCCAAGCTAAACATCCCAGCTCTCTCGGGCTTTCCTCATATGTAAGATTAAGGTCCCTCAATCATCCGTGTGGCCCTTCATTGTACCGTCCAGTATGCCTGTGTCACTCTTGTACTGGGAAGCCTAGAACCGAACACAGCACTCCAGGTGTGACTCTTACCAGTGCTGAGTAGAAGGGAAGGATCAGCTCCCTTGACCTGTTGGCAACACTCCTAATCCAGCCCAGGATACCATCAGCCTTCTTTGCCACCAGGGCACATTGCTGGCCCGTGTTCAATTCAGCGAGCACTATAAAACCTAGGGCTTTTTCTGCAAAGCTGATTTCCAGATAGGTGACATCCAGAGTGTTTTTCCCTGTGTGACAGATTTTGACCTCTCCTTGCTGAACTTCATGAGGTTCCTGTTGACCCATTTATCCAGCCCACTGAGGACCTTCTGGATGGCAGCATGACTCTCTGGCATACCAGCCACTTCTCCCAGTCTGATTTCATCTATAAACTTACTGATCACCCAGAGCCTTAATGAAGGTGTTAACCAAGTCTTGACCAAGTATTGCCTGTAGGGTACCCCACTAGTTAATGGCCTCCAACTAAACTTTACACCAGTGATTGCCACATCTGGCACTGCCCATTATCACTTTTCAATTGAACTCATTGTCTGTTCATCTAGCCCACATGTCATCAGCTTCTTTCTGAGGATCTTATGGAAGACAGCCTTAACAAAGTCCTTACTAGGCTCTGCAATGTAATATCACCACACATTGTGGGGAAAATGTCCGTGCTTTCACCATGAGGCACAGTTTAAGATCATTCAAGTTCACATCATCAGAAGAGAGGAATGTGATAACAGACTGTGGCTGTACTGGTGTATGAGTATTGCTGCGGAAGTGTAGCTCAGTGAACGTGACCTTATGTCAACTTGAAGGACATTCAAGAGCTCGATGCTGGTACTTTCATTGCTGCAGTAAAGACAGTGGCGTCCAGATAGTTTTGATGCCAGTGTCAGCAGACTCAGCCAAAGTTATTTCACGTACTTTTTGTTGTACTGTAAACTTGATGTCTCTGGCATTGACTTGCTATGTTTAAGCATCTATTCAGATAGCCTTGTTAAAAGCACCTGGTAATAAAAGCAGCCAGATGAAGCATTTTGCCTAACACTGCCTGAGTGGATAGCAAAAAAAACCAAAACACAAACAAACAATAAGAAAAAAGCACATCGACAATAAAACCCTATGCAAGAAATGCATATTAATAATAATAAAATAAATATTAAGCTCCTGTGGAATTGAGAAAGTAGTAAGGAATAGCTGTGTGAATAAAGGTGTTCATGTTCTTATTTAACCTGCCTTTTCTATAAGTCTTCTGAAAATGGTGAGTTCTTCTCCACCATATTTGATGTACTTCAAAGTCTAACCCAGATGTTATTGCTGCCATTTGTACTAAAGAATAATTGAATTGTCTCCATAGCAGAGACCAGGCTGACAAGGTTTCTCCTGATAGCTTCTCATGCATTCAGAAAACTCAATAGATCAAATATGGGGCATCCAGCATATTTCTGTCCTTAAATGCTGAAGCAAGGTTAGCATTTCAAGTAGAATGCAAAGGTGTTGTAGCCTGTTTCATACGTCTAGTATCTTTTAAGAGAGGGTGGAATTGTGTAAATAAAGGAAGCTACATAAATAAATACATCATCAGGAGTAAAAGCGCTTTTGATATTCTTAAACTCCAGTTTAAACTGCCTAGTCACAGATAAATGTGCAATTTAAAACTCATAAAATTTAGATAAAATTATTCATATTGAATAGTAATTACTGTACACAAATGATCTGGAGACTAGTGATTATTTACAGAATAAATTAAAAAATTACTTAAAATAATAAAGATCTAATGATTTAGTGAGCTTGTTGCTACAACCAACAAACGATGCAGAGAGTTCTGAATAAATTGTTTTTGAATTATCAGCGGCTCTTATGTTTGGTTTGATGGTTAAATGGAACAGCTGCATTTACAAAATATTTTATCTTTAGAAGTGGCATAGAATCAGGAAAAGTGACCAAGAATCCACAAATACTTGAATATTTTGGGGATGACACAAACAAGTTCTGAGGAAATTATCACATTTCCTCACTGTCATATTTTTGTTGTAGGTTCCGGCTTTTTCGTTTTTCCTTTTTTTTTTTTTTTTTTGTACTTCAGATCAAATTTGATGGTTCTTCCCAACAACTAAGTGGTGGATACGTTATGTTTTCAAATAATGAGATACAAGGTTTATTACAAATTTTCATGAAGTTTGAAAAAAATTGTATGCATTCCAGCTATTGAGATATGTTTGCAGAACTCTTATAGGAGAGCATTGCTCTCTAAACAGAGTTTCGCTCATGTCTGTCACAGAGACTGAGACTAAAGAGTAGTGATAGCTGGCCATAATACCCAAAAGAGACAGAGGTAGCTTATACATATTCACCTATATATGTAAAATGTGAAGAAGTCCATGGACACAGCAACCAGGGGCTGTACCCTCACCATCCAGGGATGCAGTCTGACAGTACTTAGACAAGAAGAGCAGAGCAGGTCTAGAGACAGTAGAGTCAGCCATGAGTCCTATGACTGCCAGCTGAGTGTCTAGTGACAAGACAGGTCCAAGGACATGCCCTAAAGGTGAGGATCAGCAGGTCCAAGGGTGGCCAGAAGCATAATTACAGCATAGCTCAATACTCAAGCAAGGAGCCAGAGCAACAATCTTGATGATAACACAGCTTCCAAACTACACGGACGGTTCATGGGGTTTTCCTAACACTTTCTAACACAGGTTTTTTTCTCATATAAGCTCTTTTTCAGGCAGTCTGATCCCAGGTTTTACAACTACACAGTATCAGGGCTTGAGTACAAACCCCGACTGGTGGGCAGAAGAAGTTGCTGAACTCAGGCATAAACAAAAGAAAATACACTGTTTGTGAATAAAATATGTAACAATTTCTAATTTATTAGCTTGTTTGTTTGTTATGGTACAAAGCCTGCAGTAAATGCTCTTCAACAGAAATAATCCATAGGTTTGTGGGCAATTCATTTACTAAACTAACCAAGACTACAATCTAGGAAGCCTACCGATTCTCCTTTCATTACTTTCTGTACTAATCAACCTGCCTTGGAACAAAACTCAAGAAGTTTCATTTTCACTTTAACCAATGCATTTCCTAGCTGACTGTTCAGCAGTTTAACACAATTTCTAATGGAATAAATTATTTTAACATAAATGCTCCCTTCTTCATATTTTACACTGGTATATGACATCTACTTCCAAAGCTTAGCACTTCAAAGAAGTTTTTATGCAAAGTATTTGAGAGACAGTCAACTTTAGTCCAGTCCTTGTGCCTAGTGAAGCAGTAAAATCTGCAGGTCATCCAGTCCAACCCATTGTTCAAAGTCAGCAAGCCAGATCAGATTGCTAAGGACCTTCTCTGGGCAGGTTCTGAAAAACTCAAAGGAAGAACATTCCATAGACTTTGAGAAATCTTTTCCCATGTTTAACCACACATTGCAAATATTCTGGAGTTTCTCCTACATCTACTTAGAATTTCCCTTTTTGCAGCTTGTGACTGTTGTGCCTTCTCCATTTGCTGTGCATCACCTTTGCTATCTTCTCCACACCTTCCTTTTATTGAGAATTGACATTACAGAAGACAGCATCCCACAGATATCCTCTTAACCTTCTGTTCTTCAGGCTAAATAACCCCACCTCCCTCAGCCTCTTCTTGTACATCAAGTGCACAAGCCCCTGACCATCTCTCTCTGGCTCCCCACTGAACATGCTGAGCTGAATGAACTCCAGGTGTGGACTTATGAGTGTTGAGCAGAAGGGAGAAGCCACTATTCCTGACCCACTGGCTACAGTCCTGCTAAGGCAACTTAGAGTTTGTTAAAGTTTATTTGTTAAGATATTTCTGTGCCCAATTGCTAGGAGAAACTGCAGCCTGTCATACTGACACAGGTATTTGTACTAATCTTTATTTTCTGCTGTTTATCCAGAAATGCAGAGCACTGCAGTCCTCTGCATTCCAGCCCTCAAACTGGTAGATGCCTTACCTAAAGAGGTAGTCACTATGCAAATAGAGAACATTAATGAAATAACTGATGCTATAAATATTTGGAGATTGTTTATAAAGCAGACAATGCCTTTTTTTTTTCTTTTTTTTATAACTAGGATAGTAGGCCCCCTTCAGAATTGTAACTCAGGGGTTTCCATTTGCTTTATCAGGAAGCAGGAAGGCAGATGAACCAGGTGTATCCAAAGGGGTAAATACATAAAGAATAATCAAAAGATATATTTATTACGACAGATAAAATTGTACCAGTGCTATTAGTTGATGCAGTAGTTTTCTCCTCTTTCAAATGCCAAAGATACTGGTACGGGAAAGATAGGATATATTAGCTTAACTAAAAAAACTCTTTTTTTAATATACACTGACTAACTTCTAAAACCTGTACTGTGTAAGGATTTCCTCTGTATGCACAACTGAATGTATCATAAAACTTTAAGCAAATTTTAAGTACAATTTAAGCTGTTTGTAATGAATCTATTGTTTTCTTATATTTAAAATGCTACCACACATCTGTTTCTTAAAAATTTCTCAGAAAATTCTTGCCAAAAAATAAATTTCCACCTATTTGTATTTCAGTCCCAGTGCTGCTTTCAGTCTGATGTTGTTGATCATTGTTTCTACTTACAAAAGAAACTAGAATGTGTTCTGCATGACTCATTCTGGACAGAACTATAATGTGCAGGGAGCTATGCAACAGATCATTTTCCTACTAGCGACACCTATCTCAAAAAGTTTATTGGACTAAGAAGGATATTTCTAGTTGTGGATAGAAAACAAAGTTTAGGTAGTTCCATTGGACTAGCCATCTGAACTTAACAACAACAGAAACAATAATGTCATTTCTGCTTTGAAGGAGGAATGGCAGACAGCTATAGACAACTATCATCAAGAGAATAACCATTTAATCTTACTTGCATTCTAGTGTGCATTCTTCATAAAAATGACTCTTTTCATCCAGATGGGGGATGGATTTTTTTTTCTTCTTGTTTACAAATGTATTCTTATATTGTAAAAAGCTGAAGGAAGTGGAAAGACAAAGAAGAGAAATGAGGCAAGTCATAAGCGTGATTTGGGACAGAGAATACCATCATAGGAGCACATAGAAATAGGGAACTTCTAAAAGTCTTTTCTGCTCTCATATGGAAAGCATAGAAGAAGACAAAAGAAAGTAAAACACCAGTGATTTGTAGAGGTGTTTGTTTTGGCTTTTTTTCAAAATAGTGAAGAATAAAATATCAAAGTGATGAAATAGAAGTGAAAGAAATCTTGATCAAGGCCTAATCCTGACACATTTTAGCAAGTGAGATATTGCAAAAAACTTTATTGAATCTGACTTCATATATGACCATATATGGAACATGGACTGCTGAGAATCAACTAAAAAACATCTGCCAGCATTACCAATACTATACTTCTGCAGAGTGAGTAGCTGAAAGTTGGTTCACAAACCAAGAAGAGTTTTGACTCACTGTGATTGTGGACTCTGGCTCTGTATTTTGCTTCTAGTCACCTTGAGAGAGGAATTATGTAGCTTTTGGAGCATGACACAATGCCTAAAGGAAATCATTCCATTGACTTTGGTGAACCTTACACTGTAACCTCAACGTTCCTTCAAGGAAGTCCGATTGATATTGTCCTTCCTATATAATACATTATGCTGCACTTAGAAACAAAATAAAATGGTAAATAAAGTAAGACATTGATCAATAATGCAAGAAAACAGAATCTGCAACACCCCTAACAGAAGTTAGTAAGAAGACTAATTATAGCATTAACCTGGGTAACAGCAAACCCAGGATTGATCTGGCAATTTTGGCAACAAGAATTCTGAGTTCAACAATTTCTGTGGAAGCTATCCCACACTGAAGAAAGAAGTTCTCATTCTTCTGTGAGAAAAAGAAAACAAGGCTGCATGTGATCCTGTGGTCAAGTGCCTCTTCAGTGTAACTGTGGTGATACTAGGTTGCAGTCACTTTTCCAAGGATTTCTGCAGTGCTGAATCCAGAGCAGGTGGACAAGGAGTGATTCACCTCTATCAGCTCCAAGGAACTTCTGTACTACACACAGAAAAAACCAGATATGCATAAGCCTGGGGAACTTCCAAATTGGGATACAGCAAGATTTAAGAACACTGATTTCAACTTAGGTACTTAAATTCTGCTCTGGTTACACTTTAGGTCCTTCTGTCTTTCTTGATTTTCCCATGACTGGCAAAGTCAAATCCAGATGGTCCTACCAAGGCTTTAACAAGCTGAGCATGTAAAATGGTCATAGCTTATGAACATATATCAGACTTTCTGCCTACTGTTGGTATATGGGATTTCAACAAAATACAGGAATAGGCTTAAAAGGTATGTCTAGCTTTCTTACTTAACAGACTAGTTATTTTCAAGAATGAGAGAAATTTGTTTCAAAATCTTTCATAAACCATGTCTCCATTTCTCTGTTTTAGCTATAATTAATAAGCATACAATTCTCAAAGGGCAAATTCAATTAACTACTTCTACAGCTGCATTCAAAGAGCAGAGTAGTTTCTTTCTGTGGGAAAAAATGGTCAGTATTTGGTATTTCTGCCATTTCTGGATTTTATTGTATGGTAGAAATCATAAGAAATTACAGTCTGTGTGCTGGCTTTTTAAGTCTCTGAAAATGTAAGCAAGTTTGGGTTTCAGTGTTGCAAGGGGAATGTTACAGCTGAATCTTTTTTTATGGGAAATATATTAAAACATATAAGTAACCTTGAATGTCTCTAGGTGTTATACCAACTCATTTCATTTTTCCTAGTCCTGTAACATTTTTCAGATATGAAGCAATTTAAAATGTCATCTGTTACATCAGCCAATGGGTCTACCCAACTCTTTCATAATACATTTTGAAGTACTTGCAATGGAATTAATCTGTATTTTGTAATCCCTCAGTTTAACATGTGAGCACTGGTAGACTATAATGAGCTGATGCATCTGGTAATCTTGTAGTCTGTGGCTACATTGACGTGTGTGGTCAGTCTGATGTGTGAGTATGTTCTATGTGTAGCAAATACGGCTCTACTGATCTGACAGAGGGACAATAGTGTGTCATAGTCATTACCTGCTAGCCAAGATATCAATTAACATCCTCGGGTAACTTTTAAATTGCCCAATAGGAATTTTAATACATTGCATTGCCATACATTTCCCCTTATAAAAAAAGTGTAAGACATTTCTAAATTAGTAATGAAAACTTCAAAAATTAGAAATCCTTTAGATAGCTACTAAGCATTGTTGATTCATATTGTAGCAAGAGTTGAGTAATTTTACAGCAAGAACGTGGTTTTTTACAACATGGCAGAACACTTCTTACATCTTACTTCTTACTAGAGACACTTTCTTGTCTAAGTCACTAACATTTAACTGAACACAACATACAGCTACTCCCCACATACATACAATACAAAAAAGGCTTTGACAGTAAACCTGATTAGAAAACTAGAAAGGGAAGGTGCAAAGAGAACATGAGGAAAGACTGTTACTCCTTTAAAGGTTCATGTGTTCTACCCAGAAACAAAACCTGCTGATACATCCACAAAGTCTGTATGATGGGAAAAACAAACAGCAACTTTTCATGACTTAAATGTTTCCACTAAAAAACCATCCAGTTGCCTGGGGGAAGACTACTTGTAAACTTAGCATATTCTCTTCCTATACTTTATCATTTAGACAAGACCAACACAATGCTAGTGGTAACTCTCTCTTTCTGTCCCATAAAAGAAAAAGTCTTCTCACATGATCTTCAGACTTTTATACCAAGATGAACGTAGAGTCCTCAGAGCTTTCAGTATAGGTAAAGTTTTTCATTGATCACTTCATCTAGAAAGATCTGTATCCCATTGCTTCTCCATCTCTTATAGATGAAACAATTATCAAATCATTTTAAAAATTCAGAATATTACTGGGCTACTGAATGTATGAAACCTATATCAAATACCTTTAGTGTCATCACAGAACAATCCTGCCTGAAGACCTCTAAAAGAAGCAGCAAGAATCTTTTATTCCTACACTGCCACCTGCATTTGCACACAACAGAATTATCCTGCAAAGATAAGTGACTAATCAAGCAGGTCTGCAATTCATGCACCAGACAATCGCCAGCCTCTGTGGAGAGGTCTCACTGTTCTTAATGGAAAATTAGTGCCCATCCTGCACAGCTTTCCCTCACCCCTATATAAAAACAAAAACAAAAACAAAAACAAAAACAAAACAAAAACAAAAACAAAAACAAAAACAAAAACAAAAACAAAAACAAAAACAAAAACAAAAACAAAAACAAAAACAACAAAAACAAAAACAAAAACAAAAACAAACCAAACAAAACCACCAAAAACCAAACCAACAAACCAAAAACCAACAGCAAATAAAAAATAAACAAGAAAATATTAATGATCTCCTCAACCCATGACATTACTTTCCATCTTCACCTCTCCAGAAAAAATTAAGTGTGATTTCAGTTTCTCTACCCACTAGTGAGCAAGCCCATCTAGATTCAAATTCCTTTGGAGAAAAAGAAGTGAAGCCTCCTGAAAAAAATAACATAGCCCCTTTTTTCAATAAAGCTGATGTAGAGAATGTGCAAATGTTAAAGAGTTTGTAAATCACATATTAGCACTTTGTTTTGACCCTAACTCTATAAATATTTTGAATGTTTAGGCTGAACAAATTTGCTTATTATTAATCATTTCCCCTTCCCACATTTAACCTTTTGTTTCAGGTCCTTCAAAGAGAGTGAAAGAGGGAGAGAGAGTGAGAAAATTTTCTTAGCTGTCATATACAGTGGAATATGCAGAGATTCAAAGATCATCTTCCTTGGATTTTCTCTTCCATAAATTCTAGCTCTTTAAAAGCAGAGCCCAATAATTTATATGTGAATAAGGGGATTCTGAAGCCAGTTTCTCTTAAAAAAAGTATTAAAGGCACCCAAAAAAAAATTATAATCTTCTATTATTTGCGGGCTCTTTAACCCCGCTGCTAGGCAGACATCAGAAGTACCAAAGCAGACTTCGGCCCCAGCTGCCTGTACAGAAAAGCTTTTTACCTACTTGTAAATGTACTGTTCTGTACATTGACGTAGCTAAGTGAAATTTTAAAATTAATTATCTTTATTTTAGATCATCATATCTAAATTTATTTGATGATCAATTAGGTATGTGTTTAGACTAATTATTCTATAAAAATCGTTTTTCCCTCATCAAGACTACAAGCAGAATATTAAAACTATAAATGGGGAGTAAATATGAAACTGATAGCCTGCTTTGATTGAGTTGTTTACCGCAGGATTCTGAAGGCATTTATTTCACAAAGGTCTGTATATTAGTTAATAACTAAATATTCACATAGTCACATGCTCCAGAGAATGAAAAAATTTAAAAACATTATTTCAGTCCGGTGGAGATTTTGTGCATCTCATCAGGTTTAGCTTCATGTGGAGTAAATCTGTGGTATTCTATCACAACTTAACCTTATCCCACAGGGTAAAGGGAGGTGTTGACTTTCCAGATAAATACTTCCAGGGTAAATAAGTGAGATTTCATTTTCCAACCCACAGAGGCACTATGATTATTTTTGTAGGAATTTCCCTTATGAAGATTCTGGGTCATGACAACTAGTAGGATAACTAAAGACTCAGAATAAGCTCAGAGTAAGGTAATGATTATAAAGCTCCTTTTGGAGATTTTTTTTTTTTTTCAAATGTCTGATCAAGTTATTTAAATATTCATCTATCAACTTTTCACCCTGTGAAATATTTTACTATTATAGCACCCAAGAATATATTGAAAGAGAAGTTAAAAAAAAAAAAAAAAAAGACCTAGTGGAATACCCACCCAGAAAAGAAGAAGGAAGAACAGTCTTCTGGGTTCAAATTCCTATTTCAGATAATGTTTAAATTACATGTTTCAATAGAAGTTCAGTAGAAGAGAGTAACGATACAGCACTAGAATACCCAACCATATGATGCTTAAGGCAGACGTGAAGGTCTAGATCCCTTCTCTCAGAGGAATTTTTTGAACATTTCTTGCCTGAGTACTCCAACTACATTCATCACCACGCATCATATCTATTTAACTCAAATGCATACAAATTGAACGTAAAATTCAAGTATATTTAATTATTTCCATTTTGGCAAAGATAAAATTCTGAAGTTCGTTCAGTCCTTCCATTGTATTCTATCTGATTATTGATTTTGTTAACTGAAAAATAATTCCATGCTCACATGGTTCTACTTTTAGATTTTTTTTAAAGACTCTGGAGAAAAGACCCTTGTTTTCAAAAAATCTTTTTTTTTCATAGGTAAAACTAGCTAAGCATGAAAACAGATCAATTAACAACAACAATAAAAATTCTTCTAAAAGTCCTTTTAAAAAGAGATTGTGAGAAAATTTTACACCTTATGCTGTATACATGTGTTGAGTCCAAACATTACATGCAGCTCACCAGCCCCGCTTTGCAGCCAACAAGTAGAACCTGTCTGAGCAGAGATGCTGCCGAAGAAGCTTGGTGCCTTCCCCATGCCTAGCTGACTCCATCCCAATGAGAAAGAAACAAAATATGACTTTCACACAAAACTATTAACTAGTAACACTGCAGGAGGGAAAATTGGATCAGAACACCAGAGAGGGCCTAGCATTTATGCTTACCTACAGTGAGAATAAGCCGAAAGCCAGTGTCCCACTGGAGCTACAGCTAAGCCCTGGGTTGCTGACGTGCAGGAGCATAAACAAAGCAAGGCTAGATTCAGGGCACTCTGCCACATGCTGTGAGGTCTTCAAGAAATGAGTTTCTTAGTGAAGGACAGGAATGCAAAGAGCAGAACACCATACAGTCAAGAATGAGCACAAAAAAGAAAAGGATTTTAGCACCATAGCTTCTTACTTCCTGCTTTTTAATATTGATTGCAAGACCAAAAGAATACCTGAAGATATTAAAAGCAAACACTTTAAAATGAATGAGATCAGCTGGTTTGATATGCAAAATAGTATTAATAAGTAGAGTTATTCTTTTTACAACAAGTTATTTCTTTAGGCAGTTAATTAGACTTTTTGAAATATTAAAAAGGAAGAATGACCTCTGCATTTACCCTAAGTAAAATAAATAATAAATGCTGGCTGTTCGTAAACACACACTTGCCACTGTATAAATAAGGAAGTGAGATTGAATAGTTAGTAATAAAAGACATAGTATTTCAGAATATGAACAAATCATCAGCCTGGCTCTTAAAAATATTCATTAATGCAATGTAACTCAATGAACTACATAATACAAGTCTACACACACCTTTGAGAAGATGTGTATGTCAGGTTTCATTATCATTAGCAAAGAAAATGTTTCAATACCAGTGTAGTTTTCTTGAAAGAAAGGAAATTATTTTCTCAAACCCAGAACTCTCATTGCACTCTCAGTTCCGGCTCCCCTATGATCTCTGTGAATGTTGATTCCTGTGGACATGTGTGACTGTAGGACCTAGTAGTCTCGGAAATATAAGAAAACGTGCTGTGGGGTATAAAATAAACATTAAGGTTTTTAAAAAAAGAAGGTCACAGAAATTTCATGTCTGAATTTCTTTCCTGCTAATAAATTTAATTCATACCTCTGCCAGATGTGTGCAAAGCTTGTAGGTGAGTATGCTCCAACTCAGCTACAGTAGAGTTGTTTGTATACTCTCTACAGGTATTTGTTCATCTGACATTCTTTACACTACAGAAAGATCTGAAAATATCCTTCTTCTCCATAAATTTAAAAAAAAAAAAAAAAGAAAAAACTAAAAGACATAGCCATCTCTTTTTAAAAGGTTTGGTTTCCTCTACCCAGTCTGGTCAACTGTCTGTAGTAGAAGATGCTTTGCTCCCCACAGTGAACAAATGTTATACATTACCATGTTTGAATCATTCCTCTGTTTCATAGGGGTGGGGGGTGGAAAGAAAAAGACTCAGCATATATTTAACAAAGATGAGAGCACAACAGAGAGAAAATCCAGACCTTGCAACTTCAGGTGTTTCATCAAACTTCTGATGCACATGTAAACTATACTTACCAACATTTATTCGTTTCTGAAGATATTCCAATACAGGCATCTTCTGCAAATTGGGCAGGCCACAGAGGAAAGCAGTGCCTCATTTTCCTCATTTAAAATCTACAGCCTGGAGATTACTCATCAAAACACTGTATTTATTAATTTATTTATATGCCATCTACCATCAAGAAATTGAAAGCATTGTCAAGTGCTTTGAAAGAGATTTTCTTTTCATTCCTTAATACGTTAGGGGGTGGGGTAGGATGGAAGTGGTTTTTTTCATGTTAAAGAGATTTCTTTATTTGTTTCTGGTTTAATTTTTTTCATTTTTTGAGCATTCATGAAAAAAGATCTTCCTAGAAAGTTTGACTGTAGAAATTAGTTTTCCCTTGAAAGTAGTGAGACATCATTCTTACCTCTTGCAGAAGTGAGACAACAAACAATACTTTTGAAAGTGAAACAATCTTCCAAAGTATTTATACAAGTTTACTCATAACTTGAGTACTATAACGAAAGTACAAACTCATATCATGAGATCCAGTTTAATCACTTTGAGAGGAGCTGGGGGAAAATGTAAGCAGAAAGCTTAGCTTTATTACAATAGATTCTCAGAGATATTACATAGCTGCCATTACAAAATTAGCTGTTATGGTGAAAGATCACCCTAAGCTTCTAGGCTTTGCAGTACACTTGTCAGCAAAGCATATTTGCTTATGGGGTGTTAGTTGTTGCCAAAACACATTTGATTCTTGTTTTGTCAATGTTTACACACACTCATGGTTTTTTACTCAATTGTTAGTCACATTGTGTTCAACAGAACTCACTTATATTTGCTGTAATTTTGGGGGAATTAAAAATACTTCCCCAAAGGGCTCATATTCCTGGTGAAATCTCTACTTGACCATTGACTCAGATGCAGGCTGAGAATGGGCAGTTGCAGCACTCATAACCAGTGACAGTAATGGTTTCGTCCTGTCTGTGTTCCTGTTCTGTGCATTGGCAGACTGGATTAACTACCTGCATATGCTGAAGTACCTACCAGTAAATGATGTAAATTACGTCTGTCACCATTACAGTCATGATATCAATCCACTCAAACAATGCTGGAAGTTGAGTCTTGTGTTGCTGAGGGAGAAACATGAGAAGATGAGAATCACAAAGTAGTTACATCTGCAAATGCAACAGTCTCCCTTCATAAACAGAAATCATGCTTAAGGCCAGTATAAATATTTGTCAAAGACATTCAGGAAACTTTGGATTCCCCAAAAGCACCATAAGATTCCTTTTGCAAAAGTGGAGTTTCAATGCACACCCTTTCCTACATTAATGTTTACCTTTCATGAAATATAGAAAAATGCAGAAGAAAAAAGGAGGTGTTCTTTACAAATAATGAAGCCTCCAAATACTAGTTTGTTTTAAGGTTTTCCTTGTTAACAAAACATGGGCCGCTCCTGGCCATCAGTATATTTAGTAAGCTTTCTCACAGCTATTAATCTCTGTTACAAACAGCAACTTGAGGATCCCAATGAGGAAAATTTCTAAGTACTCACACTGTCATGTTTATTTATACTGTAAACACATCACAAACTTCTCAATCCAAACAAGAATAGCTTCAAATTGACTTACTCAATAGGGCTGAATGACACTCAGAATTTCTGTTCTGCAGAAAGTATTGTTTGCCTTAAAAAGATCTGCCCGTCATGGAAATGAGTGATGCAGTTCACTCATAAGATAGAAACACCAACATGTTTACTCCTATAAAACAGTTATCTAACAAAGTCGAATAGTAGACAGTGGTTTGACAAGATTTGATGGCAAGGTACACTCGATTATTTACTGCAGAGGACAGGGTCAGGCAGGGAGACCCTCCTGTTGAATCACGAGGTTCGGAAAGGACTCCCATGCATTCTCAGCTCCTCAGAAGGGAGTCCAGGCTTAGTCCCACACTTGGTCAATGGTTTATATCTAAAGCACTATATGTGCACAAACAATCCTTTACACCACTTAGCTAAGATTTCAAAGTTTAGCATGCTATTAATCACTTACCAAGAATCTATTGCATCAGGGAATCTCCCAGACTCAAGGAATAACCTTGAGAGTCATCCCTGCTCAAGGGGACATCCTGACATGCAGCCCATTTGCATACCAACTACAGACGTTTATTTCTTTCAAACTTGAGTTGAGTAGACCTTGACAAGCATGGTGATTAGGTGGGTGCATTGTTCAAATTAACCCTTGGCTATCACATCATTACCTGGCTCCCCAGAACCCACTTTGAGACAGATGCAGCCACCACAACCAGATGCATACATGATGACAATCACTGACAGTTATCACTTGAGCTTTGTTATGAAAATAAAGGTCAGGGTCATGGCGGGGTATAGCGCGCCACCACACTGCCCTATGCTGGCCAAAGAGCCTTGCAGCCCTCAGTGCTGCAGGTACATTTGCCTGCAGGGAACCTGGACTGCCTGTCACTGAGCTTTTACTAAAATCATTGCAAGAAAGAAAATATTAAAAATAGGTCCAGAAAAAGGAAAAATATAGCCTTACCCATAGTATTTCTCATCCTTTTAATATGAAAAAGATGGACTTAAAACAAGAGCTGCTATTATATCAAATCAGTAAGTCAAAACATATGTTCAAATTAACTAGAACAAAAATCATTTCTTCTATTCCACCTTATATTCTGAATCATTATCAAAAGCAGCCTTAAAATTTTCTTTGAAGTGCCAGATCAATAAAAATAAGATTCTCCTTTAGCAGAGATTAGCTGGCATAAGCAATGCACACATCTTATATTGACCCCTGCAAAGAGAAATTTTCACCTCTAATAAATGCTTAACACCCTGGTAAACAGCTCTGTTTTGCAGGACAAGGTATAGACGTTTGAACATGAATTATGTAATGAAATTCATATGCCAATGGAATTAATGGGCAGGGTAGGCAAAGAATAAGGCTACTTCAGGAAGAAATTATTCTTTTTCATTAAATGAAGAAGCCTGTTTTACAGTGTTAGCCTATTCTGTCTTCTGCTGATATTAGAAGTCCTATTTGCAAGGTCCTGTCCCAGTTTTGGTTTGGGTAGTGAAGGTAATGAAGACCTCTTATGGGAGATAAGAGAATGTATCAGACACAGGTCTTTTTGCTCTTTTAAATATCTTTTCTTTGTTGCTTCAAAAGGCCTGGTAGGTCATTCAAGCACGTGGAAGGTTTTTCCTATTCCATTTCATGGCTCTCTTTCATTCTACTCCATCTTCAGTTGGAGCCTCCCAGAAATACATTTCCTATAAGTTAACTGTAAAATAAATATTCATCATAGATATTAGTACACTGTCAATTTCATTTTTCTTTGAAAATGGTCAGTCAGGAAATTCTTCAGTGAATGAGGACCTTATCCTTCCTTTTAATCTTAGCAAGGAAAATACAATAAGCTTCAAAACAGCAGGTGAATGGGTTCCTAATCTGTGTTTAATAAATCACAGGGTGTGACTCTAAAAAGGCTTGATATCTTCTGAAGATATCATCACACTTTGTAAAGTTCTTCAGAAGTTCTTGGAGATGTCTGAGAATATTTTAACTTAGGAGGCCATATATTCGTCTGCGTATGACTCATGTTATCGAAGTCCCTCTTTTCCAGCTGAAGTGGTAAGTATTACAACTTTATTTAGTTAAGAATGTATTTACAGATGAATGCTGCCAAGGTGAAAGACAGGTCCTTCTTAAAATGAATGTGTTGAAATAATTACTGGTGAACTTTGCAAAACTCAAAGGGTCACTGAGATCGTACCCTGATGATAATGAATGAGAGTAAAAGAGCAAACAGTATAACATAATTGGATTGCCTTCATTCTTAGTGAGGTTCTTTGCTAATTAGAGAATTCACAGGGCTCTAACTCTAAGTATTTTCTTTATTTTTAATAATGTAAAGTGGATATCTGACTGATTTTTTGGTTGGTTGGTTGGTTTTGGGGGTTTTTTTTTTTGCTTATCATTGCTGAAAAGTACAATCAGATGCCCCATGCAGAGTAAAAGTTCTTGGTAGTTCAGTGGGCAGCACAGTTGCTTGACAGAAAGTTGGTCACCTATGAGAGTTTCTGCAATGATTACCTTGAGAAACAGTAAAGGCAGCTGCTATTTATACTCTCTCATTTATCTTGAATTACCAGATATCTTTACACTGGATTTTGCTTTCATCTGGTACAAGGTGGCTCAACTCAGTGATGCTGAACAAAGCCCTGCCAATAAATACCTGGCCCAACAGGTTCAACTGGTTGGCTGGTCACTAACAACACTCTGATTTCCTAGTCCTCTAAGTAGTTGTCTCCATGTGGGACCTTCTCAATAGCTCTGTACGTCCTGACATAGAAAGAGTGTTCTTTGTCCATCTTGCATATTTTTACCCACCTTAGTATTTGAAATCTCCAGAACACAGTAAGCAAATCTGCATCATTTGTTCCATTTGGGAGTTGTCTTCATGAGGATAAAATTTATTAGACAACAATGGCTGATTTTCCATAAGCCCACACTTACTTCACTTTAAGTCCTATAGTCTTAAAATATCAATGGACAAAATAATTTTTGCAAAGGCATGAGGAGCACTGCTGTCAGTATGACACCTTCCACATGTGGGATGCTGATATTCCCCATGAGACACAGAGGGAGAATGGGGATCACAACTGTTTCAAGCTGAACAGAAAGCAACAGGAGGGGAGCTAGGTAACATAGCAAGTGCATAGCTAATAGGATGTTCATGTGGTATGTGGTAGATAACTAGTATGTTTCCTATGGCAGGGTTTTTGCCTTGTCTTCTTCCACTCTTTGTAACTTTCATTAAAATTGCATGTTTGTTTGCATGTCTATCAAAAGAGGACCCTTACATTTGGACTGCATTTTAATTAATAATACTATTTTGTATCACTACTAGTCCTTCTGCTGCTTTCTGAAACAATTAATTGTTGTCAGTTACCTTATTCATCCATCATTTAGAAAGCAGATGTTCTTCCTTTTTTACAGGGATTTCACCAGTCTTTCTACTTATTTTTTCTAGCCACTAAAATTAAGTTTTATTTAAATAGAGTTTCTCAGTAACTTTTACTACTATAATACAAATCAGATTTAGGGCTGTGGTATTGCAAAATACGTATTTACCACCCTAGTTTTGTATGTTTGCTCTTTTTCTCTGCTGTGCCTATGTCAGATTTTTCTTTACCAGCTAAAGAATCTTTTGTTGTTTAAAATTTTTATTTTCTCTATAACAAAAGTTTTGTAAACCACCAAATATTTAGTTTTGGGAGAGATCAATGTTTAATCATCTTTCTTCCTTGAAGATTTATGAGTTCAGCATGTGCTGCTCAGTGTGAGCTTTACTAAAGCAAAAACCTCAGCTCTGCTGAATCAAGGGCCAAGAC
Source organism: Falco cherrug (assembly GCF_023634085.1). Taxonomy (NCBI): domain Eukaryota; kingdom Metazoa; phylum Chordata; class Aves; order Falconiformes; family Falconidae; genus Falco; species Falco cherrug. The sequence continues at coordinate 46,202,760 of NC_073720.1, read as the reverse complement.
ATTCTCTTCTGCTCTTGACACTCTCTTGGTAGAACTCTAGTTTGACCTTGAATGCAAGTAAGGATGAGAACCTATGCGTGCACCTTCTCCTCCCTGGAGTGGAGGAATAAAGAAGAGAGGCCAGTTAACTGTGTTTATAACAGTCCCTAAAACTAGATGAGAGGGAGGGAACCAGGGCTGCTGGCCACAACCATGGTACTTCCACGATCTGTTGCTTAGAAACAACCAGTTACACACATCAAAATGTCACAGAGCTTTTTTTGTGTCACAGGGGGTTTTTTTATGTGCTGTAAAGAAATACAGGAAGTATGGAGAATGATGTAGAAGTGTCCTGTATAACAAAATAAGAACCTTATGTGACTGATAACAGCTCTGTGAGCTTTTATCAGACTGAAGTCCCATCTCTAGTAAGATTCTTGCCCATTTCTTTGTGTCCATTTCAGAAAAAACAGGGTGCTACCCTAGATTTTACACAACAATTTAAGACTGAATGAAAACTAAAAGTGTAACAAACTATGACAGGAAAGGAAAGAGAAAGAAGGGTGACTATAGGAGAAACATGGCTTCAAAGACTTAATTTGCAGCTAGATGATTTCCATGGTGAACACCAGACTTACAATGATATTCAGATGGATAGTACCCATGAACCATAGAAAGTTTCAGGACAACTTTTCATGCAAGAACAGACCTGTTTACAGAAATGACCACATCCTTTTATGACTTTTTTTTTTCCAGTTTAAAGTTATAATATCTTGTGCATATATGCAAATGTAATGACATGAAGAAAATTTAAACGTACATTAGCAACAATTTATTTACCACAATTTCAGTTATAATTCCCTATAATAAATACAACACACAGTAGAGGGCACCAGAATATGGGCAGGAGCCCTTACACTGCATTTATCAGACTACGCTCCCAGGAAGAATGAATGATCTTGTGACTGGTCACTGTAGTGCACTATTGCTATATTTGCATTTCTAAAACTGCTTCAGATTTAAGAAAGGTTTTTTTCACTAAAGTATAAAACATATAATAACTTAATTTCTAAACACTGCTTAAACTTTGCATTAAGAATGCACCATCCATCTCATATATGATCTTAGTAAATCATACTCTACAGTAATCTTCCACTTAGGCTCTGCGGGTGAGATGATCTTTTGCAGGTTGTCTTTCCCTTTCCTTTTTCTCTATTTTCTTCATGACTGACTCCTGCAATCGTGATTTGGCGTTAGACTAGAGTGAATCAGGTCTTCAGAGGTTGAATACAAATTGAATCCAATACTGCTCTTGCTTGGAGCATATCTGATTTATGGATATCAGCAAAAGTAAGCTTTTTGCATTCACTTGGTAAAAATATGATATTGCAGTGTTTAAAAAAAGCTCAAGAAGAAATGTGTTTTAAATACATTAAAATACTAAACAAACCACTAAAAAATACATGAAAGTCTTATAAGCACTAGGTTATGGCTTTGCTGCTCACATTACTGCAGTGAAGGGGCTGTGAGCCTTTCCATTAAAAATCTTATTTTCAATATTTTGTAAGTCTGCTGTAAAAGTTGCATTGGACTGAAACTCAGAATAAAGGGGTTTAGCTTGGAAATATGTCATCTAATTCCTTTTTTTTAATAACTCTCTTTAATTTCTATTGGTAAACGCAGCACAGAAAGAACTTTTTAAGGCATTTTGCACAAATAGAAAGAAAGCACAAAAGTAACCCTATATGCATTTTAGTATGATTGATACTGGCAATGTCCAATTTTGCACCCAAGCTGCACACGCAAAGAAATTTTTTGAAAGGTATGGGCCAAAGTTGATTACATCAGGGCTCAGATTTACTTCACCTTATAACCATGCCCTGTTCATGTTTAAACTAAAAAGTAATGTATATATATATTTATGTCCACTCCACTTTCTGGGTATGAACTGAATTGATTACTTTCATTGTTAATACAAACATGGAATCCATGACAGAAAAAAGTGATTTGTCTTCCATATCCAAACACTTTATATGTCAAGCTTGGGGAACTGATATAAAATTTTAGATAACAAGGGCAAAATATTTTACCAAAGTTATTTATAAGATCATAAAAGAGAAGCAAATACCATGTTGGCAAGATCTTATTCAATTAGTATCTCCAGAGAATATTTTCTCCAGAGTAAGGTACACAAATCACATAAGGCAAATTGGTGACATTTCTTCCAAAGACACAGAAAGCAAATAAATTACTTCTGTCATGAAATCAGCCATCTTACTTTTCATTTTCTGAACTTAACCTCTTTAATAAAAGACTATATATATTCCTTAAGCCCTTATTTCACCTATATCCCTTTTAAACTATGCAAGGGTCTTGATCTTCAAGATATTTAGGAGCAGAAAGCTTTGCAACTGAATTGTGCAGCTTTTCAAAAAAATCATTTTCTCAGCCATAAGCTTAATTCCCTTCAAAAATCCTTGAATGTATTTTTAGTCTTGCAATTAGAAGGCACAAGGAGAAGTCTTACTTTTCCCTCACTACGTTTCATTCATCTTTTCTCCATATGTTCATACTCTCCTACTTTAATTTATGTTAAATATATGAAAATATTCATCCTGTTCTTAGTGAGTTTACAGATGCAATTACAATTAACCTCCTTAGATGTTGTCTCAGCTAAGCTACAGAATATTGACCAAATTCTTGATTATCAATATCAACCCTAATCAAAGTATTATCAAAAATCCAGGAAATTTCTGCAGTGATATTTACAGATGCAGAGTGTTCCTTTAACACTGACTATAGAACCTGTTAGGAGTTCCTTGTTGGCTCTGTTTGTTAATGCCTTAAGTGCTGTATTTGCACACACATGACTGCAGAAGTTCCCCAACATAAACTTCATGTTTTCATTTGAAGTTTTCTATACTTGACAGTCTCGTCTCTCTTACCCATTGCCATAGGCTACCACTTTCTGTAGTAAATCTTATAATGAGGAAGGAAAAAGAATAAAGGGAAACATAAAATAACAAGTGCATAACTTCATTTAGATGCTTTGTCTAGTTTTATGAAACACATTGTTGCCACTACTTCTGCGATTGCAACCAACACATTCACTGGTTGGTTTTTTGTTTGGTTTTTGTTTGCTTGTTTGCTTGTTTGTCTGTTCAAATGTGTCCATTTTAATAATTAGAGATCAAATCAAACACTCACTGTGGGAACCCTTTGGTAACTATTACCTGAGCTTTCAGGTTTTGTTCTAGTTTTGAAGCAAAACATTCTGCACCACTTACTAGTTTCATGTTTCTAATTGTCTTGGTTACCCCATGCACTTTTATACGCTATGCTGTAACTAGCACCATTTTTATGTGGTAAACATTTTTCAAAATAATTAATTCTGTCAGATATGAGATGAGATGTCTTATTATGTCTCCACATAAACTGAGCTTTGAATAATATGGTATTCTTTGTTCCTATCCCAGTTAACACCAGCTTTTCTTCTGCATACTTATAATATCCCAAAAGAATTAAAATTCTTTATTCTCTGGCCAAATTTCTGCCTTCATCTTTGTACACGAATAATCCTTCCAGGGTAGACTCCAATAAAACACATCTGTTACATTTATATTCCGACGTTAGTCCAATTCTGTTCTCTGAACCATTGTGTTTTGATGCAACGCACTGTTAAGCAACTTCTGTGTTTTCCAATAAAGGAAACTATATATCACTGAATGATTAAGTAAGCCATTTATAGATGGCGTTAACACCAGATTAGTACTTTGTCCTAGGGCCTGTATTGACCCTGTACCTCAGCTAAATTCTTCCTCTGCTGAACTAACTGATGCACGTTATTTTGATGTACATAGTTAGCTTCCACAATAAACAAAACACTGGCAAACTATACCCAGAAAACACCGTGATGTTTCAGGGAGTTGTGAGCAGGGATATGGAATGTTGGAAAACAGGGTATATGCTTGAAAAACAACATAGAAGCCGAATGTTATTATTTTCCTTTAACAGACATTATACTTTGTGCCTTTTGTCAAAACATATAACTATTTCTGGACATAGCTCTCAAGTTTCTTAAATGGTGGCTTTTATTATTATTTGTGTTACAGGACTGACACCACTTTTTCTTGCTGATAGGACTGCAAGCCCTTCTATCAAATATATTGGTGCTTCCTGTGAGAAAGTATGTGAACATGTTTATGGATTCTATCATATTCATCTTCCTTGACGTATTAAAAAAATAATTTCCAAAAAATTGGAACATGATGACTAAGCATGCAAAAAGCAGGTCAAGAACGTTGTATACCACATTCAGTTACCTGTGTTGTGGCGTAATCACAGACAGCAGCTGAACCCCCACAGCTGCTTGTTCACTCCCCTCCATTGGGATGGGGGAGGGTATCAGAGGGACAAAATTGAGAAAACTTGAAAATTGAGATAGACAGTTTAATAGGTAAAGCAAAAGCTGAACATACAAGTAAAGCAAATGTGGAATTCACTCACTGCTTCCCACCAGCCAGCAGATGGTTAACTAAGCCATTTTGATGAAAGTAAGGCTTCATCATGCATAATTATTATTTGGGAAGACAAATGTCATAACTCTAAAGGCATACCCTTCCTCCTTCTTCCCTCCAGATTTTATTGCTGAGCATGACATCATATGGTATGGGATATCCCTTTGGTCACTTGGGGTCTGTTATCCTGGCTGCGTGTGTGTCGCTGGCAAGCCTCTTGCCTACCACCAGCCGGTTCATTGGTAGGGAAACATAAGAAACAAAAAAGGCCTTGATGCTGTGCAAGTACTGTTCACCAGTAACTAAAACATCCCTGTGTTACCAGCACTGTTTTGGTCACAAATCCAAAACATTGCCCCATATGACCTTCTATGAAGAAAATTAATGCTATCACAGACAAAACCAGTATGCTGAGTATTATAAGAAATCAAAATCTGTGTCTGGAAAAATAGGAAGCATATACTTATAATTCTCTGATGTTTGCCTTTGTCAGATGCTGATATAAAATTATATATAAATACATCATTCTGTAGATGCAGGGAAGGTGATTATAAGCTTTTACTATGGACATCAGACTGAACTCAGAACTGCAGATACAGCCACAGTTCTTACTATAATCAGAGAAAATTATATTCCAAATAGAGAAGGTTGAATTTTGCTGCAATTACTGTACATATATGATGTGAATAGGACTAAACACTTTACATGTGAATAACAACTCAGTGGATGACCCACAGAACTTACAATTGAATCTTAGACCTTGCACTGTGAACAAGAGCAGCAAACATTAGACAGAGAATAATAATAAACTTTAAAAGTTCTTTGCATTCATTAGAACAAAGTCATTATGTTCATAATTCCTTCCTCATCATCTGCCTTTCTTTAGACTTTAGTATCTTACAGGTATTTGTGTGTCTTTTTTTTTCAGGCAGAAAATAGGATCTTTAAAAAAACAAAGCAGTTTTCACGAAGACCATCTATTACTGCTCCAGTAATTGCACTGGCTGACTAAAAGGCCCAAAGTTGTTTCTTTAAACTGAAAATTATTTCATTAACTTAGTTCCAGGATAAAGTTTTCAAATGAAAATCATTTAACTTGGAATTGTTCCTTCTTCACAATAAAATCTCTGCACTTGGAAAGCTTTCAGTCACAATCCCCTCTGATGATAGTCTGTCTGAGGACAGTCATTTGGTCATCTAGAGGAAATGAATACACTTGAACCGGTACCTTACTGGTTAATCATATTTGGAAAATGCTAAAACCAGAAGTCATTAATTTAAATCATTCCACCATCAACAATTTGGCAGGCGTGTTACTTCCTGCGTGCTCTGCAGACACATGCTAAGATGTCAAAAGCAGTTGACAATACTTGTCATTTAATTTTCTCATACTAATTCTAAAACTAATTCTACTAACTCAGTAGTCAGCTCTCAGACAGGAGTCAAAGGGAGAAGAAGGATGTCAAAGTATAGGATGACTGCATTGTCATTTCAAAACGAAACTGTCTATATCTTGCATCCAACAAGTATTTTTATCACAGCTAAATTACACTGTTCTCACTGGTACCAGAGGAATAATCCCCATCCTATTATATGAAATATTTGTCCCAAACAAGCACAAACCAACAACTAATAAACTTCATGATTATTTGTGAAGATGTACAATACATAATCTTATTTGAAATAATATAAGCATAAAGATAAAAGAAGAGACTATGCTATCTATCAGGTTATTTAGTTGTGTGGTGGGCAGGATGGTTGATGCTGTCCAGGAACAGCTGGTTGCCTAGGGCAACAAAACAGCAGGGCTGAAAAACGTTTGCTGGCTCCTTGCATGCCTATCTAGATGCCAGGCTGCAGAGACATTTTCTCGTTTGCCTAGAGCATTAGAGCTCTTAGGGACAGACTAGGTAATAACTAAGTCTGCTTTTATTTGTAGTGACCTCCTTTTTAAGGGTCAAAACCAACAGCTCTAATACCAACAGCCTCCTTTTTCTACTCAAATACATTCATTCTCTGTGAAATACATGTTACCGGGTGATGATGTGTGGCATATCAGCATGTCTATGAGTGGAGTCATTTGTGAAAATGCTGCCTCTAATTGTACTGCAGTGGAGCTTCTGCAAGTCCCACAGACCCCAGACAATGCTGAGGCACTATCATCAAGGTGTCCAAACCACAGCACTGCACCAGCTACTGAGAAGAAAATTAATACTGTCCCAGCTGAAACCAGGACAGGCACCATAGTTCGAACTCCCACAGGGGCTGCTCCCACACAGCAAGACAATCTGCAGCATTTCGCCCTGCACTGCCATCTGCCCCAGAGGTGAAATGGATCCAGAATCTGCATTCAGTGCACATTTTAGATGGTCCTGAAATGCGAATATAACCCCCCCTGCCAGGGTGTTCTCAGTTATCAAATCCAAACACATCAAAGTCTTAATCTCTGTAAAAGACTACAGCTACATCAGGGGTAAGAATTAAGTATTGAAAGCCACCAGAACGTTTTCATAGTGTGAAAAATGCCTTCCCTGCTCCCATTCAGATATCTTCATCTGTATATGCTTGTTTTCTGATTCCCTGAGCAATCTACCTTTGGCCTGTATGAATATGTCAGATCAGATTTGAACTGTAAATGCTGTTTCTCCAGAATGTAAAGGAACTTTCCTTCCAGTGCAGTCATGTTTAAAAACTATTTGTTACAGCATTCTCATATTGCAAAATGATCTTCACAATAAGCAGAAGAATGAACCTGGTCAGTAGTATTTTCACTTAAGTCATCTCTGTTCTGGACACACTTTCAATTTCGGAAGATTTACTTACTGTGGTGCAGTTTATGTATATATACATACACTATAGAAAAAGTGAGAAAATAGTGAAATCTAAATAAAAAATAATTAGCAATCCCTTCTATGCTTTAGAAAAATGACACTTTTACATAAAGACAAAACTTTGGTCATACATCACTTTCTATAAATACTCAGCTGTAAATATATGTTCATATATGCTTACAGTGTAAACTTCCAGTGTTGAATACTGCTACACAAAAAATACATTTTTATCTAAAACCCCAAAACATGGCAAATATTAGTCGACTTTAGACTCTAGCATGGTGTTTCCAAAATGTAGCTGCCCTACTGCTGAATCACCAGATGCAGCATTACGAGGGGAAAAGGGAGCCACTGGTCTTTGAAAGATTTGTATTTTCAATTCTTTTTAAAGGAAAAGAAGCAGTTAAAGAAAGAAAGCACATCATCTGCTTAAAATCAGAGCCTTCTTACAATACCCCAAGGCTATACTTTTCTTCCAATTAATGTTTGCCCTCTTGGAACCATATACAAATACTTTTTGTGTTCTTCATGCATAGCAAATCTGTCTAATGATTTTCTTACCATGTTCTAGTCCAGATAAAAGTATTTGCTGTAGGAATGTTAACTTCACAAGTCTATCATTCATGATTAGTGCTTAGCTGTTTCTTAAGCTGTACTATCACACACAAAGTGGAAAATGCAAGCAATCTAGTAAAAAATTACATTGTTAAGAAAATGTCCCCTTTCAAGCTCTTTATTATATGCTACTAAAACTACTGGAGAAAAAAAAAGCAGTACTGCATGACTTGAATTTGCAGACATGATTTTTTATGGAGGACCAGGAAAAAAAAATATACATTTATAACCAATGATATTGAATCTGCTTTAATTATACTTTTGTATTTTCCTGGCTATTTAGTACATTGTCATTTTCAGAAGTGTACAGAGAACAAAGTGCACATGTAAGGTATATGTAAAAAATGAATCAGAATAAAGAGTCTATCCTTGATTTTCCCTGTTCTTATAGCAGAAGTCTAAAATGACATCACCTCTAGAAATGAAAGAAGTCTTCCAACTCACCTGCATGAAATAAATTCATGTTTCTGTCACTGAAATCAAACTACATGAAATATCCATACACTGGAAATCCAAGGAAATATTCACAAACAGCTAACTTGGAATAGTGGGAGAATGTTTCCTGGTAAAACTGCTAAAGCAAAATAAAGAAAGAAGGTAGCTCCAGCATTTCATGTCACTTTAACTCTGTTTCTGAATAAAAACAATGTGTTTACTCACATGCAAGTGAAAGAAACAATAACTAAATGTTCACTGAGCTACAGACATTAAACATAAGATATGGAAGTCAGGGCAACTCCAAACTGCCTTATACTACCAGCATTTGAACCCAGATCTCCTGCTGCCTCATTACTTACTCTAAAGGCAGGGCAATGCTGGGGATTTCACAAAGCAATTTTAACACTCCCATTTACATCAAGAATGAGTATGGGAAAGAGGGAGGAGTTAAAACTGTGCACCAACAGTTGCACAGAACTGTTCCAGTTCAACTTTATATTCAAGTGGTGAATGGGCTTTGTATTAGCACTTGGTTTAGGATTATATTCTCACCTCATCTGTATAGTGGGGATAACTAACTCTACTATTACAGAAGGAATTAAAATCTTGTTCTATACACTCAAACTACTGTTACTCAGAAACTGCAGAGTATGCTGCTATTATTTTCATTGTTTAAAATTTGATTAATTCACCCCACCAACAAACTCCATCATATTCAAAAGTTTAATAAATTATGTGAAAATATAATCATTTCCTCTAGTATATCAAATGTCCCACTAAAAACTCTCTTGATTTAGTAATTTTATTCTTCTTTTAGTTCAGCACCAGTATTTTGAGGGTTATTTTAAACATCTATATATAATTAGACAAAAATTAATTTTAAATCACACCATTTTAAGTTTCATTATGGCATTTAAGAAACACATCTTTTTATCTTTAAGAAAAAAGTCCAAAAAGTGTTTTGCACCAGTGGGAGAAGAGGCAGAGGGCAGAAAGAAAGAGACTCCCAGTAAGAAAGGTCCAACAACAAATGACTTCTTAATAAAATAGTTTTTAATAAAGTAGAATAAAAATACTAATAAAGATAGCAGAGTAAATATTTTGTCATTCAGATACTGGTAACCCCACATTCCTAGAACTGCCAGATGGATTTTCCTATGCCATGCTGCACACATCCCCTCCATGCAGAAAGAACTTAACTGTGACATGGATCACTGCCTCCTCGAAATGCAATGGTCCTCTCATTAAGATCATTACATTCCATCTCTTGATCCACATAGTTTACCTTTCCCAAAGATCTTGTAAGCTACAGGTTGTATTAATAAAACACAGGTTTCTCAAGTATGAGGCCAAATATAGCAGATATAGCTATTCAGTACAATGCCTTCTGCAAGGCCCCGGTACAGAAGGTTTTCCAGAGTTCAAAATGTGAAAAAACTCATCACCAAAAACCAAATCCAGCAACAACCCATCAGTTTAAATATCTGCTTCCTGATGTCTGTTAAGGGACTGGGAGTCATAACCAATATAGGCAGTAGCCTAAGTAATTTTTTAATATTGTATATAACTACTAAAGCACTATTGGATACTAAAATTTCATTTTCTTAAATAGATGAATGTAGATGAATAAACTAAATCAAAACTCATTGGCCCTTACATAGTTGTATTCTGAAATCATAAAACCCTTCTCAGAAATTTTCTGCTGACTACAGGAAGAATATCAGAATGTTGATTATCTCAGTAATAGTGCTTCTGTTCACAAGTGTAGCTTCTGAAATCTCTAGATGCTTCAAGGAGAAAAAGAGTAGATGTAATCCAGTTCCAAATTTCACATTTTTCAGGTCTATAAAATTTTATTCTTGGACAGAAATAAAAATTTTAAAATTTCCTCTCATTTCAATAATCTGAATTTCATCCTTGACCTGCAGCTGAAATCAGGGGAAAACAGAGAAAAGGGATGTGGGGGGGTGTGGGGGTGGGAGTGGGTGAGGTAGGGGGTGAGAGGCTTGCAAGTTTGTAAAATTATCTTCTTTTTTTTCATATTTAAATTACAATCTTCTTAAGTAGTCTTAAACACAGCCTTTCATCACTTCTCAAGCAGGTCAGAATTATTCACACTTCACATATTTTATGTTAGTTCAAAAATTTGTAATGCTGAAAGTCAGTAAACTGCAACCAAGTGCTAGATGTGAAAGTCATAAAATTTTAGTGTACTATTGTTTAGAAGAACCATCGTCAAATGTCTCGTCTCAACATGAGGGGTTAAAATCACATACATACTTGAGATCAATGCAACCTAACAGCATTGTGCAGCTCCTGCTTCTGCAAACATTTCCAGTTTTAAAATATTATGAATAGATTATTGTCTGAGTAAAGCAGTCTACATTAGTATAACTCATGTGTTGTACAAACAAAAACAAAAAAAAAAAGAAGACATAAGCCATTACCTAAAGCCAGAGTCCAAAAGACAGAGTCACGCTGAGAATCCTATGCTCCTTTAAAGAAAGCAAAGTATTCGTTCTTGAAAGAAGTTAACACCAATGTAATGGGGAAAGCTGACAAGCCTGTTCTGGGGAATCAGTGTCCCTCTGAAGTGCCTCTACACTAGTGCATGTAGCATGGGAAACAACAGCAGGATCTAGAAGTCTGTGTGCAGTCACAGGGCTGTGACCTCCCTGGGATCACAGAGATAGGGTAGGACAGCTCACTTGGCTGGAGTGCTCCAATGGATGGTTACAGGCTCTTAAGGAAGCACACACTGTGAAGAAAAAGAGGGTGTATTACACTTCATGTGAGAGGGCAGTGGAAAGCATGGAGGTGCATGGAGAACATCCTATCCTTGGGACTGTTCAAGAGCCATCAAAAGCACACAGTTCAAGATTAGCAGGCAGACTAACACAGGTGCTGTTGTGGTGGGTACCTCATACAGAGGTCCTAATCAGGAAGAAGATTATACCTTCCTCAAACAGCTGGAAGAAGCTTCACACCCACAGGCCCTGGTTTGCATGCAGGACTTTAACCACCCCACTGTTTGCTGGAAACACAATACAACAGGGCACAATCATCTAGAACATTTCTGAAGTGCATTGAGAACAGCTTCCTGGCACAGGTGATCAAGGACCCAACAACAAAAAGTTAACCTCATAGTTATAAACATGGAAAATATGTCTGTGGACATGAAAGCTGTGAGCAGCCTTGGCTGTAGCAGCCATGAGATGGTGGAGTTCAGGCTCCTGAGATGAGGGGGCAGGGCAAAAAGCAGGATCACATCCTGCATTTCAGGAAAGTAGACTTTAACTTCTTCAGAGATCTGCTTGGAAGAATATAATGGGATATAGCCCTAGAAAAAAGAGTCCTGGAAAGCTGGTTAATAACCTCCTCCAAACTCAAAAGTTCATTTCAAAAGCAGGAAATCAAGCAGGGGTAGCATGAGACCTTCATGGAGGAGCAAGAGGCTCCCCATTGAACTCAGATATGGAAAGAAGGAAGAAGGGGCAGATGACCCAGACATACAGAGGTGATGTTCAGTTGTGCAGGGATGGGAAGAATGACCCCAGGCATACTACATGCTAGGGACCAACCAGCTGGAAAGCAGCTTTGCTTTCTTTTCTTTGCAGAGAAGGACCTGGGTATCCTAGTGAGCAACGAGCTGGTTATGATCCAGCCATGCACCCTCACAGCAAAGGCAGCCAACAGCCTCCTGGGCTGCATTAGCTGTGTTGCCAGCAGGCTGAGGGAGATGATCCTTCCCCTCTGTTCAGTACTGTTGAGACCACACATGCAGTACCATGATCAGTTCTGAGCTTCCCACTACAAAAAAACTATGGACATGCTGATAAGAGTCCAATAAAGGACAACAAAGGTCGTTTGCCATATGATTACAGGTTGATAGAGCTGGGACTGTACAGCCTGAAGAATAGCCTGAATCAGGAGGATCTTATCCATGTGTATAAATACTTGATAAGAGTAAATTAAGAAGATGTAGCTAGACTCTTCTTAGTGGTGCCCACTGAGAGAACAAGATGACACATATTTTAAAAAAGGGAATTCCATCTGAACACAACACTTTCATATTGCAAGGGTGGTCTAACAGTGAAACAGGTTGACAGGACAGGTTGTAAAGTCTCCATCTGGGGAGATATTCAACACCTAGCTGGATGTAATCCTAGGCAACCTGCTCCAGCTGAGCCTGCTTGAGAAGGGGGACTGGAATAAAGGATCTCAAGAGATCCCTGCCAACCTCAGCTGTTCTGTAATCAGACCTTTGCTCTGGCTTATCATTTGGGGTGTTAATGCATTACTGAAAGTACATGACATCCAGAAAATGAATAATTTGTTCAGTTGTCTTAACTAAAATGTATAAGAAATAATAAAATACACAGTGGTTTTTTGCTGCAATGGAGAGACAGGACGCTGCTTGATGCAAGCAAATGTCAATTCATTGTACACAATCACGAGTTTATATATGTTTTCAGAAGCTGTGTGCTTTAAACAGATTGGTTCTTTAAGCTAAGCATTGCATACTAGGCAATCCCTGATTGGTGGTTAACTACAAACAAAGGACACTTTAAGTGTTTACAGTCATCAATTAACAGCAAGGTGTTACCTCTCCTTGGTGCCATTCGGCTCTCTCGGCATGACTCATCTTGTTAATTGTTATCTATTCACACTCCTTGTCCTCCCAGGGTTCGTGACCTACAAGCTCGAGCACCTTCCCCTCAGCTAACTGTTACTTAGGGTCCTGATTTCCAGGCCCGCTCCTGCAGGTTTTCACATTCTTAAGAATACAGCAACACTGTAAACTAATACAGTGCAAATATTCTCAAATTAAAATGCAAATTTTGATGCCTGAGTAAAACTCTGTATCAATAAGACTATTCTATGTTAAGTGGCTTATCAGAAAAATTCATTTGTTATTCATTCCAATAAAACTAATTACAATTAATTTATTTCCTGTGCCTATCAATGTAACAAATACTTGATTTAGCATAAGTTAATAAATATGCAAATGAAAAGTTACCAAAGCAGGGCAAAAAATATTGGATGTTAACAACACTCCATCTCCTTTGGTATTTTCTAAATCTGTTAACTTTTGTGGTTTGGAAACTTCATCACCTTCCTGTTCCATAGCAACTTGTCTTTGTTTGCTGATCTCATTAGTACATCCAGACATAAACACACTGGGACTGTAGACCAAGTCAACATCTACATGGCTAGAAATGGAAAAATCCTACAGAAAAGGGGTTTCATTGTCCTCCCTGTGTGAATTACAGATATATCTTTATTTGAACAACTGATCTGTCACAATAAATCAAAACATTGCCAGGCCTTCAGTTACATAAACTTAACCATTCCTACAGACATCAAAAGTCTAGCTTCACTGTTGGACTTGCAGCTAGATAAATGACCATGATTATTCACAGCCACTGTATTCTGGAAAAAATATTGGTGATGTTTTAAATATTAAAACAAAAAACTTGTTACTTTCATAAGCAGGATTTTTATCATTCTGAAAAAAAAAAAGTAATGTAAAAAGAAGTGAGGGAAGAGAGATATTCACTGTCTCAAAGCAGGACATTTGAAACAATTAGCAGTAATTTAAAAGAAGTTCCTTAGGTTTATGGATAAGCAGCGTGTAAGGTGAACTCTAAATAAAAGTATGGAAAATGCTCCATTGTGAGAACGACTTCAGAGAGCCCAAAACCTATTCAGAAAACTTAGTCTAGAAAAAGGCTAAATCAAATGTGTAGCATTGTAAAAAGTAGTGCAGTTAAAGGTATTTATGCCACATTTACTTTACTCTAGTTGTGTCTACATACACATACTAGCACAGCAAGAGCTATTAAGAAGCCCATTTCTGTCTTTACAAAATAACATTTTCCTTACCATTTTCTTTGTATTGTCTGCCAGAACACATGTAATGGAAAATATTCTTCCTCTTTCACGTTAGCCACAAGATCTATGATTGGATTATTTTACAAACCTTATTTTCTATGTCCATCTCCCCCTTGTGAGTTCTCTGGACTCAATTGAAATGTGACTTTCAAAGAAATTCCATGCACCCTTAAAGAAAGCTATACTGAGCCTCTCCTAAAAATGACGTCTCTTTTAGCTAGAAAGCTCTCAGAACACTCGATCATCTTAGAGTGTGAACACATTACCTACCTGCCCAGCTCTAAAAATTACTTAAAATTTAGTACAGACCTAAGAGAAAGGTCTGTATTTGGTACCCAACATTGAAGTGTCAGACATTCCTGACAGCTTGAAAATATTACCTTTTCTCTCACTGGGCTAGGTTTCTTCATCTGGAAAAATTGAGATCTCCTGGTTTCACTTTCAAAGGAGAACTGGGAAGATTAATTTGTTAATGTTTCTTAAATAACTAGAGACTATGCTGGATAAATGCCCTGGAAAAAAACACAAAGAGAATCAATAAAGTTCAGGATTCATATGATGTGCAACAAATAAGGAAAGCCAAAGAGTGAATAATGTTGATCAAAGTAAATATCGAACATCTTTCTCATCATGCGGGAGTTTAGCAGAAAAAAACAGTATCTGACAGTGTAATTAAGAATCCGAGATCATTATATTGTTACAGAACTTGTTAGCTAGCATATCCTCATTGTTAAGTACTTGGTTTTGCAATATTAATAGAATTCCTTTCTCAAGTGTGCCTTTTGCAAATGATAGTGTAAATGTAACACACTAGAAGCTGCATTACCTTATGTGTTAACTTTTAGGCAGCATGTTCTCTTACAGTGTTTTTCCATAGAGAGCAGTCTTTTTCTCAAGCTGAAGTAGGATCTGCTTTGAGCTTGGGAAAACCTGAGTCTCTGATTATCCCAAATAGCAACCATTTCATAATCATTGCATGTATGCATTTGACAACCTGTCTAGAAGTATTCCCCTATAAGCATAATGCAAATGGTAAACCTAGCAAATACCTGAGAGACACTTTGTTATCAACAGCTAATCGCTACCAGGCAAAGAGAATGGGTGATAGAACCATGCACCCTCTCAGGGTGTGGGGGGAGACTGTGACTCAGCATGACTATTTCACATTACTAAGGCATTATACGGGGAAGGAAAAACCAGAAACATAATGACACAAAGCATCAGATTGAGTCTTTAGTCTTTAATGAATTTCTATTTCTGGTGTAAAAATTTCAGATTTTCATTCTGTCTTTGAGGACTCATAGCTAAGATTGCATCTAATATTCCTCTTTAATTATATGTCCTACAATTGCCAGTGGAATCATTATGTAAGTCAAAAGGAAGTGTCACTGTGTTTCATTATACAAAACAAAAAAAAAAAAAGAAAAAAATGAAAAAACACACATTGTTGTGTTATTGGATCATTACTGTTAGTATATGTTCAACTCATGATCGTTGCTTATTCAACAATGAGATTAGATCACTACGTGAGCTTGCATTGATTTACTATCAAAGGCAGGCTGAAGGACTGTATGACAGCAAATTTTAATTCTAGTTGTTACACTAACAAAGTTGTCCACGAGAAATTGTTTTCTATAATTTACTTTTAAATTTTATTGTTCTATTTCTATTAAAATAGGTATTTTTGTGTAGTATACTATGACAAAGTAAATTTCATAAAAACTGAATTTTATAAACTTCATTAAATGGTCTGTCAGTGACTAAAAAACCCAATAAATTCAAATGAAACTATTTTAACTATGTGCTTTCCACTACACTGTCTATGTCAAATTCCAGAGATTCAGGAATTACAAACAGCAATGGATTTGTTGACAGAGACTTTCAACACAGAAGACATAACTGTATTTGCCTTTGGATTTGCTAGAGGCTGATCAATACAACAAATTAAGGACTCTCAAAAGGAAGGATCTTGTCTTCACTAATCAATTACAACGCTGTAGTGTTGTCAGTATCCCATTCCATGATTGCTTAGTCAAGTCAGTTTTCAGACAGACCCTAACACACTGTATTGAAAAGGAATTACCAGGCTCGCATGTGCCCAGTAGCCTAAGGAAAGTGAATTTGCTTTCTATTCATTTTTGAATGCTGATACTTCTTCATCAGAGAAGTAATTCTGGAAATGAACATGCACAACACACATACACAGGAATATTCCAGCAGCTATCAATGGCAAAAGATGCAGTCAGAAAAATCAGGCACACAGACATTTACTCATACGTTTCAAAACAGATCTTGCTGAGAAGAAGAAAATAAAAAAAAAAAAGGGGGGGTGGGGAGTGGGGGGCAGGCATGGACACACCTGTTGAAGCAGCTCTACTCCTTAAAATTTTAAATATTCAGATTGCTAGATAGACCAAGACTATCTTGTAACATAACCATTAGGCCACTCTAGCAAATATTTGGGAAGCCTGATTAAACATCTAAACCAGCCGCTCTCTAGAGGTGAGTGTTTGGTGCATATTTCCCTATTGACTTTTCTTGAAACAAATCTCTCCTCACATGAAACTCTGTCCTATGAAAACTCCTCCTGCCCAAAACATTTTGCATAGTTCCAATAAAAAAATAAAACATCCCCCACAAAAAAACAAAACCAAACAAACAATAATAACAACAACAACAATAAACAGTATTCAACAAAGTGGCATTTTCCTGCCAAAACCAGAAGTGATGACCACAATGAAACTAGTTGAAGCAACAAAAATTAACTAAAGGTACCACAAGGGCGGAAATTAGTAATCTTTTAGGTATTACAACCAAGGCAAGGGGGACCATTCTTCACTAAACTTAGGCGACTTGGGATGACTTCAGACTAATATTAATACAGCACTACTCAAGTAAACTACATCACTGCAGTTCTTCCTGCATGGCATCGTAGGTCAAAATCATCAAAGTTATGTAAACAGGATGCAAGCAACATTTTTATTATCCCTGAAGTTCCCTGATATAAGCCAAATACATAGCTTGAGTATTTTACAAGCAGAGCCATTGACAATATGTAAAGACTAATAAAATGTTTAAAACTGTAAACCTAATAAACATCAGATCAGGCAACAATGTCACGTTTCCTGGAAGCTGAGAGCTCCAACTGAGTGTACTCCAAAGACATAACTTCTTGCCCAGTTAAACAATCTATCTGTACCCAAGGCTAATCTTCTCACAGTCTCGAGCCTTGAGATACTAATCTCAAGAAGCATTTCACAAAGAATACCAAATTTGACAAGAAGAGTCTCCCTTCATGGCAAATAATCCAGCCAAGATAAACAGAACTCAGAAGCTCATCGGGGGATAGGGGGTGGGGTGGAGGTGGGGGGGGTGGGGGGTTGGGGGCGGGGGGAAATATCTCTTATCTATAATTTCAACATCTGTCCAGAAAATTAGACATGCAGGTTGATTAAGGAGCTACAAGGCAAAATAATAAACTGATTTTAATGACTTCTAAAGTGTACACATTTTTGGAAGGCAAATGTAAACCATAATAATCATTACGCAATAAAGGAAGAACTGGAATACAAACAGATTTTTCCACATATTCCAACAGCATTATTTATAATATATTCATGTAGAAGCCGAACATTGAAAACCACCCAAGAGATTTAGTGCCATTAACTTTCAGTTCAATTACTTCTCCTGGGTACCTTAGTGATTGTGAAAATCTTCCCTGCAGATAATCATTCTATAGTGGCATTCAACAGTGCTTTGCACTAATGATTTTTGTAAATCTTTTTGTTTGTGTGCCAGCTGCATACAATCAGAAGAAATGATTGTCCAGTTTAGCTGTTACTTCAGCATGCAAGCAATTTGCTATCAGAACATCATAACAGCAAACAAGTATTACTTTTTTAAATCAAAAACACTAGACTATTTTATGGTGAAAATAAAGAACCAGTTACCACATTTCTTTTTTGCACGTGTGAGAGAAATATTTTGTGACAAAAGTAATAGAAGGAGAAAAAATTACCCAACACAGAGTAGCACAAAGCTAGCCATTCTCTTCAGCCTCCAAACAGAATATTATTATTGTGAATGTGACTGAAAGGACTCTTCCAAGCATGCATGCTTTTGCTAACTTCAATGAAATGGCTTTGGTTTGCATATTGCATAAATTCTTTGCTGAAAATGAAAGAACTCTTGAAGAAATTTTTCACATCAATATCAGTTCTAAACACATGTGTAACCCACTAAGGACATACTACAGTACTTCAAATTATGTTTAAAGAAAAACTAGGAAGGTACAAGTAACTGACATGTAGTGGTAAATGCAGATCTGAATACAGCTCCCATGAAAAAAGGGGTAACTACTAGTACTCTATAATGAATTTTGCATCAAAATCTTAAGAATCGGACACTTTAATGATTTCATGACTTCTCCTTTATTTTGTTCTGTGTTTTAATCTTTCCTTTCATCTACTACAATCACCCATAGGATTTTGCTCAGGTTTTGTCCATTTAGCACTGAAATACTTAACTCAAATTTTGTGTCGTATTTAACATAAGACCAAATCCAGACCCTTTTCTCATTTTTATTCCTCTGGGGGAATCCCAGACTACCCTTTCTTTCAGTATTTAGTATCATCATTTCTCTGACTCTTTCTGAACAACAAAAGTAGAATCAATTGATATTGTCTATTGCCCTGAGAACCTTACTGGGCCTCTTCTGCAAAAAAGACTGTGCTGTGAAAATGGTTCAACTCTACACAAACTACTGAGGAACTTTTCTAGACTGTCTTAAAGATGATATGTTAGTATAAAAGCAAAATGTCTCTATAGATTTACAAAACAGTGAGAATTTGAACTAAAGAGACTACCTATGTGGCAGTGTTGACATAAAAAACATTTTTTTAAGGGAAGAAGTGACTGTTGGAGTTTTTTCAATTGTTTTCAAAACAAAGATCTTTTCTGGGTGGGTTTAATCTTTTATGCAATCAATAAAATTGTGTTCACAGTCACAAGATCTGTAATCAGTTTTGGTTTTCTGAGTAAAGAACTTTTTAAAGCTTGTGTTTAACTGCAGCATATGCAAGAATCAAAAGAATGAAACTTGACAACTGTACAAAAATTATTTTTGATGTTCTCCTCTTTTTGCTCTGATAAATAGTCCCAGATTATATTTGATTGACAATAGTAACCCTGCACATCTGGGCTTCCATTCACTGTAGCATTTTGAATTAGAATTTTATTTAGTGATGACAAGATTGGATAATTCTATAACTCTTCAATGGAACCATTATTTGCAGTCTTGCATAACATACTGGTGATGAGTTACAATTATTGCATAAGCTCAAAAACCCATTACCCAGCAGCTTCTGGGTTGCATCCAAACAGACTTCAACAGATATGCAAACTTAAATTACTTTTTAAAAAAAATCTCCTGTTAATAATCACTTGCTTCCATGAAGAAAAACAAACAAACTTTCAGAAAAGCTGTGAAGAACATAGCCATGAGATACACAAAATGTTCTAAATGAAAAGGTTTGCAGCTGTGAAAGCAGTAGTAGGTACAGGCTTTTCTTTTGAATATAATAACTTTGATGTAATTTTAGAGCTCACAGTGTCTTTGATACTGTCTTTCCATAGACATCTTTGAATTGCCTAGCAGTCCTCAGTGATTAATTGCCTTTTCTGAAAATGCTGCATCACCTGAAGAAGAAGACATGTGCTTAACACAAAAAGAGTAGAGAATAATGATTTCAAAGGCAATGTTTTGAACATAGAAGTACTGCAATGATGAATCTCGAGATTGTGTATAGGCAGCTCAATACCAGCCCACAAGTTTTCTGAATGACGTCCTAAATTCTAACAGTTTGCATATATTGGTTTGTTTTATACAGTAAACATGCTAACAGTTTGGAAAAAAATACTTGATTTTATGGCATAATTCCACTAACTTCACTGGAACTGAGTATTTATCCAATATTAGACACTAAATATTATTTGTAATCAAGATTTAGGGAACTAATCAAGGTTGGTTACTCAAGGTAAGTTAATGGTACCACTGGTTACATTAAATCTGCTATGTTTTACACAACATTTGGATAACACATGAAATCTGGTATCTCTGGTGATTAGTATCTAAAGCAACCTACCTGTTTAAAAAGACTCCAGAATCAGCTTCAGATTAGAATCAATGGAGTTACTCAGTTTCTGGAAAGCAAATTTAAGTTGGAAGGGAAAAGACATAAAATTCCTGGAAAACAGACCATGATCGATAACAAAATAACATTTCTCAGTGACTGATCCAACCAGTGTTCCTGCACTACAGTCAAAATTCAAACTGCATGCATATTTTGCATGGTTGTATTTAAGATTAATGCTGTTAAAATGAGTTTTTTAGCTTCATTCCAAATACTTCCCTGTCAAAGCCATAAAGATCTTTTCAAGGCTCCGGTGGATTCTTTAGCAGAGATATGCAATCAGTGGCAGAGACATCCCTAGACAGCTGCTTTTACAACCTAGTCTATTTATTTTAAATTCATAGTTTCATTGTTGTATACACACCCTTGAAGGGTTTTCTTCTGGGGCCTGCTCAATCAACAAAAATACATTTCCAGTAACAATTTTATGTTGTTAAATTTAATGTGTTGACACCCTGCTTCGTATGTAGTTGTGGAATTCTTTGGAGAAGTTGGAATCTGATTTCTTTATTTCACTCATTCAGCAACCCTGACTGTATTCCACTAACAATGTAGTGTTTCTTTAGTTTCTTTCTTTTCTTCCAAAGAACAGGCATACACATTAAATACACCATTGCACATAGGTCACCAGTGCAAATGTTGTCTGATAGGTGTCCACAGTCACAAAGGCAGGAGCCATATATTCGCTTTATTGCTTATAATTTTTACTGCTACAAAAGCCTGAGGTGTCCATTTGATACATACGGTATTGTGACTTAACTTACCTAGTACTTAAAATAAGCTTTACATGAGGTATTTGTTTATAGCTTAATAGAACAGAAAAATGATTATTTCTTTCTGTCTTAATCACTCCTGTGAAGGCTGAAGGAAGCTTATTTATCTGCTAAGAAGATGCTTATGTTTCCTTTTCAAGGAGAACTTTTCTCTGTGGAGCAGTTTGCAAGCTCAGCTCAACAAAATGATGGCCAAATTTCAGATTCAGGGTTTGAATTCAGATTGCTACATGAGATATGTCTTTTATTGATGCCAGCTCCTCAATTAAATTTATTTCTCTGAATCACCTACATAAAGTCAATCTGTATTAATACATATTCAAAAACATGGTCTGGAATAATTATCTGCACTTCTTTCAAAACTACAATACTATTTCCTAGCTTGGTGAAATCTCTGAAGTTGGAAAAAAGGTTCATCTACATAATCTGCCCTATCTCTTCCGTTCAGTCCTAAGTGACATTTGTTGTTCAGAAATTCCCTTCTGTAAATTTAAAAATGGGTAGAAAACCATAACAGTATTAGCTTCCAGAGCAATTTTCATCCAACCATAATGTCTATAGTGTTTTTCACAAATAGCCCTGTGAAGTTCCAATTTGTTTAGCTACTTATTTTTCCAATACATTATTTATAAGTACAACACAATAAATTGGAAACAGTACATTAGCTCAGAAAAAGCACTCGGATAAATATGTTCCTGTTTAGCAAACTGCTAATTTGTTTTCTTAAATCTTTACCTGTTAGAGATCCTGTAGGTGAGATAAAAGGTGATATGATTCAGATTTATGACTCATATCTACATGAGTAGTTTACATACCATTAGTGCAGATGAATTTGTGCATTTGTTGTATGTATGTTACTTTTTCCAACAAGTAATTAAATATAGCAATATTTCCTTGTAGGTTCTCCAAGGTGTTGAAAATTTTCGAGGGAGACCATTTAGTATCATGCAGCAGATGTAGTTTTATAGTCACAGTTTTCATTCAGCCTGTGTTTAATTTGCACATGTGTGGGGAGAAAAAAAAAAAACCCAACCAAACAAACAACAAAAAAAACCTAAATGGGAAAAAAGCCCAAATCAATCAAACAACTAGTCCCTTACAAAAAAAGAAACACAAGTGCAAAGCAGCAAAATGTTAAATGATCAAAAACATCTTTTAAAGTAAATTAGCAATTTCTGCTATAATATCCATGCGCATTAAGAGGAAACATAGTAAGACAACTGAGTTATTTAGTTTTCTGAATAGAGCCAGGAAAAGTCTTCATTAGCTAATTGTATGAATGCAGGAAACAATCCTTCAAAGATTATCTGGATGATATAAAACAATCTGACAATTACAGTATAGAAAAATATTCATTTATTTCCTGATCTACTCTACTTATTTAGCAGGTGTTTCATCTCATAGAGATATTTTAAAATATATTGAAGGATAGAACTTCAGTGATATAACTACCAGCCACCTAATCCCACAGAAGCGAAAAGATCATCTGTGAACATGGTTAGTTTAGTATAACTCAGGTATTATCAAGGTGTATTTGGTGGTATATAATGGTGGTAATCAAGGTATGTAATGGTGGCATTGAAAGTTACATATCAAATATTAGGTTTGCAAGTTAAAAAATCAGGTAATTATCAGCAGCAGGTATAAAACGGTGTACATTCTTACTACCTAACAAGAACATTAGTTTAACTAAATTTTACAGGACTCCTGAGTACTTAGAACTGATCCAGTTCTTGAAAGGAATTTAAGCAGTTTTTGATACCATCACAGAAGTCCATTTTTTCTTTAATAGAATAGATGTGTGTGTCCCAATCTATCTAAGTAGCATTTCCTATTATAGCAAAAAAATCTGATTCAGTTGCATACAAATAAGTAAGGACAGTGTAATTACATCAGGCTTACAACAGCAAAGATGGATCAGAATTTAGCTATTTCAGTTAATTCCAGAGGCACTTGCTTTCAAATACATACTGAGCAGAGAATGACACATCAAACAACATCAATTTTCTAAAAAAAAATAAAATAGTAAATGGGACTGTGATTGACAATACAAAAAGATTTGAATGTCAGGTGCTATATGAAGAATTGGCACAATATATGCCGTACTTTCAGTTTAGGATTAATTTACAGGCCGTTTAGTCTCCTACATTATCCCTCTGGTTTTTTTGGTGCCTGGAATACAATTATATGTTACTATTACAAATAATAGTAAAAGTACATACTGAATATTTTAAAGATAAATATATTTGAAGATTACTTCTTTTGTTCTTCCAACACTTTTTCAATATTTATAGGTAAACAGAGTGAAATAAAGAGAGCTAACACTAATTACTGTCGTCCTAAGGAGGTTAATGGGTCTGCCTTGTTTTAAGACAATAGCCTCTGGACTACTTCATAATCCCAGTGATTTAGTATTCAGAAACAAACACGTTCATGAATCACTACCTGCCTAAGAAGATCAGGTGGAATACTTCAAATATTCTTACAAAAAATTAAAACCAACTTATCTCAGTTTCTGAAGTGAAGAAAGTGAAACCCCCCATTTCGCTTTCCCTTTTAGGTTCCATGTATGTTTCCTGTAGTTGACAACTCAGAAATTATCTTTACTCCTAACAAACACAAATGACATAGAACCTCAAGTTGCCTACACAAATAGTTTCATGTTTTGTAAACATAACTCACATTATTTTATACCCACATGCCCAGCAGCTGAAGCACATACTCAAATGAGATTTATGATACAAGAGTCCATCTTCAGTTCTGCAGTATGCACTGTCAATGAGACTGTCCAAATGAATCATTTTAATGGTTTTAAAAAATGGACTCTATCTATATACTGTAGCTTTTTTTAAAGAGTGCAAAATAAGCATTAAAATTTTATCAGAGAATAACCAAAAGTTAACAATCAGAAGCCTAGAGTATGCCTAAGTGCTGGATAACAGTATTCATGAAAACATATGAAACAGCAAGCTCCACCTCTTTTAAAACAAATGCACCTTTCTTAACATGCTCAGTTTCAGTTGTTGATTTTTATAAACTGTAGTCAATGTGAGTTACCATTACGATCATCAATATAATTGTGGTTTTCTACTTTTGAATGTCTCACCTCCATGATAATGCTAGTTCTGCCTTGCCTATTGCAGTTTACTCTGCAAAATATCTGGCTATTTATGGAAATGGTTATTGTTCTCTATCTCTGGGAGTTAAGGTGGAAGCAGAATCCAGTACCTTAGCAGGAATAAACTGGAATAGGTTTTGTCTGTGTGGAGCACCAAAACCACAATTGTACCTTGTATATAGGCCTGCAGTCTTTTTTTGGTTTAGGTCTAATGTTAACAGATGGCTCGTAGCCCAGAGGTCATCTGAATAGACAAGATATGCAAACTAAGGATTGAGACACAAAATGACACCAAGCATGTTAAATCAAAATTATACTTACAAGGTTACACATAGAGAAGGGTAAAGTAAGTGACTATGTCAGAGCAGACACAAGGAAAGTATGAGGGTCATGAAGGTAAAGGAAAAGAACTGGAGCAACTATTATGTCAGTACACTACAGAAAAATCTAAGCAAAATTTGAGAAAGCTCCCTTGATGTTTGAAGATCCTATCTTCCACAGGTCCCACTTGCATTTCCTGCCATCAACTGTCATCTGCAGCCAGCTGTCTCACCCAGTAAAGACCACAGGACTCTCAGAGCCTCAGGTGTGGAAGTTCTGTTCCCTGTCATTAAATCTCATTAAGCTTTATCTTAGCGATTTGTTTTGAACAGTGATGTGCTAACCCTGCACAATACTGCCTAACACAGACAGACTTATCTAAGAATTTAACACATTATCATATACCATGCTGTTAGAACAGTAGCTAATATCTCCTGTTCCCAAAAACCTAAACTTTCAATTTGCAAAAAAAAAAAAAAAAAAAAATCTCATAAAAACCCTAAACTACTCCCTTTTAGGTTCCTTAGATCAAACACAACTAAGAATTCAATCCCCACAAACCAAGTTTCAATAAACATTAAGCTGGTGTTTCTCTACACTATGGATATTTTTCTTCTTGATTGGACTAGGCTGTTGAAAAGTGTTTTATAAAGTCACATTATTATTGCACTGTTATTATTCATAGACTCAAACCTACAATCTTTGTAGAGTCAAGAGTATTATTAAAATCCCTGTAAGAAAAACGTCCAATAAACAAACTTCAGATATACAGAAGCATATTCCTTAATTCTATTGAAGTCACTATACCTTTCCTTGGGAGACATACTTGAGTCACAAGTGATAGAGACTCCGTATAACTGCAGCATCACTATGATCTGGTTTAGCCAAGTTTGTCTTCAGGACTGTTCAACTAAAGAGACACTATTAGAAAGAGCAAACAAGATAAGCTCTAACATGGGCTTTGTCCTCTCTCCTACCTGTTTTCTGTTATCTTGTCTGTACTAAAATGTGAATGCATACTAGAATGCAACAGGAAATGCGTACACGTTTCTGTCATGCCACAGGCTATGTATCTTTTCATTCTGGCTTGAACAGTCTATCAAGCCATAGGTTAAGTATCATTTAATTTTGTCTTGAACACTTCTGTTGGATGCAAATCTTCACTTCATTTTTCCAGCAATGCGAGTCAATCATTAGATGCCTTCTATGTAGAATTGTGACCAGAGTTTTCAAGTAGTGAGAAAAAACTGTTCAGTTATCAGTTTTCTCTTCCTGGTGTAAAAAAAGAAAAACATGCCACTTTGTCTTGACATTACTTTGTCACTTCAGATTCAGAGTATAAAGCAGGATATAAAAAACAAAACAAGCAAACAAACAAAAACTACCAACCATAATGTAATAATCTAGACCAATATTGCAGAATCATCAGCTAGCTTGATTTCAGGGTCAAGTTGCTTTACACTGCTAATTCTCCTCACCCTACTTTTAACAGTGGGGTCTATGTTTTTCTTCATTCATCTTACAAGGTTTGATCGTTTGATCAGTGGTAACACTTACATGTTTTCTCTTATTATGCTATATTCCCTGAGCAGTGCATTATTTGTAACACATTCTGCTTTTTATTTTTCATTGTTCTTTGCATGTATTAAATCACCTTAACAAACATTTCAGGCATTGATCTGCCTTCCTCTTCTGTGTTGTCCTATATTGCATGCCAGTAACAGTGAAGTCTGACCATGATTTAGACTGAAATTTATGGTGCCACGGCAAATTTGGAAGAGGTTAGACTCTATTTCAGCATTTCTACCAGGACACTCTGTGTTGAAAGATATTAAATACTGCCTAATTCTTTAATCTGCCCTATGTATCCTAATAATCTTGTGTCAAAGAGGATTGATGATTAGGAACAATCTATCATCCATTGTCCCAACAATGTACATTTCAAATAAGAATCTTTAATTCACAGGTAATGTATGGTTATGTGACACAATATAGTTTCATCAGGTACGTGCAGGCATGTAACATCTACAGTGTCAAAAAGTGACTTGACAGGAAAAGTGGGTGCTGCAGTGTTTTGATATCCCATCATCCGGTCCACGTTCCAATAACTGAGATTCCGGTATTTACAAGTAAAGACTGGCTTTTGCACACAGGTGTAAACAGACAGCGACAACAACTTTGTTTCTTTTAAGGCAGGGATTATCTTGTACTTCCTAATGATCAGGCATAGCTGTTGTTTCAGAAAAGATATACTAAACCCTAATCGTTTAGGTACAGATTTTAGCCTTAAAGTGTAGCCATCTTTGCTATATTCTACTGTTTTAGCTGGCATCATGCATACCTTTGATGTATGTATTAACATTTTATGTCGTATAAGTGCCAAAGTTCAAGAATTGCAGATGCAAATAAAGACATGCTCTTGTGCAGGGGGTCAGTGGGACTGGGGGGATGGGATGACAGACAGGACAACAAATGTTGATAGTGATATAATTGAGCTACTGGGTCACCAGAAATGGTGTGCTAATGTGCTTATCATCACAACCTGAAAAATAATTAAATGGTTGTACTGGTGTTAAAGAAAGAAGCAGCTCATTTCTTAATCTTAATCTCTGGGGAATTATTTTTTCCCCCAGAATTCATCCTCCAGACACAAGGCCACATTCTCCAGTGAAGGCTTTAGCTCACTGAAACACAAAAATTATCTTTCCTTCTCTTTTCTTCAGGGTGTGACTATTCCAGAATTATTTTCTTTAATATAAAATACAAATTTCAAGGCTCCTGCTGATAAATACAAAGTCAAATGACTCACTTGCAAAACAAGAAAACCAACCCACACAGTTGTTTTCTAAGGAGGATAAAATATGCTTTCAATAATGAACAATTCTTTTTCTACTTCCAGCATCCTTTCTGAGAAATGCATTTTCAAGTGGTCTGAAGAGAGAAGACTAGACTGCTTAGCTTCTTTTTAGAGCAAGAAAAACCAGCAAAAGCTACAAGAAGACCAACTGACTTTCATTCAGTCATTGTTTCATTCTCCCCACAAACAATTTCAGAACTATTGCCTGGTCACAGTGTCAGTGCTTCTTAAAGCTCTACCAGGCAGCTGCACGATATGCACCACCATTCTCCAGTACGAGCAGGCACCCAGGCAAGGCAAGAAATGATGGCCCCCAGCAGATTCCCATG
The DNA here is from genome assembly GCF_023634085.1 of Falco cherrug. Classification (NCBI taxonomy): domain Eukaryota; kingdom Metazoa; phylum Chordata; class Aves; order Falconiformes; family Falconidae; genus Falco; species Falco cherrug. Next base: position 46,174,896 of record NC_073720.1, on the reverse strand, counting down.
CTCCAGTTAGCGTGTTGCAGGAGGAGTCTGAGAGCCACTTCTGCTCACTGTCCCAGCCAGAAGAGGCTGGGCCCATCCAGGGATTGAATCAGTCAAGATTTTATGCTTGAACCAGCTATAGCAGTTATGCTTTTGCCCACCTTCTCCCAGAACTTGTCCTACATCAGCAGTAGGGCAAGGAGGATTGGAAAATAAGAAAAAATTTCAGAGGTTAGGTAAACAGTCAGGCAATGCTTTGAATTTTCATTATGATTTCACTTTTAGCATCTGGATTAAAGTCTAACTATTATTATTATTATTATTATTATTATTATTATTATTATTATTATTATTATTATTATTTATTATTATTATTATTATTATAGCTGACAACTAAGCACTTATGGGAAACCTAAAGGAGTTGTGGTTAGCTCAAATCAAAAGGGAGACGGGGACCGCTGTGCTCAGATCCCATGGACACCTGTGAACAAACAGTAGGCAATTAAGGCATGGTTATTTCTTTCTTCCTCAGCCTCCCTTAGCAGAAGTGGTAAAATAGCCGCCTGCACATGGTTTGTTTGTGGGGTTTTCCCACAGTTTCCTCAGTTTAAAGAGTTTTATTGTTCCCTATTTATTTTTCTTCTTAAGTTGTTTGTCTTTTTACTACATTGCTTTTGTGATCTGACAGCAGAGTTTGCCCTGTCTCTTCTGCTTTTGATTAGCCTACTTCAGTTACACTCAGAACCTTGAAACTTGAGGCAGGATGCTGCAGAGATGCCATACTAACCTTAAAACAAACTTACTCATCCATGCTTCCTAGAAATGAAACTCAACTTATCGCTTCCAGCTAAACAAATCTCCTGCAGTCAGAAACTTAATTATACTCTTTTCCTTTGCCTTCTAAACACGGAGAATCAAAAAATGTATGGTCTCTAATTAATATCACATTAAAACTATGTCACCAAGATGTAATGAGGTGATCTACAACATCATACCTGAAAATGCACCAGAGTTCAAGAGTGGCAGTACCGTAATGTATTAATGTTACTGTATAATGTATGAAATCTGGATTCTGGATCATCCTATCAATTAATGTAGAATATACAACCTCCAAACTTTCACTAGGTCATTTTGAACTGCATAATTTAGAAAAACAGACAATGTCAAAATATGTTTAGAGTATGATGCAGTTCTCTTCTTAAACCATCAGACAATTTCCATGACATGCAACAAAAATCTTGAGCTATACATTTTTGCTTGACCACTTCACTGTAATGCGTTGCTTATTATAACTTATTATATGCTCCCATATAACCACACAAATTTATCCTTAGTGCAAAGCCAGTGGCAATGGTCTACTGAACATATGAAGTTATTCCTAAATAATTTCTTCTTCCTTTCTAATGAAGAAAAAATCTAGTTCCTTAATACATTTATTTTTTTTAACTTCATTACAATAGTAGTCTCTTCAACCAAGGGAAAAAAGCAATGTTTCCTTTGGTAGATTACAAAACAATATATTTTTTATCCTTGTTTGAATTTTGCTATGACTCAGATATTTAATCTGTTCATGCATATTTATCCATTTTTAAAGATCATCTAATGAAAATTGCCTCTCACCTTGATTAAAAAGACTTTTCAATATCTAAACATACTAATAAATATTAATCTGCATCCCAACAGAATATCAAAACTGCCTTATAATATTTAATATGGGTTGCCTCTTCTTTCTCTAATTGTCATTTTGCAGACATTCTATAATTTATTTATTTATTGTTAGAAAAGTGATAGCATAGCTGTCAAGCAGACAACTAGACTTCTCTCTGGCACCTCACAGCCACTTAGTTTTGTAAACAACACAAGTCTCACTCATAACTTCTTAATTGATTTCATTTGTAGACTGTAAATGTTGTTTGCATGTTATTTCAAAAAGAAGAATTTAAATGAAGTGGCAGAAATAGGCTTAGCACTCTGCAAACTGAGATTCTTGCTGCTTCCTAGCTAGCTTTTGCTTAAAATCCAATTCTAGCCTGTGTTCTTCTTGTGAAGTCCATGTTGAGTTCAGAGGGAATTAAACACTTTCCTGTCGGCTTAGAGGAAAGATTCAGCATTATGCAAGGTTTCCTGTGGAAACACTGCCACAGGCTAGGTCTTGAAGGAGGAGCTATCCACTCAGGTAGTAACTATGACATTTAGTAGAACTTTTTGAAAACCAGTAAAAATGCAATAAAACAGGGGTTTTTTTCCACAATTATTACCTCCTTCTAATTCTCTTAGAATGTAATTTAAAATACTGAGAACTTTAGAACACAATTTTAAATGCTTAAAATCATTTTAAATTGCAAATGATCATCTAGACAAAAACAAAAGTCTTACCTTTTCATAAGTGCATGAAAACCAAAATATAACAGGAACGAAAAGTTGGGAAGTCAGGTAAGTTAAACCATCACCAAAAGAAGAAAAACAGCTGAAGAATGAAAGAGGGCTCAGAAATAATAGATCTCAGTCATTTTGAGCCTCTACAGGACTTTTCAAGGGCAATATTTAATAAAAATAACCTTTTCTCTATTGCAAAATAATACTTCCAAAAGCAATAGGGTAGAATATCATCACATTGACAAAACTGAGACCATTCTTTGACATCATCTGCTCTTTTGTCAGTCATCAGAAATGAAGTATATCTCATCTGACTTCTAGACACTGATATCTATGCTAACTTGTTTGCCTCCATTTCTAGTCAAGAGAGAGAAATAGTTACTTCTAAATTGCAAAATTCATACAATTTATTTTAGTTCTTACCCCTAAAATGAGATTAATTACACACTGAAAGAGCCTGTTTTTCTTCACTGTTTACAAAGAGAGTCTAGAAAACAAACTAGATATTGACATCTATGTTGTAGATGCCAGAAGTTAGAGGAAATGCATCCTTTCCTATATACAGCTAGCAAGAAACTTAAAACACAACCTTTTGTTTTCATTTTTTGTCTCATTATCCCTATTTTATGTGTCATAAAACACTCTTTTCTTCACCAACAAAATAATACAATCTATTTAATCACAGAAGTTATGTTATATACATCACTTTTAAATGAATTTAAAAAATTGTTCCAGAGAAGAGACCTAAACAGTGAATGCCCTTGCCTTTCTTCCTCCTCAACAATACAAGTAACAGCAAAATGAGACAGGAGATTTGAAACTTCTGGCAGTGTTTAGTCATTTACTTCTCAGACCAGGCAGCCAGTCTTTAAAAAGGCCAGTTGAAGAGACAGAAAGAGATGAAACTTGAATCATGATTGTTCCAACAAAAAAAGACCAGAATATCTGAAACAGGGACAAAGAAGGAAGGAAGGAGAAGTGTGGAAAATCATTAATTCTGTGCTACAGACTGCAATTTCCTTTAATTTTATTTTACCAATTCGTAATTTTCCTTCACTATCTGAGGGAAATTTTTGAAGTATGTATGTACTAAACATTCTCAAAACAGTCACATTTGGATACTTAAACAATCTACATTATAATAAACATTCTAAGGTTATCTCTACACCAGAAGAAAAGTAATAATGAGTTATAGTTATCAGGACAGAATCAAACAGAAGCAGAAAGAGATGGAGAGGAAATCAGAATATTAAACTGTTTGTGTGAGTTCATGTATGAACCTTGGAAAAAAAATTACTTGTCTAAATATGCATATCACTGTATCATCTCTAACACATAAACAAAACACTTTTGTATTTCCACCCATTCTTTACATTGCTGATGTGATTCTTACCCCACTTAAGGATGAGTTCCAGGACAGAGATTCCTACCTAACCACGATGCATGTCAGTAGCATACTGTTCACACTAACACAATAAGTGTTCATAATAAAGATATCTGTTAGATATGGCTCTGTTACTCATTAGACTTTTCTGTACCTCTAGAGAAAATTACTAAAGGTAAAAAATGGAAAATAATAATAATGAAAAAATTTTCTAATGTTCATCCTATAACATTAAATACTCCCTAGTCAACTGTAACAGTAATTATATTTGTTCAAAAAAACCAAGCCTAAACCTTTTTAATGATTTAATGGTGATCATATAAGCAGCACCAAATAAATTGCTTCTTTAAATTAAGCTTTGAATGAACAAAAGAGTAAGTAGGTCCATAGCTCATTCTACATATGAGCAGTCTATGTACCCTTCTTAATCAATCAGTTCTTTCTTGTCTCCATCAGTATTCAACATAACTTCTCTTGTTTACAAGCTGTGGACTGACTTAAAATGCCTTGAAAGATGAATGAATGGAAGATGGGCTAACAAATTCACCCCAGTGTGAAACTTCAGCTTCATTTTATCAGTTTAAATTTATTGAGGGGGCTGCAGGGGGTGGTGGGTGGTGGTGCCATTCCTCAGTAAATCAGGTGAGGAGAGTGAGGAGAGAAGGCAGTGGGGATGGAAACAAAAGAAATGATCTTAAGGTGGGCCCTACTTTCTTTTTACAATTTTTTGGAGTGTGGAGGCAAAAAGCTAGATTGCTTAGTGCATTATTATTTTATAGGATCTTCTTTTATTCTGCTGAATTTCCTATCAAAATGCTGTCATGATTGTTGACTTCAATAGCGTGGTTTCTTTGACATATGGGTATGTGTTCTGACTGCAATGTCTGCAGATTGCATATTCATGGGCAACCTTTCTCTCCCAAGCATTAAAACAAATGAGATAATCTCTGTTACTAGCACAACTTCCCAACAACTTCACCAAGAGCCAGATCAGGTCCATGACTACTTTATGTAAATATTAGAGCAAAAAAATTTACATTCTTATCTCATGTTACAGTCTTTGCTCTCTTTAAGTAAATGCAAATGGATAAAATTTAGCATTCATATAGGCATTTAGAGAAAGAAAATTACATCTAAAATATATAGAATGAAGATCTTGTGTGTTTTAGCATGAATGCAGGCTGTTGCTCATCACAGGAAATTTTACGTCATCCTATTTTAAACACACATGCCCAGCTTGAAAAAAGCTCCTACTTTATGGGGAGAAGACGCAAAGCCCTATAGGAAAATGGTGTACAGCTGAGGGAGGAAGTGACTGAGAAAATGAATTAGAAAAGCTGATATCTGATAATGAAATCTTCCCTTGGTAAAACTTTTGTGGTGTTTTCTGCAATAGCTATTTCCAAGCTCCTCGGGGAGATATAAATAATAAGACACAAGCTGATAGTAAAACGGGATTTCTATAGCTGCTGGTCACTTCACAATATACTGCTCCCAACCTGCATGCGGCTCTTGCAGTGTTTTATAGCAGTAGCTGTCAACAAAAGGTATTAGTTGTTGATGAATTTAGAATGAATAATTCAGCTGTCAACAACTGCTATTTAGATAAAGTACACAAATAAGACAATTATCGTAAAAGTACATGAACAATTTAGTACATGAACAATTACTACTGTGTGTGCATAAGCAATCATCTGTGCAAACAATGGAGTACCTCATCTCATAATAACAGTTTTATTTATAAAAATCAGTCTACAGGAGGCCCTGACAAACAAAAATATTACATGAGGCAGCTCTAATCCATTTATAATGGTAGAACTTGCAATTATAGAAGGGGATGGCAGTATGGCAAATCTAACCATTACAAGCACTTCCCATTAACAAACATATTTTCAATAGCTTATAAGTTTGTCAAACTATTCATAACGACTTTCATATACTGTTTCTCAATACTTAAAAGAGGCTTATAAAAAAGATGGGGATCGACCTTTTAGTAGGGCCTGTAACAATAGAATGAGGTGTAATGGTTTTAAACTGGAACAGGGTAGATTTACATTAGATATTAGGAAGGAATTCATTAATGTGAGGGTGGTGAGACACAGGAACAGGTTGCCCAGAGAAGCTGTGGAAGTGTTCAAGGCCAGGCTGGTTGGGGCTTTGAGCAACCTGGTCTTACTAGACCTTCTACTGAAGGTGTCCCTGTCCATGGCAGGGGTGTTGGACTAGAAGACCTTTAAAGATCCCTTCCAACCCGAACCATTCTATGTCTCTGTGATTCTATGATTATTATCATATCTCCACTGGGGGCTGAATTATGAACTATACTAACCGAAATACCTTCACCATTTTCTGTAAAAAGTCAAAGGCTTTCATTGAAAACTCAAAAGGTTTTTTATGATAGTGAGGCACATTGACACTCGGATAGGCTTTATGTTAGAGAGGTCTATATCCCTTTTGCCCTCAAAATTTATTAGTAGATTTCCATCAATTTAGAACTAAATTTCTCAGAGGCTTAACAGAGTGTCTAACAGAAAATTAGATTCTGTCTGCTACAGGCATGATACAGACTGTACAAATGCACGACTTGCTATCAAACCACATGAACTAAGGAAAAATGGGCTGGTCAGTGGTCTCATCTGAAGTTCGAGCACTACAAAAGGATGGGGAACACAAAGGCTGGTTATTTGAGGTTCAGAATAATCATAGGCTAGAGCAAGCAGTCTGGATAACAAGAAAAAGGAAAATAAACTAAGTTTGGCATGCATATGCTGGGTCTAGGACTGTGGAAGAAAATCAGATCTGAGATACTACAAAGCGTGTAAGGCAGAAAGAGGTATGAAATGACCTCTCAAGAGGAGCCAGGGGTAGGTTTGGAATTGTGGGGTCCTCTGAAGGAGAACTACTGTGGTAGCAGACAAGAAACTGAAGAGAAAATGATCAGAAAGGGAGAATAATTAGCCAGGTGTACAAGGAGAAATGTATCTAGTGATGAGAAAAGACCAAACTGAATTTCCATGGGACAAGTAAAGGGAGCTAATGCATAAATTTTGATAAGAAAAAACAGAAAGGAACTTAGAATATGATTTGGGGACAAGTAAGGATAGTAAGTCAGCATGGAAGCCATCACCTGAGGAGAGCAGAGGAAAGAAGTTAGGGTCACAGAATCACAGAATCGTTAGAAGAAACCTCTGGTCACCTTATCCAAACCCCCCCATTCAGCTAGGGCCACCTAGAGACAGTTGCCCAGGACCATATCCAAATGGCTTTGAATAGGAGGTCCACCACCTCTTTGGGCAACCTGTGCCAGTGCTCAGTCATCTTCACAGTAAAAACAGTGTTTCCTGATGTTCATAAAGAACATCCCATGTTACAGTTTGTGATCATTGCCTCTGGTCCTCCCACTGGACAGCTCTGAAGAGAGTTTGGCTCTGTCTTCTTTACAGCCTCCATTCCAGTATTTGTACATATTTATACATCCCTCCTGAGCCGCCTTTTCTCTAGGCTGAGCAGGCCCAGCTCCCTCAGCCTTTCCTCTGGTGTGAGATGCTCCAGTCCCCTAACCATCTTAGTGGTCCTTCACTGGACTCTCCCTAGTATGTCCCTGACTCTTTTGTACTGAGAAGCCCAGAACTGAACACAGCACTCCACGTGTGGCCTCACCAGTGCTGAGGTAGAGGGGAAGTATCACCTCCCTGTACCTGCTGACAACACTCCTCCCAATGCAGCCCAGGATACCATCAGTCTTCTTTGCCGCAAAAGTATATTTCTGGCTTATGTTCAACTTGGTGCCCACCATGACCCCCAGAGCCTTTTCTGCCAAGTGGCTTTCCAGCTGGGTGGCCCCCAGCATACAGTGTTGCATGGGGCTGTTTCTCCTCAGGTGCAGGACTTTCGGCTTCTCCTTGCAAACTTCATGGGGTTCCTGCTGGCTCATGTTTTTTAGCCTGTCAGGGTTTGTTTAGAACCCAATATGACCCTCTGGTACATCAGCCAGTCCTTCTCTAGTCTGGTGTCATCTGCAGATTTGCAAAGGGTACACACTGGCCTATCATCCAGATCATTAATGAAGATGTTAAACATCTTCATTGATATACCCCTAGGGTATGCTGCTAGTTACCAGCCTCTGACTGGAATATGTGTCACTGATCACCACCACCTGTGTGCAGCCATTCAGCCAGGCTTCAATCCACTTGACTTCCCTTTGGTGAGTCCATGTTGACTTCTCCTGATGTTTTTCTTGTCCTTAATATGCCAAGAAATCATTTCCAGAATCAGCTACCACATTACCTTCTTAGAAATCAAGATGAGGCTGACCAGCCTGTAGTTTTCTTGGTTCTCCTTTTTCCTTTCTTGAAGATGGGAGTGACTTTTTCTTCTGTCTTCAGGCACTCTTGCCAGTCACCATGACAGATCAAAGATTATCAAGAGTGGCCCTGCAATGGCATCAGCCAGATCCCTCAGTACTCATGGGTGCATACTATCAGGGCCCATGGATTTCAGTACAGATAGTTTGCAGTATTGCCTGACATGATCCTCTTCCATCAAGGGTACATTGTGGAAGTTGTGAGCTCTTCCTCTCCCATAATCCCAGGTCCTTTGCTCATCAACCCTGTCTATTACTTTTCACAGGTCTGCTGGTAACTGTCTCCATCTCACATCATTCCTGGTTTAAAGCTCTCCTTACCAGGTTAGTCATCCTACCGGCAAAAACAAATTTTCAGCCCCTTAATGAGCTGGGTCGCATCTTTCCCAAGCAGAGATCAGGTGATCAGGTGGGCAAAAAAAGGAGTGGCTCATCAGCCAAGACCAATAAAAATATGTCCTGGTTTTGGCTGGGATGGAGTTAATTTTCTTCTCTGTAGTTAGTACAGTGCTGTGTTTTGGCTTTGATGTGAGAACATTGATAGCAGACTGATGTTTTCAGTTGTTGCTGGGTGATGTTTATACTAAGTCAAGGACTTTTCAGTTCCTTGGGCCCTGCCAGCCAGAGGGCTGGAGGGACACAGAACATTGGGAGGGGACACAGCCAGGACAGCTGACCTGAGCTCGTTAAAGGGACATTCCATACCATGGGGTGTCTTGCTGAGTATATAAAATGGGGGAAGAAGAAGGGAGACCTTCGGTGTTATGACATTTGTCTTCCCAAGTAACTGTTACATGCGATGGAGCCCGGCTTTCCTGGGGATGGCTGAGCACCTGCCTGCCCATGGGAAGTGGTGAATAAATTCCTTGTGTTGCTTTGCTTGCGTGCATGGCTTTTGCTTTACTTACTAAATTGTTCTTATCTCAACCCTTGAGTTTTAGATTCCTTTCTGATTCTCCTCCCTACCCTTCTGGGTGAGGGGGAGTGAGCGAGCAGCTGCATGGTGCTTGGTTGCCAGCCAGGGTTCAACCGTGACAGTCCTTTTTGGTGCCCAGTGTGGGGCTTGGAATGTTGAGGCAACAACAGGTCTAATCAGATTGTGTTAGATTAAAGGGGTTTCAGTGTTCATTGTCTTGGATTAAAAATCATTGGCTACAGTGCTGGTTTCTCTGCCTTTGAAGTTGCTGCCCATGGTCCCAGGGTTGTATTGTCTTATTTACTTACAGAATACATTCCCTCTTGTATTGTTTGTTTACACTGGGACCTGGGTAAAGTTATTATAGTGTTGTAGTATCTAGGTCTAGTTTATAATATGATGGGTTTGTTGGTTATGAAATTAATCTGGCCTGTGTACTGGTGGTGGTGTTGCCTCTGTGTGTCAGATGGCCCCTTGAGGGGGAAGCCAATAACTGTACCTTTGGCTTTGTTTTCCCAGAGAGTTGGCCTGTGGGTGGGGTCCACACTTTGTGTGATATAGTCAATCTGGCAAGCCTCCTTATATTTTTTGGTGAGGAAATCATAAAACCCAAAGGGAAAGGGAGAAAGGAAAACAAGTGATACACTGTACAACTGCTCAGCGCCCACTGACTGACGCCCAGCCACTCCCTGAGCAACGATCCACAGGCCTCAGCTACCCTCTCCCCAAGGTTTGACCGGGCAGGACCAGCTTGGTTTGCAGATCCTCTGGTATAACCAATCAGGTGGCCTTTGCTAAATATGTATCCCAATGTTTGAAAGTTCTACCACCATTGCTTTCAGTGTAGTCTTTAACAGTCTGTTACATCATTCAGTTTTCCCAGAAGCTGGTGCATGATGGGGAATGTGATATACCCACTCAATGCCATGCTCTTTGGCCCAAGTATCTATGAGATTGTTTCTGAAATTAGTTCCATTGTCTGATTCAGTTCTTTCTGGAGTGCCGTGTCACCAAAAGACCTGTCTTTCAAGGCCCAGGACAGTGTCTTGGCTGTGGCATGGGGCACAGGGTATGTTTCCAGCCATCCAGTGGTTGCTTCCACCATTGTAAGCACATAGTGCTTGCCTTGGGGGGTCTGTGGGAGTATGATATAGTCAACCTGCCAAGCCTCACCATATTTATATTTCAGCCATCGCCCTCCATACCAAAAAGTCTTTAACTGTTTGTCTTGCTTAATTGCAGCGCATGTTTCACATTCAGAGGTTACCTGTGCAATAGTGTCCATGGTTAAGCCCACCCCTTGATCCCAGGTTCATCTATATGTTGCATCTCTTCCTTGATGACCTGAAGTGTCATGGGCCCACCAAGCTATAAATAATTCACCTTTATGTTGTCAATCCAAATCTACTCAAGCCACTTCATCCTTGGATGCCTTATCTACCTGCTGATTGTTTAAATGTTCCTCAGGGGCCCATCTCTTGGGTACATGAGCATCTACATGACATGCTTTTACAACCAGGTTCTCCAACTGAGCAGCAGTATCTTGCCATAATGCAGCAGCCCAGATGGATTTACCTCTGTGTTGACAATCACTCTGCCTCTGTTCCTGCATCCACCCCCACAGGGCATATGGCAGCATCCATGAGTCAGGATAGAGGTAAAGTATCGGCCACCTTTCTCATTCAGTAACATCTAAAGCCAGCTGGATAGGTTTTACCTCTGCAAACTGACTTGATCCACTTTCTCCTTTAGCATTTTCTGTGACTTGTCACAGGGGACTCCGTACAGCCACCTTCCACCTCTGGTGCATTCCTACAATGTGGCAGGACCCATCAGTAAACAAGGCATGTTGCTTCTAATGTTCTGGCAGTTCATTGTACAACAGGGCTTCTTCAGCACGTGTCACCTCTTCCTCTGGTCACATCCCAAAATCTTTATGTTCTGGCCAGTCCATAATAATTTCCAGAATTCCTGGATGACTGGGATTTCCTCTCTGACCTTGTTGTGTAATCAGCGCAACCCACTTACTCCATGTAGCACCAGCTGTGTGATGTGCAGAGGAAACCCTCCCTTTAAACACCCAGCCCAGCACTGGTAACCGGGGCGCCAGGAGGAGCTGCTCTTCAGTACCAATCACTTCCGAAGCAGCTCAAACCCCTTCAAAATCTGCCAGCATCTCTTTTTCAGTTGGAATATAGCGTGCCTCAGAGCTTCTGTATCCCTGACTCCCAAAGCCCAAAGGTCATCCTCGAGTTTCCCCTCTTGCTTTCTGCCAGAGGCTCCAGGTAGGGCCATTCTCCCCAGCTGCAGTGTAGAGCACATTCTTTACATCTTGCCCTGTCCAGATTGGACCAAGGACTACTGCATCTCCTGTTTAATTTCTTCAAAGGCTTGTCATTCCTTATGGACCTACTTGAAAATATTCTGCTTCTGGGTCACTTGAGAGAGAGGGATTACAATCAGAGCATAATTTGGTTGCCAGCCAGGGTTAAACCACGACAAAATACAACACTGAAGGACTACAGGAATAACGGAATACTGACAGGGCAAAAAAGACCTGGAGAATACCCCAGGGTTCAGAAAAGAGAAAATAAAGCTCAGGACAGTTTAAGAGAAAGTTTGTCTGTCCAAGCCTCCTTCCACCAGCATAAAGGCAAAAATCTGATATTCTCTCTGAAGTCCTACCATCACTTTCTCGTCAGTAAGTTTGTTCACAATTTCCTGATAAACCATGATTTTCCAGAATTGTTCAGGTACATGACAGTAGGGGGGAAGGAAAAAAAAAAAAAAAGTAGACTTGGGACCCTTACTACTTGATTCCTTAGCTGTGTACATTATTACCAGCAATAGCACATGAAAAGCTATCTGAAGAACTTCAAGTTACTGACTTGTCCTGTCATACTTTTCTGGTAATCCAATCTGATTTGCTCATGACCCATAATTCAGTGGTATTCACTTCAGCTATTAGTGAACCATGTCATAAGTTTGTGCACTGAAAATATTGAGACAATACCGTCAAACACTTCAGCAAAGCACCATAAGATATGAGTGCCAGATAACAAACCCTTATACAAGGGCATATTAGAAACACACCATCTTGCTCACCTTTCTGAAGGGATGGTCTTACAGGTACCATTTGAAACAAATGCTCTAATTCTGGCTTGCAAGGGAAAACAATAGCACTCTACAAAAATAAAATCAGCACAAATGAAATAAAGAGTCCACATAATTTCTTTGCCAGTTTCATTATGCCTAAGTATATTGCCCCTTTAAAATTGCAACATTTATCAAAAATTATTATAAACATATTTATAATTATATAATTGCAAATTATATTATTAAATCATATTATGTTTCTAATTAATTGTTTTTATTAAAAAAAAATTATCCAATGTGAGAACAGTGTCAAATCTAGACACTTAAGTACGCAAATTGCTGGGTGTTCTAGAGGGCAATTGAGACAGCTTTCTCCCAAAATCCTAAATTGCAGAGATCCTAAGTTGTATATTGAGAGTCAGAAAGACAACCACAGCCTCTCCCTCATCATCACATCATGACCTGCTGAAGTGTGTTTGAGGTTTGTGTTCTGACATAATGGGAGCTAAAAGTCATAATCACTCCATCTATCAGCAAAGCACTGGGAAATATCCTTAGCCATCCAGGGAGACTGAGATAGTATAAAAGATTTATTTTAATTGTAGATAAGTTTGGAGCCACAAACTCTGAAAATTGTTTCAAGAAGGATATGCAGAAGAAGGATCCAAGATATGGGGAAGAAGGATTGTTTTAAATGTACCAGTGTTTTAGGATATGTAATACTAACTCCTCCTGAAAGACACATGAGATACAAAAATATAAAACTGCTGAGTTTCTTGGCTATAGAAGCTGCACAACCTATACCAGTCTCTACTAAAACCTGTTTTTAAAATGTGTTTCCTTGTCTTTTTTCTCAAGCTGTACTTTCCTGGTCACATTATCATGTAATTAAAGGGTCACAGCTGAAAACATTTTTCACTGAAGGGGAAATCAGCGTGTACCTACAATATCCAAGACAGCCAGGTGCTGACAGATTCCTTAGTACATCTTTCCTCAGAATCAGTCTTAAAGATCAAAGGAACATTGTTTTTTTAAGGCAGAGGCATCTCTAGCTATCTCCTGAAAAAGAGAGCAGATGATAATTGATGTGTGCTGGAGTGCATGATGTGCAAGCAAAGTGGTTTGTTAGCAATTAAAACTAAGGCAGGAAACCATCAACTTGATTGTTTTCCTACAGAGTTAGAAAGAAAACCCACATAAAACATCAGAAACTGTTACTGATAGTCACTGCTGGCCTGCAAGAACAAATCGTCCTTTGGTATTTTGTAAACAGCATTTCAAATTAAATTGTATGAATACAGAAAACAGCAGTTATATAACTTATCAAGTGCTAATCATTTAAAGACTATTTCATTGCTGAATACCCAGCTTGTGATGGGACTTAGAATAACCCTTTCTCTGTTTCCCCAGAAAGGCTGGAAAAGCAGTAACAGCCTTACAATAAAAACAATTTAGCAATACAAACAATAAGAGGACTGCAAAAACTCAATATTGTTCACAATGGAAAAATAAAAACATACAAAACAAGTAAAACCTAAACTTTTTTAGGAATGACAGCTTTCAGGTGTAGAATGGGAGTGCATAAATAGATGTTGTCACACCAAGCTTCCCGCACCCTAAATTCATGGAACTGAGCTAAATTCCTGCTCTTTTATTACGCATATCCACTTTAATTAGAAAGGGCAATTAAATTACTACTTTAGCTCTACAAAACTCTGTTTTATCAGGAGACGCCACTCTTTCTCCTACATTACTTCCTCTTGCCTTCCTATTTTGTACAGCAGCTTTCAAAATCCATTTACCAGTACAAAAAGAGTATAAGCTATGCCTGTCCTGAAATTCTGCTCACAGTGTGATTGCCCAGTAGACCCAAGTGCAGATGCAGAAAATTCTGGCAGACAACACTTGTCTGCTAGAACAGTTTCACACATAACCCAGTGACATATATCTAGAAAGCACAGCTCTCTTCCAGTAAGGTGCGGTTCAGCAGAATTACATTGGCAAACATTGAAGAGACAGGTAGACATTTTTGTTTCCTCCAAGCCAAAAAAAATAATACAACAAAAAGTCCATACTCTATAGGCTGAGGAGCTGTGGTGAGGATTGTCAACAACCACTAAACATGGCACATCATACATTTTTCTAGACATCATCACCAGGATTGCACTTAATTTCTGGGCTAAGGATCACAGCCCTTGGAGGATGCATGAAATCCTTCTACTATGCCTGCTACAGTGTATTCAGGAAAAGAGGGCTGCATGTCAGTCACCCCAGGTCCACTTTAGATCAGATACACTGTAACATGTAACATCATGAAGCAACAGAAATTAGCAACACACATTTTTATGCTAAAGTTTTTACTTAAAGCTCCCATCAGGTATGAGTGTCTGTGTACAGATTGATACAGGGCATAACTGATGAGGAAAGATGCATTTCTCACTGTAATACACAACAGCTAAATTGCTGCCCAAAAGGACAATCCTGTTTCCAGTCCCTCATCACCTGCTCCAGGACAGTCTTTCTTTGTGGCTGTTAGCTGCTTGATTAGCCCAGCTGTCATGGGAAACTTTAGCCTAAATGTACAGTTGCACAAGGAGCCAAGCTCATCTAAACAGCATGCTGCTGTTGGGAAAGGACTGCGCTTACTCCCTTCATGTCCTTCCCCCTTTCCTTCAGCCATCCCCTGAGCCACCCATATCTTACAGCAACCCTGGTGTGTGCTGCAGCCTTCAGCAGGATGACTAAATCCACCAACCCAATACCAGAAGGACCTCAGAATCGCTGGGGTTGATCTTGAATCACTAGATCACTTATCACTGGAGTTCAGTCTTGGAAATGCATGGTAAGGAATGGGGAAAATAGGTATTTATTTTTTAACCACAATGAACTGTTTAAGTTATCTTGAACTTATTTTATGATGATTTTAACTATATATTCCTTGTAAGTCAGCAATGTTTTCTGAAACTTTTGCTGTTACCCCTTGGGTTTTCTACTTTCTTACCTTACTATTTGAAAATATTACTTGAGTATTTAATCTGAGTCTGAAGTTTACTGCATGAATGATAATCTTGCCTCTTCTTCCCTGTTTTAGTATGTTGATATTTCATTCATTTCTAAATAATCAGATTACACAAACACGGGTATCTTGCTGTTTCAGGTATGGCCTTCACACAAGGGTCCTCTAGCTGAATTTTTACTTCCAGTAACAAATCATGCTTTGCTGTGAATGTTTACACTTTGGATTAGCACAGCATTCATTTTAATTAAATGCAAACAACATCCAACCTTTTTTTTTTTTTTTTTTTTTTTTATTTTTGGCTTCTTTTGGTATTAAAAAATCATGGTTTTGTCAGTTCACAAAGGTTTTCTTCTCTCGCATTGTCCTAGAATCACCTCTCACCAGCCAACAGCCTTTTCACTGTTGCACTACACACTCATGTAAATACAACCACATCACATTGTCTTCAAGTAGCAGCTCCTCTATTTTCAATAACATGGCAGAAATCTCTCCATATTAAAAAATCATATATTTTTCATAGTGCTGAATTTATTCCATTTGACAGCTTCTGAACTCTCTCTGACCTGTTAACATTGATTGTTATTCCTTTACTTGCTGCTGCACCATTGACTCTTCAACCACGTATTGAAAGAAACATTCAGAAGCCTCATCCTCACAGCCAGCAAGCAGTAAACTGCCAGCCAGTTATATATTCATATACATGTTACCACCTGTTCATAGACCTTCATGTACACTTAATTTCTTGCACCATATCCTTTTGGGCATCACCTTACTGTAACTTCTGTCCTTTGCAAAGTCTGAATATAAATCACATACTTGTGCAGTAACATTCTGTTGCATTGAACATTCTCTGAAAGGAAGCACAAGAGGTCACACAACAAAGAATTGCTCAGTCCTGTCTTGCTTCAAATCATTATCATTAGACATTTCTTGCCATATGTGTGTCCTGATTTCAGCTGGGATAGAGTTAATTTTCTTGGTGGCTAGTGCAGTCCTGTGTTTTGGATTTGTTTTGGAAATAGTGTGGTTGGGGACTTTTTGATTTTTCAGGCCTTGCCAGTGAGATGGCTGGAGGGGCCCAGGAAATTAGGAGGGAACACAAGCAGGACAGCTGGCCCAAACCAGCCAAAGGGGTATTCCACACCATGGGTTGTCATGCTTGGTATATAAACCAAGAGGGTTTGGCTGGGGCTGCCAGTCACTGCTCAGGACCAGCAGGGCATCGGTCAGCGGGTGGTGAGCAGTTGTACTGTCTGTCACTTGCTTTCATTTCTCCCTTCCCTTTGGATTTCATTCCTCTCCTCTTCTCCTTCATTTCATTATAACTGTTACTGTTATTATTGTTCTTGTATTTTTATTTTATCTCAATTGCTAAACTATCCTTATCTCAACCCTCAAGTTTTACATTCCTTTCCGATTTTCCTCCCCACGTCCCCGAGTTGGGGGGAGAATAATGAAGCACCTGTGTGGGGCTTAATTACTGGCTGGGGTTAAACCACGACAATGTGTTGGCACTAGAAAAGGCCAAATACAGCTAAGATCTGGAGGTGATTTGGATTCAGAATATGGGAGCAAAGAAACCTTTAGGATAATTGCATCAAATACTACTGCTTCTAGGCAGCTAAATGGAATTTTTTTAGATCTGTGGGATTTGTATAAAGCAAAATGAAATTCAGCAGCCCCAGAAATCAGTTTTAGAGTGAAATAGTACAACTACTCCACATTTTATTTCCTGGTGGCTTTTCCCATCTTTCACTTATTGTAATGAAAGTTATACACTTTATTCAGCATAATCAATAACAAATTGACTTCTTAAATCCTAATAAAATTTTGTGGCTGTTGCAGTTACTATATTGGATAGAAAGTCAGTGGAAAAGCTAACCTTACCAGAAGACTGGAGAACAAAAAAACCCCTGTTTTCTCTTGATACTACTTAGATAGGTGTTAGGGAAAACCCTAAATCAAACATTTGCTATGTCTGATCTCTGATCATTCATCAGCTTTGCATATCTTGAAGGCACAGGTGCCTGATTATTAGTGCTAGCAGCTCTTATTCAAGACACATAGCTCAGATAAGAGTAATAAATGCCTTCATAAAGGAAAAGTTTTTAACCAGTGGTACCAATGCTTCTTCAGCAAACTTAGGGTGTAAAGAGCCTTAAAAATATTAAAGCAGTATCACTTTCTCATTTTTATTTTTCCCACATACCCAATGTTAAATGTATAACTACTTTAAAACACTTCTCTTAGAACTGAAAAGAAACAAAAAATGGTATGGGAATCATTACGGGGTCTAGGATTGAAGAATTTGGATTAATTTCTGAGATATAACAAATCTCGTGTGCTTTAAAGGAATCACTTAATCTGTATCTGAAATGCTCCACTAGTTAGATTTTGTGCCTTAGGTAAGTAATATTATTGGATGATGATCTTGGTTATCTTATCTAAACACAAAAAATAAATATCTCAATAAACATAATAAACAAAAATATTTTAAGGTTTCAGACCCTCTAATGATTTGTAAGCAATAGCCGGGAACAAATAGCATAAATTTTAACCCTGGTGGATTTAGAATTTATAATGTCCAAGATGCAAATTATAAGACATTCTGGAGTTGAAATTGTGTATTTAACTTAAACCTAATTCCCATTTAATAATGAGTACAAAACTGACTGCCTAAGAATGGTGGCAAGAAATTATCTCCCAAGTACAGAACAATTCTGTGTCAAACAAGAAAGCATCATATTATATATAGACATGTCTCTGCAATTTTTTCAAATTCTTTCCTCTTGCCAAGTTAACAAGACTCCTCTGCTCTGTAAGTGACAGACAGAGATAATATTACTTAATAATTTTTGGTGGTGTCACAGTCCGAAGCAAAGAAAACAACACAAATGTGAACAGCAATCTTTACTCCAAGAAAGCTGAAACTGAAAAGCAAACAAGTGAGGATTTTTCTTTTTCCGCATTTGTGAAGGGAAAAGAAGGATAAGAAGGTTCAATTAAAATGTGCGTAACATAATTATGTTATTAATAAACGTGCCTTTTGAGAAGCAAGTTTCACCTAAATATTATGAAAATGAAGATTTATCAAGTATATTTTTATATGAACTACACAATTATAATTTCTACTTCTGTCACAGAGATATATATGAAATCTGCTACAGTGGAGATTCAGGCCACTGACGCAGAATTGGAAGTCAGTGTCCTGATTACCTAATTCACATAATTCACTAATTTTTCCAGTTTCATTTCTGACACAAAAGTGTGCTTTAAAAATTATTTCCCTATTTCTATTTATCTACAAACTACTTCATTTAAACATTTGTAAAAATACAGTTGGACAAGTATTTCTCTTAATTGAGAGATTTTATTTATTCTTATGTTCCTGTTAAGGTTTTCCTCCAAACTAAAGACCTGATTTATACCTGTGTGTTTTTCATTTAATTAATGGATAGATGTGATTTTTCTATGAGATGTTAAATGATTCAATAAATGTAACCTGAAATTAAATAGATTCTATATCAAACCAAAGATTATTCATAATCATGATTATAGGTATAAGAAAATATAAAAAGTTCTCATTACATTATCACCAATTTCTAGAAAACAGAGTCACAGAATGGTCAGGATTGGAAGGGACCTCTGGAGATCATCTAGTCCAACCCCCTGCTAAAGCAGGGTCACCAAGAGCAGGTTGCTCAGAATCATGTCCAGGTGGGTTTTGAGTGTCTGCAGAGAAGGAGACTCCACAACCCCTCTGGGCAACCTGCTCCAGTGCTCTCTCAGCCTCAAAGTGAAGATGTTTTTCCTCACATTCAGGTGGAACTGCCTGTGTTGCAGTTTGTGCCCGTTGCCCCTTGTCCTGTTGCTGGGAACCACTGAAAAGTGCCTGGCCCTGTCATCTTCACATCTGCCCTTGAGACCTTTGTAGACATTGACAAAATCCCCTCTCAGTCTTTTCTCCAGGCTAAACAGGCTTTTCTCTCAGCCTTTCCTGATCAGGGAGATGCTCCAGTTCCCTCCTCACTGTTGTAGCCCTCCTCTGGACCCTCTCCAGTAGTTCCTTGTCTTTCTTGAACTGGGGGAGCCCAGCACTGGGCACAGCACTCCAGATGGGGCCTCACCAGGGCAGAGTAGAGGGGGAGGATCACCCCCCTCCACCCGCTGGCCACACTCCTCTTGATGCACCCCAGGGTGACATTGGCCTTCTTGCCCACAGGGTCACACTGCTGGCTCATGGTCCACTTGCTGTCCTCCAGGACTCCCAGGTCCTTCTCTGCAGAGCTGCCTTCCAGCAGGTCAGCCTCAGCCTGTGCTGGTGTGTGGGGTCGTTCCCCCCACGTGCAGGACCCTACACTTGCCTTTGTTGAACTTCGTTACGTCCCTTTCCACCCAATTCTCCAGCCTGTTCAGGTCCCACTGAATGGCAGTGCAGGCTGCTGAGGTATCAGCTGCTCCTCCCAGTCTTGCATCATCAACAGACTTGCTGAGGATACACTCTGCCCCTTCATCCAGGTCACTGTTGAATGTTGAACAGGACTGGACCCAGTGCTGATCCCTGGGTAACACTGTGAGCTACAGGCCTCCAGCTAGACTCTGTGCCACTGATCACAGCCCTCTGAACTCTGCCATGCAACCAGTTCTCAGTCCACCTCACTGTCCACTCACCTGACCTACACTGCCTGTGTTTACCCATGAGGATGTTGTGGGAAACTGTGCAAAAGCCTTGCTGAGGTTAAGGTAGACAACATCCTCTTCTCTCCCCTCGTCTACCCAACCAGTAATTCCATCACAGGAGGCTGGTCAGGCATGACTTCCCCTTGGTGTTGACTACTCCTGATAACCTTCCTTTCCTCCACAGGCTTTGAGATGACCTCTAGGATGAGCTATTCCATCACCTCTCCAGGCATGCAGGTGGGGCTGACCAGCCTCTACTTGCCTGGGTCCTCCTTCTTGCCCTTTTTGAAGACTGGGGTGACATTGGCTTTCCTCCAGTCCTCAGGCACATCTCCTGTCCTCCATGACTTCTGAAAGATGATGGAGAGTGGCTTAGTGATAACATCTGCCAGCTGCCTCAACACTCCCATCAGGGCCCATGGATTTGGGGATGTAGGTTTGCCTAAATTGTCTCTAATGTGTTCCTTCTTGGCCAAATGGAACTTTTCCTTTCTCCATACTTCGTCTCTTGCCTCCAGGGTCTGGGAAACCGAAGGGCCGGCCTTGGCAGTAAAGGCTGAAACAAAGGTGGCATTCAGTAACGTTGCCCTCTCTGTATCCTTTGTCACCAGGGCACCCACCTCATTCAGCAGTAGGCCCATGTTTTCCCTAATCATCCTTTTGCTACTGATGTACTTGAAGAAGTCCTTCTTGTTGTCCTTGACATCCTTTGTCAGATTTAATTCCAAACCAACCTTAGCCTTCCTCATTGCCTCCTGCATGTTCTGACAACATCTCTATATTCCTCCCAGGTGGCCTGTCCCTGTTTTCCACATCCCATAAACTTCCTTCTTCTTTCTATTAGAAGGCTATTCTAGGCTATCATCCATTGCTATACAACAGTGATGTATATTCCTGCTAATGTAAGAGTCTCAGACAACAGATTCATTGAATAAACATATTATTTCACTATGAACATGACTCGAGTATTCTGAAATGGCATATTGAATCTTTCTTAAAATTGAATCTTTCTTTAAAAGCATTTCTAATGGCTATATGGTTTACAGTCTCTTTTTAAAGTAAAGGCAGATGAAACTAAAATCACTTAAAAATTACCCTTGAAGAACAGATGGCTTCAATGCAAATGTGAAGTGTCTTGCAATTTGTGTACTATAAATTGAAAATTGGTTTTAAGACTTCCCTGTGTGTTTAGGATTACAATTTAAAATTTAGCCACTGTACTGTCACAAAGTGATTTCAGATTGTTACTTCTTGTATCTTTTTCCTTCTTTAACACTAAACACTATTAGTCCTGTTTGGTGCACGTGACATTTTTCAGCACATTTGACTCCCTTCTGGCTCTGTGTCCATATTTGTACAGATGAAATATATAGTATTGGAATTCAGAAGTATGTATAGGACTGCAGTCATAAAGAAGAATAACATTCGTGCTGCATCTGACATCAGAGTGTACCAAATGGCTATTTTAAAAAAATAGAGCTGATTAATAGTAGTTGGACCAAATTCAGGAACCAGCTAAGATGATATATGGCAAAAGAGTAAGAGTTTGGACTGAATTTGAAAGTGACAATGTATGGTTTAGGTCTGGGAATCCAGTGGTTAGGTTTAGAAATGGGGTTTTCACATAAGGCTTCAGTTGTGTGACAAGTGTATGAGCACCTGAGGGACAATCAGGCACTAGGAGTGAAGCTAAAGGGGAACAGCAGCTAAAAGTTGCTGGCCCTAAAACCCTTGCTGAGACAGGCTCCAGGGTATGCCCATAAAGACATGCTGGGGAGATAGGGAGGGTGAGAAAAGCTTTATGGGCAAAGTCATTAATCTATAGGTGTAAAGGTTAACAGCTCACTGGCATCACCAAGGGACGTTATGGTTTAAAGAAGGAAAAGCCGAAAAACAGCTAAAGCTGAATAAGGTCAAAGGGAGTACAGGAGCCATCAGGCTGCACAAGCTACCTTTGCTCCAGAGACTGAAGAGGGTTGCTCAGCAAAGCCATGGTTAGAGACAAAGTTGAGGTGAAAGGGGCACTGACGCAGGTGGGACAGAGCAGGTACCAGGATATGTTTTAACAGTTGCATGAGTTCAGGTCACATGCCTGCGCTGGTATTTGTTGCTCAAATTTTATGTGCTGCTTTGTTAAGTTCAATGGTACATGCAGAAGAGACAGGAGCTGATGCTCTAGGAATAGGGTCTAGAAACAGTCTCAAAACAGGTATTTCCACTGCTGACTTTAGAGGAGTCTGGGTCCAGATGGACAGGACTAATAAAATCAGAGTGTGCCTGGGCCTGATAGGCTATGTTGCAGGCTGGCCACCTCAGTGATCACCCAAACATTAACCTGTTTTTTGACAAGACTTTCAGCTAAGATTAGGATTGAGTACAGAGTAAAGCAGAAACACTAATTTTTCCCCTCATGCAAGAGCTTCAAGTCAGAGTAGAAAGGCCTGTATCCGCCCATACGAAGCAGCTCAGCATGTTTAGACAATTTTCTGCAACCTGTTTCTTATGCAAATATTTGTTAAAGGTGCTGCAACATTTTATCTGCAAATAACATACTTCCAGTGGCAAATCACTGATTCAGCTTGATATGATTCTACCGCAGTGTAATTACAGACAAGCACTTCAAGTGCTTCCTATAGTTGACAAACTTGCATCATATTTTTAAGAGGACTTCAAACCTAAGAAGCCAGTATTAGAGGGGTGTCCCATTGCGGTATATACATAAGCAACCAGTGGGGCACTAACAGATCTACACTTGAGAACATGAACCAATGTTTTTGCTGAGACAAGTCAATGCACTTGCAAATAAGTTGTCCTGCTCCAAAATGAAAAATTTATTCTCAGGAATTAAAATAATTCATGTTTTTAACACTTTACGTGTAGACACAATTTCCAGTGGCTCTTATGGGCATTCAGCCAACAGAAGAGATGTTTTACAGCTTAGAGCACTTGAGAAATCTGGTTACATTTTGCTAGTACCCAACTCTACATACTGTCCTTTGATGCAACTTTAACACAGTCCAAACCTTTCCTGAATCTCAAATGATTACCACAAAGATAGAAACAATGGTGCTAACTTTCCTTATAGGTAACTCATTCTTCGCTTTCCTTTATCTGGCCTCCATTGTGGCAGATTCGATTGTGTGGTATGGAACACCAGAAGATTGTATTCACTGTGACAGAGAAGTGGGGCACAAAAGCAGCATCAGCCTTCAGGGTAAGTTCCTGAATACTTATACATGATTTGTATTTTGGCTTATTTTGGAGATGGCAGTAAACATCAGCTGAGAAAAATCTATGGAATGACCCACAAGGAGATTTGATCACAACATTTTGGAGGGATAAGTTATTAGCTCCTA
Source organism: Falco cherrug (assembly GCF_023634085.1). Classification (NCBI taxonomy): domain Eukaryota; kingdom Metazoa; phylum Chordata; class Aves; order Falconiformes; family Falconidae; genus Falco; species Falco cherrug. The sequence goes on along the minus strand of NC_073720.1, from coordinate 46,151,727 downwards.
CAAATTATTTGTATCCATTTCCTTGATAATTCATAAGTGGTTCAGCAGTGTTTGGTTTATTCCTAGCTGTTACTTTCTTTCTTTCTTTTTTTTTTTTTTTTTTACCCTGGTGTTTTCTTTCCTTCAAAACCTGTTGTATTTGATTACTGCTGGCCTATTAATGTTACTATTCCTTTTACAGTATGATCCTCACACCCTCATGTGAACGTTATTGCAGTACTTAATTTGATACTTTGTTGTCATATGTCAAAAAAACCCACCCTACACTCATGCTATCATCTTGTCACTGTTACATGTTTAACAAGCAGTTTCTAGAGCCACAATCAGATCTGTACATGAAAAATTTTAAAACAGCAAGACCTTTGCCAGCCTTCCTCTTAGATACCATCCCAGCCCCACCTAGACCAAATCAGTCACTCAAACAGGAAATATGCATATACATCTGCAGGTTGTTCCTTCCTTGCTGCTAATATAGTCAAAAAGAGTCCAAATCCTTTTCATTCATTCACTAGTGCATAATGGCTACACTCATTTCCAAAAAAAATCACAAGCCCTTAGAGTAAATTAAACATTTGTATAGTTTGAAGCTGTAATTATCTTTTTAGATTGCAGAAGGGTTTTTCCTTGTTTTTCTTTGTCTGTGTTGGGGACCTAAACCTTGGGGGTGGCATAATTGGCACCCACCACGCAGACAGTTTGTCCACTCCTCAAGCAATCTGTCAGTCAAGTTTCAGTCATATGATTCCCAGTCCTTCCCTATGTTCCTACTCTGTAACTGCCCAAAAGCCAAAACAGTGTCAACCACGCACAATCTTGAAATCCACTTTCTCATCTCATGCTTATAAAAGCAGATGTTAACATTTTCTTTCAAGCAATTTGTTTCTACAGTAGGCTGTATTGAATTTAGGAAAATGTATCAAGGATTGCATGGCCAATAATCACATGTACAATAGCATCGATTTTAACTTACTTTTTCTTCTTAAAACATTATTCAGTCCTGAAGTAATTTGCTGATATTTTTTTACACCAAGACAAACAGGTTTGGTGCAGAAGTAGGAGGATGGTAGGAATTCCACACAGCATGAAGAGAAATTTGAAAATTTTATTGAGAAACCTGCATAACTGAAATTCTGTCTGAATTATTCAGGTTTTCTGAAGTCCGTAAAGGCATTTAATAAAAAATCAATATTTTTAAGTAGTTCCCTAGCTTATGCTTTAGAATTTCTGTGTTAAACAAGATATATATTGCTAAAAGTAAAAAATTATCTGCATACATGGAGGGGGGGGGGCGGGGAACCAATTACACGCTGAACATCCATACAACCAGATAAAGCTGATATTTGGAATTATTAGTTCAGGGGGGAAAAGTTAAAAAAAAAGAATTAAATATTTAAAGTTAAGTAAGCTTTATGCATAGCAATAAAGAATCATTAAAAACTTCACTGTGGAATTTCAAAAGCATCTTTCATAGGAAAAATTTACAAAGGATCTTGAGATAAAATGACAAAACAATTAATCAGTGAATATTTGGTCATTGCTATCTAATAAATCTGTGTCTGACTAGTCAATTACTTTATGTGAACATCAACATACTTTTGTAGAGAAAAATAAATTGCTAGGGTTTTTTGCGGCAATCTGCACTTTATAAAAATTGAGCCAAAGAAAAGTGTTTTTGTGGAATTCAAAGAAAAATAGAAATTATTAAAACTAATCATTTAAAAAATTAAATCTCTGAAAATTGAGGAAAATGTATCCTCCTTCCTAACATTCACCATTTCACTTTTGAAGCGCAGGACATTTTCTTGCAATAAATGTCAGTGCAAATTTTGAGTAAATGTTTCTCTTAATTATATGGACTTTTTAAGTGAGCCCAATTTATTTGCAAACTTTTTTCCACTCACATGTGCAAGCAAGAAGTTGTTAGCCGAAATATATTTCAAAATAATGGATTTTAAACATATGTTGTAACCTCTTGATTTAGAAACATCCCAACATGGAAATGTGTGAAATCTTTCCAATCAAACAGGTTTAAATTTCATGCATGTAAAAAGTTTCAAATTAATTGTTTACGAGGAGTTATTTCAGAAATGACATTAAGAAGCTGGATAATATTGTTAGAACAATAACTTTGCAAACACAATTTGCAAACAGAATATAAGGCAAAACAGTCAGTATGAGTAATTCGTTACATTCTTCTGATAATTCAGTTTTAAAATTACATATCAACAGTTTTTGTATTTTTGAGAGACTGGATAGAGCAAAATCTTCCTGTTTGTGTAAGTTTGCAAGTAAACTACAAGGATTATGTATGTACACACAAAGAACCCACCAAAACCCAAGCCTCAGAAAGTTTAATATCAGCTTCAGTTACATTCTGTAAGAATACACATTTCACAGACATGTTCTTGCCTAAATGTCAGCAGTATACACACTTATTAGACACACTGTCAACAACCGAAGAGGGTTTGCTTATGGCTGAATGTCATCTGCAAGCTGTTAGGAGTCTAATCTCACCATCTGACAAATGTTAATGGTTTAGCAAGGCATCAGATCCATTCAAGGAAAAAATATTCCCTATGAACAGAGAAAGTGCAAATGAGATCCTACAGTAATAACTGTTAATATGACTTGCTTATGCAACAGCAATTTCAATCAGTCTTTATAAATCCACGTCGGATGCAGGCATTTACATTTTCTCTATTTTGCATATCCACATGTATGAAGACTGCTCAATCATTCATATTCATGTGCAGTGAAGAAATAAAGCTTAAAAAAAAAAACAAAAAAAAAAACAAACAAAAAACCAACACTGTGAAATTTCCTGATATAGGGAAATTAAATCAGTTGTTTTGCTTTTCAACTCTATTTCACAACTTTAGGCAAACAGAAATAAATGACAATTGCTGTCCACTGAAGAGTGAAGCAGGCAAAAGCACTGCTTTTCACAGCTCCCATTAAATTCAATGTAAATCCCTCGTTATTTTTCTGAAGATGTTTCAGTAGTTCTAGAACACACTGATGGTTTACTTTTCTTGTTCACAGAGATTGTATTTATATGAAGGGTTCTCTCTTGCCAATCTAATGGATAAACTTCAACCTGAATTATTTTTTTTTATTATTATTATTATTATCATCATCATCATCATTATTATCGTTATTATTGTTGTTGTTATTATTGTTGTTGTTGTTATTATTGTTCTTGTTGTTATTGTTATCGTCATTATCATTACCATTATTACTACAAGACGGATTAATTACCTGGGGGGAAGGAAGAAAGAACAGGGGAGAAGGGGATTAGAATCAGAATCATAGAATGGTTTGGGTTGGAAGGGATCTGTAAAGGTCTTCTAGCCCAACCCCCCTGCCATGGGCAGGGACACCCTCTACTAGCCCAGGCTGCTCAAAGCCCCATCCAGCCTGGCCTTGAGCACTTCCAGGGATGGGGCAACCACAGCTTCTCTGGGCAACCTGTTCCGGTGCCTCACCACCCTCACAGTAATGAATTTCATCCTTATATCTAATCTAAATCTACCCTCTTCCAGTTTAAAACCATTACCCCTTTTCCTGTCACTACAGTCCCTGATAAAGAGTCCCTGCCATCCTTCCCACACGGCCTATGTAAGTTTGATGTGCAAGGAATGAATGCTGAGTCCTCTCAGTATAATACTAAAAGAAAACTATGGTAAATTGATAGATACTTTTAACATTGCAGCTGTGACAGTCAGACAACACCAAGATCATAAAACCCTTTTTAATAAGGCAAAAATATATTTTTATCAGGAAGAAAATTCAGGGTAAACTTAGTCACACAGAGTTTAGTCCTTTAACTCTTTATGGTGAACCCGTAAGGATGTAGGTCACATTCACAATTAGTTTAACTACAAGAGGAAAAAAAAAGTTATTAATATTCTGTGGATTGACAATTTCAGAAATAATCATTTTAAACCAAACTTTGTTATAACTGTAATTCAATTTAAAAGATCCTATCCACATAGAAGTTAGGGCTTTTACAGCTTTAAAGAGACATTAACATGCTTAAAATATCACAGCCTTCATTATTAACATTTCTTCCTGTAACTAAACTTTTCCCATTTTCCTGCCTCTGTGACTGAACCTGGTTTTTTCTTTGCTTTATTGCAATTGTATAGCGTAATTCAACATCTTTTTTTTTTTTTTTTTGGTTGTTGTTGTTGCTGTTGGCCATCTATCTCCTACAGTTTCTATCTTCAGTTCTGGAGTTGCTGGGGTTTTCTTCTTTTTAAATATCACTGGAGAAAAACAGAAGTTAATACACCCATATTTAAACTTTAATTTACTCTAGATATGTGGAGTTGAAGAGACACCTCACTTGAACAATCAGTAGCCTTTTGGTCTTGAATCTCTTTTGCCAGTTTTCACCTGTCTTTCTACAGTATTAGGTCATGTTATAGGTTCAGACTACTCCCAGGCAAAACTAAGCTCTTTCTATTAGCTGTGCAGAGGTCAGTAAGAGCTTCCCACATTAATTTTTCACTGTACATTGTGATCACTATACCTGTGGACAGGATTACTGAAGTGTTGCAGACGTGTTCTCTCAGACACACTTTTATTTTATATAACTATTTAGTACTTCCCTGAATCATTTTACTAAATGGTAAAATGTAGAGGATAAGGAAAAGATTTATTTAACAAAGTTAATGCCAATATTATCTTACAGAAGAGAATTGCTGCAAAAAAAAAATGAAACACTGAGAATAACTTCTAAAGATTTTCATAATTTAATTTAAAGGATATATTCCTAGTAGTTTTTTTTTTTTTTTTTTTTTTTTTTTTAAGAAGTAGAGAATATTCTAAAATGCAAGCTTCATTCAAAGGAACCACATACTGTGATCAGTGGTACTTTCAGACCTTTTTAAGTACTTCAAGATACTTTTCAGTGTCTCCAAATGTATCAAATATGGTAAAAATAAATTCCCAAATTTTATTTCTCGTCACAGTTTCTTCCTTACCTTTCTCTACAATGCTTCCATGAATTTATTATCTTTACCTTGAGATAGTTTAGGATCCTTATTATTCTATCTTAAAAGCCATTTTAGAACTTCACTGCTCTGATAGTTAGAAAATGTCTCCTAATCCTGAGCCACGTAATGTTGCCACAGTACTTTAATGCATTCATAAAAGTAGTCATATCCCCATCACTTTCATTTTCATAGGTTCAGATTAGGATAGCAATTCAGAACTCTAGTAACTGATGATAGAAAGCAGTGGTAATGGAAATATTATGCAATGCAGCAGTGTTTCAGGAATGATAACTATTAGATTCCTCCACCAAATACTCACCTGGATGATATATTGGATATATTCTGGTAATTAGGAAAAAACTTGCAAAAGTTTTGCTTGAAAAATGCTCTCAGATCAAGACATCTTGAATTGATTGAATTTATCTTAAGTAACAAGACAGACAAACATGGAGTTATAAATAAGGTTTAGTTCTTATTTCTGTAAATGCCTGTAAAATTATATATATGTATAAAAATTATGTAAATCAACTTTTTAGAATTACTACATTGCAAAGTTTAATCTTGAACTGGAAAGTTCAAGAGTTTTGAAGATAAAGAAGCACATACACACATTCAATATTGGAGCCTGTCTCCTAAGGAAAGGAAAGAGACTGGTATGCAAAGAGGTGTTACCTAGATGAATTATCTTTTTAAAAACAATAGTAAGAAGAAACAGAGGCTGTTGACAGTGTCTGACAGCAAGACAACTACATATTAAAAAAAAAACATTCCAACTAGGTCTTTCTAAGGACAATTTTATTATTTTCTTCATGTAGGAAAGAAAAAAAAGAAAAAAGGAAAAAAGAGGAACCACTCCACACTAATGCGAGCGCAATAATTAATGACAATTTTCATTAAGAAGGTAAGATATGACAGTAATTGTTCCCCTAGTAGGAAATTTGAAAACAAAAATGTCCACAGCTGAGGTGGAAATAATTTATACTCTGCTCTTGAGGGAATGAGGCAGGGGAACAGGAAAGAGGAGCAGATAACCAGTATTCCAAAACAATGGTTGCTAAAGAAACAGCTTGTGGTATTACAAGAGAAACAGCTTTGTATCAGTCTCTTCTGGAGCAGGTATCCAAGAACTGTAAAATGACAAACATGGCACTTATTCACAAAACCAGAATAAAGAGGTGTAGGCAACTACAGATCCATGATTGAACTCAGATCTGTGCATGGTCTTACCACAGTTTCTGAAGGAGACACTAGTCATGGAGAAAAATGGAAAATGGTAAAGAATACAACACTTCTTATGAAATGTCAGACTTTGCAATGTCAGAATAACCTAATATCTCCTTCTTATAAGATCACTTCTTAATCAAGAGAAATGCAGTAACTGTTATCTAGCTTGACTTAGGCAGTTCATTTAATTCAGCGAATCAGGAGAATTTATCCTCTAAGGTAAGGAAAGCAGGAATTAATGCAAAACCCATGAGATGATGTCTTAGGTGTCCTTGGCAAGGTTGTTGGCAGCTGAGGTCTGCAGGGGTGGCCTCTGTAAGGGGAGGCTGGAGCTGCCTCCTGACACATACAGCCCATTCAAGCCAGTTCACCTGGCTCCAACAGATGCACTACAGGACACAGCTGAGTCTTCAGCCAGGGTGATCACACCTGTGGGAAAACATATTTAAGAAAGAGTAAAACCACTGCACAACAGCTGTGTGAGAGAGAGGAGTGAGGAAAAAACTGTGAGAGAAACAGCCCTGCAGACCAGGACCAGTGAAGAAGGAAGGGGTGGAGGTGCTCCAGGCACCTGCAGCCCACAGAGAAGACATGGCATCGCAAGTCATCATCCTGTCCATGGAGGGCCATGGTGGACCGGATATCCACCCTGCAGCCAGTGGAGGACCCCACACTGCAGCATGTGGACATGCCTTGAGGGAAACTGCAGCCCGGGCAGAGCCCATACTAGAGTAGATTTTCTGGTAGGAAGTGTGACCCATGGGAGACCCATGCTGGAGCAGGGGAAAGGTGTAAGGAGGTGTGGCAGAGGAGCTATTAAGGATTCCATTCCCCTTTCCCCTGTAGTGCTCAGCATGAGGGATAGAAGAGTGAGAATGAAGAAATGAAATTCAGCCCAAGAAGAAGCAGAAGAATTGTTTTATGTTTTGTCTTTTTTTCTCACCGTGCTTCTCTATTTTTAATTGGCAATAAATTCAATTAATTTCTCCAAGTCAAGTCTGTTCTGTCTGTGATGAATTTGTTTTATTCTCCATTTTTTTGATGATGTGAAGTCTCTGTCTTTATCTCAACACACAAGCTTTTCCATCTTATTTTTTCCCCTTTCCTGTTGTCCTGGTTTCAGCTGGGATAGAGCTAATTTTCTTCCTAGTTGTTGGTACAGTGCTGTGTTTCAGATTTAGTATGAGAATAATGTTGATAACACAGGGATGTTTTTATTTGTGCTAAGTAGTATTTGTACTAAGTCAAGGACTTAGGTTCTCAGGCCCTGCCAGCAATAAGGCTGGAGGGGCACAAGAAACCCGGAGGTGACATGCACAGGACAGCTGACCAAAACTGGCCAAAGGGATATTCCATACCATATGACATCATGCTCAGTATATACACTGGGGGGGGGGCGGGGGGAAAGCTGGCCAGAGGCTGCTGCTCAGGGATTGGCTGGTTGTTGCTCAGTAGGTGGTGGGCAATTATGTTGTGTATCACTTGTTCTGCATATTCTAATTTTTTCATCTTTCTTTTTTATTATCTTCCTTTCTGTCCCATTAAACTGTTTTTATCTCAGTCCTCGAGTTTTCTCACTTTTAGTCTTCTGATTCTCCCCCCTATCCCGCAGGGGAAGTGAGTGAGCAGCTTTGTAGGGCTTAGTTGTCAACAGGTGTTAAACCACGACACCTGTTGAGGATGTAGAATAAGAGTGTGTCTGGTGGGAGTCTAGCATCCAGCCAAGGTCCACCCACCACGGGTAGTGTCATGGTTTAACCCTGGCTGGCGACTAAGCACCACAGCTGCTCGCTCACCCCCAACAGTGTGAGAGGGAGAGAATCGGAAAAGTAAAAGTGAGAAAACTCATGAGCTGAGGTAAAGACAGTTTAATAGGTAAAGCAAACAGTGCTCACAAGCAAAGCAAAACAAGGAATTTGTTCACCACTTCCCATTGACAGGCAGATGTTCAACCTGTGTTTCTGTCCGGGAAAGCCGGGCTCCATCAAGTGTAAAGGTTACTTGAGAAGACAGACGTCATCACTCTGAACGTCCCTCCCTTCCTTCTTCCCCCAGCTTATATACTCAGTGTGATGTCATATGGTGTGGAATATCCCTTTGGCTAGTTCCAGTCACCTGCCCCGGCTGTGTCCCCTCCCAACCTCCCGTGCCCCTCCAGCCCTCTCGCTGGCAGGGCCTGAGAAACTGAAAAGTCCCTGACTTAGTGTAAACACTACTTAGCAACAACTAAAACCACCCATGTGCCATCAACATCATTCTCACACCAAATCCAAAACACAGCACTGCACCAGCTAGTAAGAAAATTAACTCTATCCCAACTGAAGCCAGGACACATAGTTAATAAACTGGCTAAGTGCAATGAGTAATATTGAAAGAGCCGTTATTAAAGTAATGGAATTGTGGGGGATCAGCTTGCTCTCCCTCCTATTTTCACTAGTTACTTCTTTGTGGTGTACACCTACAACACTTGTAGATGACAAAGTCATCTACAGTCAGCTTCTGTTGAAGAGGTGGCTCAAATTTGATGACCCTGCAGCCTAGAGTAATACAATGGGAATGACACAGACACAGTTTAACAATTGTATTCTCAGGAACCGGTGACAAGACATGCAACTTTTGGTTCTGTCACCTTATTTTCTGTTTTTTCTTGGTCTTCTCCCTGTGTACCTCTTCCCCTCCCCTCCCCACCCCCACACCCACCCACCCCACCCCCACCCCACCCCCGATTAATTTCCTCCCCCCTTATTCTACTGAGCAGAAAGATTCATGACAGAGGAAAGCACTTTGTTGGAAGACCAAGTTTTCATCAGTGAACAGAAATTCTGGGCTTCTATCTGAGTTGTCCTAATAGCAGTTGCTATGGTGACATGCAGGTTGCAATGGTGGCTCTGATTCTCCCTCATAATTTCTAGCTCCATAATAAAGGAGTTGTTATGTCTGTGAATAGTTTCTGATGAGCTTTCTTTAGGGAACACTGTGAAGCCTTAAGCACTTCCTTTTCTCCTACACATTTGTATGGATAGGTTATGACAGCCCCCACGTTCAAGCTAAAAGTCAAGGCATGAGGCAGAGGCACTTACTAACTCCTGTCAGATGATTGATGCTGGTAGTTTTGGCTGCAGTATAATCGAGGAAAAGGGGAAGCCCCAAAGTGTGTGCAGTCTCCAAACTAAAGTTTATTTTAATTCCCAACTAACCCTGCAATGTTTACTTTACACTGAAGTTCTACCTTGCCAGCAGTAATGGCTTCTATACTTCCCAAGCCTGGCACTGCATATACGAAAAGTCATCTCAGCTTTCTAGCATTCAAGATAACATAATGAGACCAGATGACTATGTAGAACTTCAAAGTATGCATGTGTCGTCCCATATTAGGACTGCAACAAAGCAGAGAAAGGGATAGCTATTTCTATCCTTTTCCATCAATACCCCGTTGTCTTCCCACCCACATTTAAGTTTAAGCAGCAGACATGGAAACTTCAGTGTTGCTTTGGAACTCCATTATTCAAAAGTGACACCCTAACATACTATGATACAGTAAATTAGTTCAGTTCCTGTACAAACCATAGCTCTTCCACCCATGTTAATGGGGGCAGTGCTGAGTTATTCTTGAACTAAAAAGAGAACAGACTTATTTAAGAATTACATGTTTATCACACTTAGGAGTCACATGAGTAAAAGCAACTTGTTTATGTTGCCTTGCAGCAATGTTTCCAGCCCTATCTAAAACACGTTAAATTCCACTTTATTACTCCCAACAGCCAATCTTTCTCTGGCGCAGCCAGTAAGTAGAGCAACATAGATCACCAAGTATCTTCCCTAGCTAGCCTTTACTTAAATGCTTTAGACACATACTCTAAACCAGAACATGAGAAAGTTACAAAATCAACCCATATCATACAAAGATTCAATACTATCAATGAAAAGAGAAAAATTATAGTGCTGTCAGGATTTAAAAGGAAACAGGAGTTGAACTTTTTCCTTTATATTCTTTGGGAGACACAGGAGCATGTCTTAGAAAAAGTGGGACGAGCTGACAAAAAATAGAATAAAGATCATCAGCAAGTACAGTGCATCTGCACAAGTCATGTGGCAACATCGCACAGTTTTAATGGAGCTGAGTCAACCAAGAAATCTTATGCCACAGCTATACCTTCCACATTTTTAAGTTTAATGGAAACAGAAATAGGTTTAGCCGCATTTCTGACCCAGACAAGCTGGAGAATTGGGTGGAAAGGGACGTAACGAAGTTCAACAAAGGCAAGTGTAGGGTCCTGCACGTGGGGGGAACGACCCCGCGCACCACCACAGGCTGGGGCTGACCTGCTGGAAGGCAGCTCTGCAGAGAAGGACCTGGGAGTCCTGGAGGACAGCAAGTGGACCATGAGCCAGCAGTGTGACCCTGTGGGCAAGAAGGCCAATGTCACCCTGGGGTGCATCAAGAGGAGTGTGGCCAGCGGGTGGAGGGGGGTGATCCTCCCCCTCTACTCTGCCCTGGTGAGGCCCCATCTGGAGTGCTGTGCCCAGTGCTGGGCTCCCCCAGTTCAAGAAAGACAAGGAACTACTGGAGAGGGTCCAGAGGAGGGCTACAACAGTGAGGAGGGAACTGGAGCATCTCCCTGATCAGGAAAGGCTGAGAGAAAAGCCTGTTTAGCCTGGAGAAAAGACTGAGAGGGGATTTTGTCAATGTCTACAAAGGTCTCAAGGGCAGATGTGAAGATGACAGGGCCAGGCACTTTTCAGTGGTTCCCAGCAACAGGACAAGGGGCAACGGGCACAAACTGCAACACAGGCAGTTCCACCTGAATGTGAGGAAAAACATCTTCACTTTGAGGCTGAGAGAGCACTGGAGCAGGTTGCCCAGAGGGGTTGTGGAGTCTCCTTCTCTGCAGACACTCAAAACCCACCTGGACATGATTCTGAGCAACCTGCTCTTGGTGACCCTGCTTTAGCAGGGGGTTGGACTAGATGATCTCCAGAGGTCCCTTCCAATCCTGACCATTCTGTGATTCTATCATTCTGTGTATAATTGCACAGGCTTATGTATCATAAGATCTGACAGGTATGAAGATTTTAGAATTGAGCACACCCTTGCCTTTTAATCCTCTGTGACATTGCTTAGGCAGGAGGCATGCCCCATTTTGCCCCAATAAAACAAAAGATGTAAATCAGTGTAACCACACCCATTGTTACCTACACTGTTATTCCCCTGCCAAGTTACACTGCCAGAGACCCCGAGTAATAACATCTACTTCTTTCTGAACCTTCCCAGAACCATTCTTATTTCCATCCCTGACATCAAATATATCTCAGTTCCCTCTGCTAAGCATTGTCTATAAATTAAGTATAAATACTGTCTCTCTGACATCATCTGATAATTCACTAAAATATTGAAGTTTAACTCCAAGGAGTTGTTTTTTTGTGTGTGTTTAAGGTAAATGAATTTGAATAAGGTGAAAGAGTCCGTGAGTTAGTCATATTGACCTGTTATCACACTACTTGTCTTTCCCCAAATTTGGCATTGCTCATAAATCTACCCTTCTTTACAGGATAGCACTTTTCCTTATCTTGAACTAGTTCTCCTAAGTCTTTTGTACTGATTCTCTGACTTTATTGACATTTTCCTTTCAAAAATTCATAATCTTACTGCAAAATTTTGATTTTTTTCATCATTCACTCTCAAGCAATTACTTTCCCTCTTAATATTTTATCCAAATCAAATCTAAAAGAATCCCTTACCCTCCACTTCATGCATCACTTGATTTCTGTAACAAGTATTAAATCTTCAGCAGGACACTCTCAATATGTTTTGGATATTTCATGCCCTGCTGCTCTCCTTCTGCTGTTACAGACAAGGGTGAAGTCCCACTAACCTCTAAGCTCCGAATTGTTTCGTCCGTTTCAAAATGTCTCTGTCTACCATGGCAGTCCATAGTAGGTTTCTTCACTTATTTTAATAAAACAAGTATTTGACTGTGTCTATTTCCAGTGGTCCCTCAGTTAGTACCTAGGCACAGATGTGTTTGTTATTGACCTGCTGCTCTTCACTTTCTCTCTCCTTTTGTCCTGCTATGAGTAACTCTATCCTACTGATTTTCTTTACTGTTGTGCAGATGATTTGGTTTACCTTTCTTTTGCTCTTTTGTTGCTGTCCTCCATTGATCAAGTTCCAAACTGTCCTCAACAGATTATGAAGCCAATGTACAAAAATACTTTTCCTCTTTTATGAGGTGTGAACAACTCTTAAGATTTACTTTGCAGCTGAAGAAGCCCATTACTCTTCCCAAGCCATGTGATTTTTTACAGGTTGCTGCTGCCACTGCTTAAATCTTGACCATGGACTGGAAAAACTGTTGAGAGCTTTATGGCAAATCCCTGATTGTTTCTCTGGCTGGTTAATTTTCATTCATGCATTTCTAAGCACAGCCCAGATTGTCCTTTGCCTATCTGCTTCCTGCTACAGCTCTCCCAACTGGTAATTCTACTGATGAGTGGACCTCTAAAACCCAGCTTAGTTTCATATAAGAATGAAACAATTCAGGGTGAAGGAAAAGGAGGAAAAGATGTTTTCTTGCTAAAGCATTTATTTTTTGCTCATTTATCTGCTGTTACTCTTTATTTTTAGTGTGGTTACACAATAACAATACAAAACATCAAGTTAGAAATGTGTTTTGATTTGAAAATATGTTTCAGTTTTTCAAACATTGCTAGCTCTTGCTTTTTCTTTTTTTTGCTCAGTAAGTAGGTACAACTCCCATAAAGTGTTTTGATTTCAGAAGAGTTTTGAGGTGGCTAACATTTTGATAATTTTTTTCTGAATGCATCTTGAAACTACACATTCCTCTTACACCTGCTGCTGAAATAAAATAACAGCTCTGAGGACTATTGCTTAATTGTATCTCTATTTTCTTCTTCTCACTTCTTTTTCTAATTCCAAATAATAGTCTCAAGTTCATCTGAATGCTCTTGAAAAAAGCTTGAAAATAAAAAATACATAATTGTTCCATCAATTAATTTTCTTCCCTCTACTAACTGCATAGCCTCTAGAATGACAATATGACAGGATATTTCTAGTTCTACACAGTCATTAGAAAAGGAATTAAACCATAATCCCTGTCAACTTCAGCCTACCACTGAATAGAAATGTGGTCTTGTGTAAAACATGCCTTGGAACAAATTGGATGTGACAAGCAGGGAGGATCAGTAGATTACAGTTCTGAAGCCATAAGAAGAATGGTTGTACTATAACCCATGCTCATTACAGACTGCTAGGACAATGGATGAGTCAAGTGTCATTTCCCGTTCTCTTCACTGTCTTTGTCCAGTATAGGAAGCATTAAAAATATGATTTTCAGCAATATCATGTCAAGCACAACAGAATGTAGTAATAGGAATCTTCCTTGGCCTTTTCACTCTGCCTTTTGGTTAACTGGTCATTATACTCCTGCCTAATATTTCAGTGAAGCTGTAAATGGATAAAGAACTTCAGTGCCAGCTAACCATGTTATTGAACAGGTCAATGCATCATGACACACTTAAGTCCTATTCATCTATGTTTCTCTTGCAGTATAGACACTGAAAAAGAAACCGTGAGAGACACATATTTTCCCCTTTTGTCCTAATTGGATCATAGTTAAAATTGTGGGTTTGCTTTCTTCCAGGTTCAGAACAGTTGATCTGTGATTCCTTTTCACCAAGGAAACTGAACCAATGCAGTGAAACTAGGTATTACTGTTATTGCCCTCTGTGATTATAAAAATAACATGCTAGGTGTAGTTAATATTTCTATCTTCATACAGTACATATAAATTATATGTATAAAGCAGCATCCTATATAGTACAATTTTTCCTATGCGCCTCAAAGCCAGAGGATTCTTCTTTAATTCATGCTACATTTTACAGTGATTTAAGATACTTTTATTAGCTAATTTAGTTTCCCATTACTTTGTCACTCCCAAAGGTCTGGTAGGGACTTCTAAAAGACAAACAAAACAAAGAGTCTCTTAACCTCTGAACTTCCATTATTTTAAGCATGCACATAACTTCTATCCATTTAGAAGTATTCAAGATAACTTTGCTGACAAAGAATGTTAAAGGCAGGCTCATGGATTATACTTCATATGCAACAGAAAGTAAGGAACAATAAAAAGATACAACATGCCTTATTCAGGGATATAGGACTGTGATACTCCAGTCATCAACAGATTCGTGTATACCTCATTGCTTGGAAGTACAAATCCTACCCAGGTGGGATGAAAGCACATGATGAGATTTTTTTCCCCAAATTAGCCAGGCCACACAATTGAGTAGTTTTGTTTCATTTATGTTGGAGAAGAACAGTACATGATCTTGAATAAAGTCTTCTGGAACAAAGTTACCACTTAAAACATTTTTTTAATAAATTTGAGTAAGGAGAGTGAATTTGTACTTCTTCAGTGCTCTGTGTCATATGAAAACAATGGGCTTTTGTCCCTACTAGGTATAGATTCCAAGATTTGTGAGAGAACCACAAAAACCTCTAATAGATATTAGCCTATGAATATTCCCAAATTTAATCCAATCCAATTTCAAACAAATCTTTCAAGGTTGAGAGAACCATGATACACGTTGATTTACTTATTTCCCAACACTTAACATAATAGGGTATGTTATTCTTAAAACATTCATACCTGGCTAACACCTAAATAACCACACATATAGTGGTTATTTCATAAAGTACAGGGTCATTCTCCTTCTCTGCTCAAAATAATTGCAAAATTCTTGTTGAATGAAACAGAAACAGGAACAAGCAGAGCCACAGCTGATTGGAAAGTAGTAATTACTTTCCATTGAGAACTTAGTGTACTGTCTAGTAATATTGTAGGTCTAGTGTGTAAGTAAACTAAGCTTCCAGTGTGAATTGATGTAGACAATGCAGTCAATGGCATCGTTATGAATTTGGTTTAAAATATCAGTCCAAGGCATAGTGTCAGGTTTGAAGCTAAAGCAAACTTTTATTTTCTGCTAAATTATAACATCTTAAGTGCATTTTAAGTAGAATTGCTGACATGATCTTGATCAAAACAGGCTGAAGTGCATGGTTCTAATACAGCTGTGCAATTTCCATTAGCATAAATGTCTTCTGCAACACAAGCAAAACAAAACTCTTCATTCACGAACACAGCACAGTTTTGTGTGTGTTTAGCATCTCTGATTTATAAAAAAAATGGATTACATTTAAAAAAAAACAACAGTCTTTCTAAGAGAAAACATTTCCACAAATGGTTTTTAAAACCTGAAACTTTGATTCAAGTTCAGATAACCAACTCTGGTCATGATTTCTAGTCAGGGCTTAAAAGCAGATCTAGTTTTTATTTTTCAATATGATTGGAGAATTTGCAGAATTTCAGGTCTTCATTGAAAATGATAGAAAGGTGCAATAGACAGCAGTAAGAAGTTTGATTGATTGATGAACAATTCCCATGATTTGCTAGAAAAAAATCCCACTTTTTTACCGTTCTTTGGATCTCATTCTTTGTAAATTAGTATAGAAGCTTTGTTCAGTTAAGGATACTCAGCAGAGATGCAGATACCGAGTAGTATCACAAGCTTAAACTGACTGGGACTTCAAGTGTAACTGTAGCGTGAGGGAAACAAAATAAACCCTAAGCAGAGGAGATACAAAGGCATACCAGTAGCAAAGGTTGCTACCGCAATTTACACTAATCTGCCTTTCCCAAAGCCCAATTTTGAGATGTGGTAGGAAGCAATGAGTCTGGGATTCCCTGAACAACTGCCAGTACCTGGACTCATGGAAGTTCATTCCTTCCAGATAAGTTCATTCATTGCTTCTCCAGTCACATCCAATTCCACCAGCCTGCCCCTTGCCTGCAAAGCCTGAGCACAGGAACCTGTTGATGTTCTCACAGGCCCCTGCAAAGTGCCTTTTCACTTTGGCAGCTTCCTTCTAGCCACATGTTTCTTTCCTGTGAAGCAGCTTCATTCCTGGCCTCCATCCCTGGCTGCCCACAGAGTGACCAGGATCTTTTGGCCAGAAATACAACTTCAGCAATATATATCGACCACATTCCTCTTCAAGGCATTTCTGTTCATATTCTTGAGCTTCCAAGAAGAGCAATAAACTTACTTCCTCCCCGTGTGGCATGGAGGATCACGGTGTTAGGCAGGATTAGACAACGAGACTGCTTTTCAGAAAAGAAACTTCATTTTGTTTTCTGATGAGATATTTCAGTCGATAATTCTTTTTTCCCGGATCTGTCTCCAGTTTACATCTCTTTGCACTTCTCTCTCCCCTTCTCCCCCACTATTTCTCCTTATTCTTTCTTTCTTTCTTTCAGAGGAAAATTTACTCTGCTTGTCTTGTGCCTTGAACCCAGCTATGGCACTGTGTAAACAATATCTATTAAACTGGTAGGTAGTAACACAGATGTTGTAATATAGCTGCTGCTGCTACTATCTTTATTAATGCAACACAGAAAAACAAATGGATAGAAAAGCACCACGTAAGGCAGAAAGAAGAAATTAAGTCATTACTTGTAATTTTTCTTGTCTTCAACTGTAGAATATTTAGCTGCCAAACAGGTTTTACTGATCCCCTTAAAATCACTTTTCAAAGTTCCTGATCTGTCTTTTTGCTGCTATATGAAAGTTCCAGTGGCACACCCAGTGTTTTAAAGAGAAGTTGTTTACTCCAAACTGGATAAAAAATATTCATCTTAGAATGGCATAAAAAAAATCAAAATCTGTTTTATGCAATACATTTTAATTAGTTGGCTGTTTCTGCAAAAGCAGTGTCTGCAGTTTCTGCATGTGTTGCAATTCAATTTAATATGCTGCAGAACTGTAGGCTTCTTATATAAAAATGAACTATGTGATATATCCAGCATCTTAGGTAACACAAAAAACAAAACCAAGAAAAGTCAAACATTTGTAATTGTGCATTTTGTGGCATTGACTGCAGAAGGAACTACCTCAAGGCAGAAAATGATTACTCGTTTAGAGAAGCTTGACAGTTATTTTAAGCTTTGACCTTCAAAAAGGTGCACAGATGAAAGCTGGCACAGTTCTAAAATATGGTAACAATGACTTTTAAAAGAAATTAATGGTTTGGAGTTGAAAGTAACTGTTCGAGCAGCATAGTTAAATGCACTCATTTTTTAAAAAAATATTTTTAA
The DNA here is from genome assembly GCF_023634085.1 of Falco cherrug. Taxonomy (NCBI): domain Eukaryota; kingdom Metazoa; phylum Chordata; class Aves; order Falconiformes; family Falconidae; genus Falco; species Falco cherrug. The sequence goes on along the minus strand of NC_073720.1, from coordinate 46,134,329 downwards.
TACGGAAAAAATACACTATCTCTTTGACATTTCATTTATCTGATTTTTGGAGTTGTGTCCCTCTAATCTTCCCACTATGGTCTCTATTTTCAGCTCGCAGTACAGTAAACTGAGGAAAGTGTCCTGGCCTCTAAAAGCAACAAACAAGAAACAAAGTCAGAGAAAGTATGATCTGGAAGAAAGATTAGCCCAGTCTTCATAAGAAAAATCTCTTAGTTGTTTATAGCAACTTGTCCTTGCCAAATTGAAATGAATTGAGCTGAAACTTTGAGTGGCAGCTCAATTCTTGTCTGTTTTCTAGACAATTTCAGCAAAAAATATTTACTTTTATTTCTGTAAATAAACATTATGTTTTACTCACTTTAAAAATCACGGTGGTTCTTTTCTCAATCAGTCTAGTACTTTGGAGGATGGATGTGGAACTTGACAGTGTGTTAGCCTTAGTGGAAGGGATTTATGCTTTTAATCATCTTTAGGAAAAGGAACTCATATTTAATCAAGTCAATAAGTTACTTAAAAACTCACAGCTTTTCATCATATTCTGTAGCTAAATATTTCACTTTCACCCTTGCTAACTGTGCTTTCTTTTGCTTTGGTATAGCCACTAAGATCCTGTTCACAACAGAACTGGACAACTGAACATGCTCTAATGCAAATCCAAATAAGACTTCCTTCTTATGACTGTTTCACAAAACCCAGTTTAACTGGCCTTCAGGACTACACATGAGAACTCCCCTTTCCTTTAGTAACACAGAATAGTTGTTTGGAAAGGTGTCTGGTAAGACTGAAACAGAGTAGATCGATTGTGATGATTAACTGGATGACAGATTATCACAAGAAGCAAAAGACTGGGAGTGGATCTGGTGGTCCCAAACCGAGCTGGTCCAACCTGGAACTGAGGGAAGGGAGAATGTAAGGGAAGAAAGGCTTGTGGCTATAGGAGTGTTTGAGCTACTAGAACTGGGACCCCTGAGGATGAAAAACTGCAACTAGTTTTGGAGGAAAGAGGTTGGACTGGCCACACATATGTGGTGGATGCTGAAAGGATAGGTTAAGACAAACATCTAGCTCTTGTTTAACAAGGAGGTTGCCAGGACTGTGACTAGTTAGGCAAATAGATTGGAACAATGTTGGGTAGGTGGTGACTAAATGGATTCTGACAGGGAGAATTTCAAGTCTCCATTGAAAATGACAGAAAGGTCCAATAAAGAGCCAGAAGTAAGTTTGATTGGATGAACAAGCAGATTAAGGAAAAAAAGCAGGTATAGATGAAGGGAACTGTGTTGTCTTATCAAGGATACATAAATTAAAATGGGAAGAAAAAGAACCTATTGAGTAAGAAAAGGCAACAGAAAACATGGGTATGGATGCAGTGAAGATCTAGCCTGCAGAACAGAAACTGAGACAAGATAAAGGCAGTAGGACTGGGAGAAAGAAATCAGGTTGGGAAGGAAGATGGCTGGAACAGGAGAAGACAAAAGAACAGAAGTATTTATGGTAGCACATTATATCAGATACAGGAATCGAAGGGGAAATTTTTTTAATTTCATTATGATTCTATCATCAGCAAACATAGAAAACATACTGGCAGAATTACAAGTGGCTGCTGTCATCAGCTGCTGTACCAGCTCTAAAGGTACATTCCAGTGTGATGGATCCAGTGACATCAATAAGCAATGCAGGTGATTATATATAAAAAATGTATGCACTTTACCAGAATATGACCAACCTTATATTTATTTAATCCTGTTTGGCTACTGTAGTAATGAGCATGAAAGGAAAGACCTCACAGAAAATAAAATTTTGAATAATATGCAGTTAAATAGGGTAAACATTGATAAAGTAATATAATGGATAACCGCTCATTGTAGGAACATTCTGTGTGCTTACTAGGCAGAGGCTCCAATGGAAAAAATAGCAGGAAATGAAACACTGTGTAATAACATACATGTTGTAGAGTTGGATTAAGCTTCTTAAAACTACCCTTAACTCTGACACTTGCTAAGTTTTAATAGTTTTCCACCCTAATGAAGTCATTTTAATGTAGCTCTCTGAGCAAAATATTTTTTAAATAGCCTTTTCTGCATGTTCTTGATCTTCAGCTCCCCATCTCCAGCTGTTACGAGGAAGCATCAGTAAGTCAGTCATATTTTTCAGAGGCTCAGAGCACTCTAAAATCCAAGCAAAGTCAATGGCAGATGCAGTTGCTTTGGTCCCCTGAAAATGTATGTGATTAGTGCCTGAATTCTGTTAGTGCTTTTCCCTGTGCAAAAAGCTAAAAACCTTCAAACCCTACTGAGGTTAGTGGGAATTATGAGCACTCAGCATCTACTGGATGCAAGCAGGTTCTCATTAGAGCAGGCCAAAAAATAATACATTGAACGTGACAAATTCTGACTGACCACAGTTTTCCGGGGGGTGGATGGGTTGGGGTGGGGGGCAGGAATTCTCCTTTTTTGATGTTTATGAAAGCATTTAAACAATCATGTCATATACCAGCTTTGTTTCTAACATACGGAAGTGTCTGGAAGGAACTAGAAGAATCAGATATTCTAGACAGTTCTCAGCTTGTTGTGAATAAGCAGCTGTAACCTGTTGGCTGATCCAGCATAGACTTTGCCCACACTGAGAGGATGCATGGGGCTGCATCCCATTTCAGATGGATCCTACATATTGACTTCCCCTTGTCATATTCAAAAAACTAACAGAAAAAGTAATCATGAATAGTATACAAAATGGTATTAGTCGTAATTGCCTGCCAGGGCTTGAAAATAGCTTCAGAGTGCAAAAAATAATCCTGATAATCAGGTAGCTCAGAAAAACAGTGACTGAAATCCTAGAATTTTATTTTGTGACTTTAATCACTTGACCTCCGATTACAGCTAGGCTGCAGGGTTGCTCAAATTAGAGGGCAGTGAAAGGCACCCATGCGTAGGTAAGCACACAGAGAGGGAGGGAGGGAAAGGCTCTTACCAGCTTAAAAGATTGCACTGTTTTTCAAAAACTTACATACATTCATACCTCTAGAACACATATATGCAAGATTCATTCGCTTGTCCTTATTGCCACTGGGTCATGCAGATGATAGTCTTCTAAATACTCTCTTACAGGATATCACAACTATAAGCCACAGTTGTCAGGACAATTACTGTCGAACCTAGAAAATTTTTTCTTTTTTTTTTTTTTTAACAGTAGCCATATGTACAAAAATTGCAGAACGGCACATGGACGTCTTATTATAGCTGCGCCACAGTGAAAATTAGAGTATATATCGCCCTCTGCAGCCTCCAGCGACTAAAAGAAAAACTTTAACCCCTAATTATTTCTTTGATGACAGAAGCCCAGAGGACAAATTAAGTAGAGTGTAATATATGAAATAATGCATTCATCACTTCATCCAAAAGGAGACTGAAACAAGTAAAATGTTAATGTTTTCTTTTTTTTTTTCAATCAAAATGATGAAGTGGCAATTACACGTTTTTGTGCATGGACTAGTAATTCCTGTGCCTATTTGCAAGGCAGGTATATGATGGGTTTCTCCTCTCTGCTTAGAGCAAGGAAGCAATTATTTTTGTCCATCATCAACTTAGTTTATTGCATAGAGACATGTCAGTACTTTCATCTGTTAACATTTACACACAATTTTTTAGAGCAGCAGGAATAGTGTGCTTAGCAATTGCAAAAAGTACCATCAAAACCTGTATAAAAATAAGATCAAGAAGCCTCTGCTGGTATGAGTGGGAAGAAAAAAATATCAAACACATTGCATTCTAACACTGTACATAAAAAAGTAAAATATAAATAAATGAGGAGGTAGGAAGCAACACATTCACATTGTTTCACAGCTTGTCAACAGCTGACTTTTTTGACAGCATCAGCACATTTTTGCTTCTAAAACTAACGAAGATGAAAAAAAGTCATTCATTATTTCTACCCAGAATTCTGGTTCCATTACATCTTAGGCTTTGTTCCTTCCATAACACACACCCCAAGGAAATAACTAATTTTTCTTCAAGAACCTGAGACAGTACAGTGTCAAGAGTTGTCTGTGTCCACAGTACTTATACGGTCTCCATCACAACAGAATTTGGTCAACTCACCAACTTTAAAATGGGGCCTGCAATTCTCCTGCTTAAGTAACAAAGTATTACATTACCCTCAGATCACAACTTTGTAAGGAAAGATTTCAGGTCAGACTTTTCAAAGGCATGCAGAAGCGCTAATATGGTGCCTTTAAAATGCACGTATGTATCTCAGTTGTTGAACTTCACAAGGACTTTAAAATTTGATAATAGCAACTTGCCAGATATATGATAGTTCAAGCAGGAAACCAGGTCAAAATGCACTAGATTACCCTTCCTTCCTTAAACTAAGCCCATTATGGGCAACTACAGTAAACTTTTCCTCTGTCAGACAGTGTTTATGCTTCAGTGTCGCAAAATATAATGTTATTTTATTACACTTCCTTGGTTTTCCCCTTAGTATCTCAATGGGTCACCCTTTTATTTCCTCAGCTCTAATTAATTGACTCTGAGTTGGCATGGTTTCAGACCACAACTAACAAAAATTAAATATCTGCAACCATGAAATATCTAAATCTTATTCCAGTTTTCTCTAAACACCTAACAGCTAAGCTTCTCTTTCATCCTGTGGTAATACAAAAGAAAGATATGCCTGTTAGAAATAATAACCTTTTTCTGATTACTTCCAAAACTAAGTCAGTGTAAATGCCACATTTCTGACAACTGTCCTAATTTCAAGCAAGAACATAGAGAAAAACATACAACTTCTACTGCATTTCCTCCTACTTACAGTTCCGTTCCCCCGCACAAGACAGGTCAATCATAAATGACAGAATATTTGAATCATCACAAAATTCAAAACATATTCCAATAATTCAGCATGTTATTATTTCAACAGAATGTAAATCCAGGTGGAATTAGTAAAAGCAGAACTACCATAGAAAAAAAGTCATTCTGTAGCATTTCCCCTGCTTAAGTAGAGCTAATCCATTTTTATTCTCTTCTTCATTTGTTTTTGTCTTCTATGGATTTCTTGTTGCTTTATTATTTGTTCTATACTTTATGTCAGCATACCTGGAAAATATAGTTCCATATGTCATCAAATATTCTTAGGTGAGGTGAGAAGCATAACTTGAGTGCCGCAATATATGTTAGTGTTTTAGCACCCAAATCCATGTACCATCTCAGGAGTACAGACCACATCAGATTATGACTACAACACAATCAAAGCAAACACACAGAAAGACAGTCTAATACTAACTATTCAATCATTCCATAAGAGCAGACGTGGAGGTGCAGTTCTGATAGGTGTAGAGAGAGGCATAGTTGCAAATCTTTATAAGTGCCTTCTTTTTAAAAATACCAAAAACAAGAAAAAGCTGTTCTCCAAGTCTGCCATGTTGCTGCTCCCCGTCCTCCTCCTCAAACAACCTATTAAAAATATGTATTGGCTATAATAAAGTTTTGGATCCAAGCGAAGTGGTGTTTGATTTTAATAGTGGATCTCTTTCTCAAAGTTCTTAAGCTAGATTTGGTCCATATTTCAGTATGCAAGTATATACTTATAATTTATTCCTTGCAGACTCCTAGCCAGTACTTTTACTGATACAGATGCTTGCTTATAGAGCCATTCTGCATCCCTTGCCAAGCTATCTTTGAAAGCCAGTCTAAAAAAGCAAGTTCAGCTAAGTAAAGTATACCCTTGCTATACAAAGAGAAGCTGCATATTTTTCCAACAAACACTAAAGGCTCAATGTATTGCATGGATGCATACACTTCTTTTTTTTTCCTGATGCATTTCAAGATACTGATGCAAAAGGTTGCTGAGAAACCCAGACACATTTTGATTTAGTGGGAAGACTGGATCCTTATCTCACAGGATCACACCACACACTCTGAGACCAGAAGTCTTACACAACCCTGATCAAAAGCAAGAATCAATTTCATCCAAAACTATCCATATGAATAAATATATATTTATTTAAGTATCTATATTGAGATTCAAGTTAGTAACTCTGATCATAATCAAGAGGAAAAAATGGATTCTAGAGTAGTAAGATTATCATGTGAACACTCATAAGCTCTTGATGTATATGCAAAATAATCACATAACTTTGCACAATGTATTTTTACTTGGGGAAAACCTATTGAGGGAAACTTAGGACAAGTGATTCTCTTCCTATAGCATGTAACCACCTTTTGGGATAGAATATTTATCTGGCCCAGAATAAGGATATTTTTTTTCTTTATTATTCCAAACTGAACCGGAAGTGATAGCTGGATTAGTATGAAATTGGATTTTGGAGATGGAAAGGAGATGGAAAAAGAAGACTGCTCTCTTTTCCATGCAGACAATGAACCTAGACGACTGGCTGCCTGTGCAGCTCCGCCTTACACCGAGTGTGGCCTCTACCTGATCAAATTTCAAGCACTCTCTGCAGCAGCCGCTGAAGCTGGTGCTCCCTTGCCTGACTGTGTTTCCTCTAAATAATGTCAAAAGAATCTAAGTGCATCGGATAAGAACATTTAAACAGAGACAAAGTACATTTTCAACTTTAAATTTCCTCTCAGTCTGGTTAGTTTTTGAAAGATGTAACAGAAAAAGAATATTTCATAAGCAAGGAACAAGGAAGGAATAAAAGATGGGAATATCATTATGCCTTCTCCTGGTAGAAAGGAGAACCCTTCTCCATCAGCAGCCTTGTGTAACTCCTAATAAACAGCCAGTTATCAATTACAGACTAGAATGTAGTAAAACATTTTTGAAAATACAGTCTTTAAAGTCTACTTGTGAAATGGACACAACCAACATCATTTTTTGTTTGGAGGTTTAAAAAATGTATGTATTCAGCTCATCACAGAAAAGTGCAATATTGACAGCATAAGCAACTCAACAGAAAATTATATCTGTCGTTGTTTGAGTCAAAGTTTTGAAAAAAATTATAATGACCTTACAAACATTATGATTTATTTTACTGCTGTTCTCAAAGCTAACAAAGGAGAGAGGATGAAATGGCTGTATGTGCATTGGCATTACAAGTGCATTGCAGCTTTATACTCCAGAAACTACTCTGAAGAAAAGATGAAGAGATCAGTGAAAGGGGATAATGATACCAATAAGTCTCCTTGAATATTATTATAGGTAGAAATACATCCAGAAATATCTTCTAATTAAGTAATTGTTATTAGAATCTCAGCCAGCCACTAGCACAAATTCTGACTACTCAGTAGCCATAAGAGAGTCCTAGAGACAGTAGATCAGCAATTACTAAAATGTGGTGCAGAATAATTTATCCCTACTTTGGCTATAGAAACCACAGGCATGTTCCTCATTTATTGTGTTAAGTTATTGCTTGCTGTGGTATCCCATTGCTTTAAGAGAAGCCACAAATGTCCAAACTCCTTTTCTTATGTAAAAAGATTTGAAAGCAGCAGATTCTGTAAGAAATAAAATCTTTGGTGTTATAGCTTAAATGGCAATGGAATGTTACTTAAAACCCCAAATACTGAGTCCATAACATCAATATAAATTACCAAATACTTCAATTTCTACTCTTTGACATTTGAGGTATCAGTGCATGACATTCTTTCTCCACTGTCTAACATTGATTCAAACTCTGATCCTGCACCAACTTGCAAGATCCTTCCGTACCCTGCAAGGTACTTGCAGGTACCTTCAGTACCCTGAGCTTTCAGAGGCAATTCAAGGTACAAAGATGTTAGAAGCCTAGTGTGCCTGTACTCCTGAAAGTACTGTCCAAATCCATTGTCTTTCCCCGACCAGGGAAAATCTTTTCCTTCATCAGCTGTGATATATGTTTAACACATTTCTAATATGCTGTAAGGAATAAGTGACCTGGTGCTCTTTTCTTTCACAGCTGTATAGAAAAAGAACAATCACTGTGGACACAAAAAATTACAATAGGGTGTTGACAGAAGACTCATAGGAGACTCCAGATTTTACTAATTTGGATAGTTCAAAATTTAAGAATCAGAATGCATTTTAACATTTCAAAGAGAATGAAAATATAGGTACACATTATGAATAAACACCATTTGGGAATAGTATGTTCTTTATTCCATTGCTCTTTTCCAACTAATCTCTATCCAGTTCCGTGATTTGAACTGGAGAAGATCTAGAAAAGGAACTGGAAATTAAGCACAGTTAAGCCAAAGGTTGTTCTTTGTCAATGGAAATGGTTCAAAGGGAAAACTGATTTAAAAAAGAAAGAAAGTTAATACATATGACAAGACAGTTATCTACTGGTCAGAACTATAACAACTAGCATGCAGGAATGTTGTATTCTCCTCTGTCACTGGCAACCTCTGCAGGACTGAACAAGTTCTTTAACCTTTGAGTGCCTATGTCATCACCTGCTATGATGCTGCAATAATGCCAGCCAACTCACTTTTGGTTTAAGTCTGAAAAGCAAAGACCCTACCTGCAAGAAGCCAACAAATGAGAAAACAGATGAAAGTTTAGCAGTAAAATTGCCAGTTAAGAACAGTAAGATAAAAATTAATAAAGATTCTTTCTTGTATAGAAAGACAATTAGGTAATAAATTAATGGATAATTAATGCAACAAAATCAGACAACTCTGAAAGGAAATATATGAACCACTCTCCATTCAAATCCTATGTCTAGACCAAATTGCTTCAACTGCAGTAAAAATCTTCAAAACAATAAGCAGCATAGCCATGATACTGAGGTGCTGAAAGGTGTTGAACTCTACAACCTTGACCTTCCAAAGTATTTATTACCTGTTGTATATTAAACACACAAGTAATCTCATGGACTCCACTGGACCTGTGAACAATTTATTGGAGCAGATGTAAGGAATTCAAAACTTGCGGATATTATATTTTTAAAAAATAAAGTATACCACATTTCCACATTAGAAAAGAGATAGGGCAAAGCACGATTGCTAAGAGGCTGGAGGCAAGGGAACCTAAGCATAATAAGTCTAAAAGCAGACATATCAAGAGATATTTTAACTTGCTGGATAATAATATATCCAGCAAGTATAATTGTAAATTTGGGGATTTTTTTTCTGTTACATTAAAAAGAAGAGTAATATATTTTTTGAAGGTAAGAACTTGCTTTACTGCATGCAAGCTTTCTATGGTCAAAATTGCTTTACATAAAAGGAGTTCTAAAGTTTACTTGCAAGTCTGAACTTTCCCAGCTTTCTTATGCTTCCTTGAATGACAGAATGATATTATTCTGAAGGTTGCACAATGACTCTTTGATCTTAAAGCTTGTAAAGGCCGCCTCACATGTGTGTGTTCTAATATTTGCAGATAATATGACTTGAACTTCAAGGCTGTAAGACCTTGGATCAGTGATTTGCAATTCAAGTGCCTAAGAAAAAAAAAATCAGCTTAGACTTATTAAGTGTTGTTGTAAAGCTGTTACAGGCAAGGTTTTTAAGCAGCTTTGAAAGTTCTGTTCAGAAACTTTGCCCACATAAATACATACAGAAGGTCACCAATATCACTGTGGGCACCCTTGGGTCTCCTTTTCCCTCTGACACTCTGTAAGAAAACCACTCAAGATTTTAAACGAGAGTTAATCCAAATAATAAAACACTCAACAAGTAACCTAAGAAAATAAGACAGAAGAATTTACTTTTCCAGCTGCATCCTGTAGCTCTGCCCCTTTATTGTTATATGTTGTTTTTACTGCAATACAACTCGGGAACCCTCGGGCAAGAATTGTGATTATGCAGTGTGCAGAGAAGTAAAGGGAAAATAGCGTTAAAAACTTAAACTAAAAAGATGAGATAGTAACAATAAGATCTGAAAATAGTGCAAATCATGAAGAAACAACCTCAAATTACCTGGTATTTGTTGTGCAAATCCATCTGGCTCAGAAGTCCAGTCTGATTGACGAGAGATCCTCCAAGGCTTGACAGGTCCAGCCTGGCATCAGAAATGTCCTCAGTGGAAGGTGAATGCAGGTGGGGACAAGGCTGTACCAAGTCAGAGAAACAGTGCACTGCTCTGAAGAAAACAGAAACAGAAATGGCTGAGTCTACAGCTTGTGCTCTGTACAAATCAAGTTATGCCAAAGTTCACTGAGACTGAATTACTATTCTATTTCTTCTCTGCTTTTCCATCTCTCTGCTCTGTCTGCTTTGGCCTTCTTCACATTTGATATCGTTAGTCTTTCTCAGTCACTGTATAAAATAATGATGCAACTTTATCAATTTGCATTTAATCACTGTTCCATCTTTATTTTAAAAAGCAGTTTCCTCACAGCTGTGAGATTAAATATACTGATTTCTTGCGGTTCAAATTTACGTTTCCTAAAAAGCAGTAATAACCTATTGAACACTATACTTGAAAGTATATAATAGAATATAGAAAATGGTACTGGGGATACACAAGAGAAAAGACAAATCACTGCTGTTGGGAGATGTACAACCTTTAATAGCTTTATTTGTATTTTCTTAAATGCTCATAGTAACGGTACACAGGATGTAAGTAATGTTCTTACAAGGGATATCATCAAGCAAGTCAGAAGAATTTGGTTTTGTAGAGATCAGTTTGAAAAAAAGAACAGACTATAACCCTTAACATCATGTGTAACAGAAGTCATTAAAAATTTAAAACGCTTCTCAGACATCAGGTAGTAGCCTACTGCTACAGCCTTCAGTGTCACCAAGACTAGAAAGCTAGGACTGGAAGAGACGTTATAATAATTCGGTAACTAAATCCTTCCTGTGTTTCAATAATATTCATCGGAAATGAAAGCCTCACAAATAGCAGGGTGTAACAAAAACCAATACGATGAACTATAAGATAATACTAGGGTTTGGATTAAAATCAGATTATAAGGAGACTTTACAGTAAGAGATGATTATATTGTTTCCTATTACACAGCCAATCAATAAGCAAGCTGCTTTAAGTTTCTAAAGGAAAAAATCACGTATATATTTATGTAATTTTCTTGGATAGCTTTACGCAGCCTTAATTCTTTTTGAGGAACAATGACATCTTGTGATCTGCATTTTCCCAAGTAGGAAATCAGCCTGGGCCCCAAGCCTACCCCATCACATTAATCCAGAGGTTCAGCCCTGAAACTTGGCCTGGTGCCCCACACCTTGCTGCAGCAGAGCTGGGGAACCAATTCCTCTGCCAGAAATCTATGAAAGCTAGTCCCCAGCCACGGCCACGAGGCTCACTACATCACAAAAAGTACCATGCAGGTTAAAAGATCTGTTTCATTAACGGAAATACATCTACATTTGAAGTCATGAAAGAACTATGAGTTTTCTATACATTTTCTTTTTTAAGGACACAAACCACAACAAAGACTGTTAGCAGTAAGCAATTTTTGCAGAGGAATATAGTAGGAATATATTAAATATATGATTACGTGACTGAAAATTTTGCAAGTGCATTATAATATGTAGGTTTAGACTTTAAGTTGTGCTTTCTGACTAGAAGTTACTATGCTGTTCCACCACTGTAGTTTTAGAGTTTTCATGTAATCTCTTAAATGTTTGATATACCTGTAGTTTTCCTTTTTTTTTTTCTTTTTAAGTACTTTCATTGATTTTATTACTTCACTGCTAATCAATTGCAAGTGATAGTTGCTGTTATTTTATACTGTATTTTCTCTTTCTTTTTGTTTCCTCCAGTCTTTCATTTAAAATTATAACTTCTTTAGAGTATGGCCAGACCTAAATATGATAAATCTTCACCTTTAACTGGGTTTACAACACACTGTGAGAATACGTTAAACAGATAATTAGGGAGATAGATAGATAGATAGATAGATAGATAGATAGATAGATAGATAGATAGATAGATAGATAGACAGATAGATAGATAGATAGATAAAACTGATGTTGCAATTAATAAGCACAAGTCTACAAACTGTCTATGATATTGATAGGAATGTGCATATGATATAAAATTGTTCCATAAATTCAGAATGTAAGCCCCTGCTTTAAATTCCACTCTCATTCAATTCAGAAATTCATGGATTCAAGTCAATTAATTTCAATTTCTCTTCATGTCACAATAGGAAACAAATATTTTGCCCTTTTAATAGAGACTTTGCTAATGGAGATATCAGCTGTTCTCCAAGCTTCTGTCCTGCAAGGCATCCTAAAAAGATTGCACACCTTTCTCTCTGTAAAACACTTGAAAACTTTATATGTAACTACTTTGCGTAGTGGAGGTGAAATCAAAGTCTAAATGTGATCAAGTGTTTTATATCTATGGAGACTATTAAATGTTTCTTTATAGTAATTTCTGTATTTTAAAAGTTTATTTTGTATTAATGACAAAAAGCTAGCCATAAAAATAAAATGTTATTATTACACCATAAGATGTTTTTTAAAGCTAATTACAAAAGAAAAATTATGTATTTCAATACCTTTATCATTTAAATGCATTCCTATATGTGTTTTATACAGCAGAACTTTGTAACACGTATATTAGATCTGTTGTTTGTAGTTAATGTGTTTAGAAGAAGGTCATATTAGACAGATTGATTAATTATTTCACTTTAGGGTTCTATTCTGTTTGCTAAGCAAATCAGTGTATAGCAACATGCAGAAAGTAGTTAAAAAGGATTTGTAAAACATATCAAATCCATAGCTAGGTGCTTGAAAAAGATGTGATGTAGAAGCTTTGCTCTAGATGCAATAGAAGAAAATATACAACACGCCACAATGTATGTTATGTTACCCATATCTACACTTCTACTTATACTTTCCTATATTTACATTTTGTTGAAAAATCGGCATCTAACTTGAGTGCCAATATTTATGAGTTAGTTTCCCTATATGCCAATTAAGGGAAATGAGTTTCTCCAGAAGACATTTATTGAGGTAGGTAGCTATGTTCTGATGTTAATGTTAGAAAGAATTAGTATGACCTGCTATTAGTGACTTCCCAAGAACATTTTATGACATTCAGTTTTGTAACTCACTCAATTCAAACTCACCTAGAACAAATTCTAGGTAGCTCTTCAGTAAATGCAGGCAACTGCCAGCTTCTCTTCTGTTACTCATAAGGACATATGTTATAAAACAGGCAATGCAGTCAGTGACTAGATAGCAGAGCTACTCTGATTTCTCTGGTATTCTATTTTTTGTCATGTAGTTTTCATCTCTCTATATTTTTTCTTTTGCAGGAAAAGTACAAAGAGACTTAAGTTTTCCATTCAAGGAAAAGTAAAATATGAAAGTAAAGAATAAAATGGCAAATGGATCAAATTGCTTATTCAGTTAGTAAAGTTGGTGTTAGCTGATTCATTTATAACATAGTTCCTCATGAAAGTGTTTCTCTTTTAAATGATAGCCTTTCACAAGTGATAGTACTGTGAAATAACATCATTGTAAGGTTTAACATACTATGATACTACCTAGCTGAGTATGAACTGACAAAATTTTTTGAGATTTTTTCTATCAGAGGCTAAATATGACAATCACCTAATAATTAAAACAAAAGGGAAGGCTTACAAGGTGTGAAGGACATGCATTATTAAGGAAAGATTTATAGTTTACATGTCTTGATAATGTGTGAATGACAGTCATATATGAAACAAATTTGCCTAAACCATGTGTGTAACAGGTAACCACAACTGGTTTCTCACATATAATTACAATGTGGGGGGTTTAACTGACAATTCATATTTTTTCCAACTCACAAAATCTAATCTATGTTTGATATTTATCTTTGGAGATCATTTCTGTTTGTTAGGTGGGCAAAATTATTACAGCTCTGAATACCCCACAATGTTAATTTTTTTTAATATATGAAGCATCATGATCCCTACATTAGAACTCAGACTGAGAGGATAAAAGCCAGATCCACAACACTTCTTAGACATATAAAAATTCTGGTGCTTAAACCCACCTGTAAATCACCACTTCCACATAGCCCTAGCTATCTAAAGAACAGACAAACTGTGTAGTACCTTAGTGTTTTCTTTGGGGGTTGTGAAGTATTTAAAGTTGTTTCTGCAACCAGCATCTAGTTAGTCTCAACAGGTCTTAGTACCTACTTCCCATAACCAGAAACTATAAACTAGGCTATGGATCAATGATTGCAAACTACAGAGTCCCCAGGGCTTGACAAGTTACTATTCATTAACTGAGACACATGAGCTATCATTTTCCAGATCACTGCAATTTCAACAGAAAACAATATAAGACACTTCATTTGTGTGAAGGGCATGTGTACAGACTCTCAGACAAAGCTAACAGCTCAGCAGCTAGGTGTCAGGTTGTTTCAGTCTCTTTTTTTTCCAATACAATATTTCAGGATGTGTAACAATAAAGCACAGTCAATCTATTTTAAATTGAGACTGCTAGAATTCAAACCTCTTTGAACATAACGAATTACTACTAATGACTGTTTATCTGTAATCATTAAATATTTTTAAAATGCCTGAAAATTGAATGAAATGTAGGTAGGACTGGCACTCTAGTCACTATTTTGTGAGAAGTGTGTTATATTTCAGCCTCTATTTTAAGTATATACTTGACTACATCCTTCAGAACAAATTGTAACCAGCATATTGGATTGTACCTGTACTGTTAAGTGTCTGACTTTCAATGAAAGAAAAATTAGTTTTTAATGTCTTCTGCTTAAGTGAAAGCCTAAAGGATGCTGTGTTTCCATACTCTTCTCTGTCTCAACTGGTGAAATAGATGAGTTACAAGAGAAAGAAAATCAGAGAAAAATTTCATCTCTCATACAGCCTACGCCTAAGATTCAGAGCTGCTAGAAGACAGAGTACACAGATGTTTACTGTTTTCACAATGTGCCAAAAGGGAAACCGTGGATGTGGGCATGCCTGCCTGCAACACATTTGTTTCCAAAAAGAGGCTTCTGTATCCTTCACATGATCTGCCATATGTTTCCAAAGGCAGCTGTGTGACAGACTGTTACCAAGAGCAGAGCTCTACAAAAAGTAAGTGTAACATATTAAGCATGCTTAGGAAGACTCAGTATTAATCCTGAGCAGCTAGCATAACTTTTCATATGCCAGAGAAGGAATACCAACTAAGGAAAATGCACTCCCAGTTGTTCCTGAAAGACTGCACTTGAAAGGAGTGTCCAGACTGTGTTAAACTCAGTAGGTCTGGAAGAAAAAGTGGGATCCATCATCACAGTGGAATGATGCTCTACAAAGTAAATATAAACATGATAATGTGTCTCTATAGGGTTACTATCGTTTTCATTTGTATTCACCATTTCAATATAATAGCATGATACTAAACTTCCACTGACTTATGAACATATCTGAAGCTTCCCAAGCATTTCTTCAAATCCTCTCTCTATTCCATCTCTTTTCAATAATATTACATATGTCATTAATGCAACACTAGCATCATTGGTGTTATAGGTTGGATTATTTTCCTATTAGTTTTTATGCTGATAATCTGTAAAGACTACAACTGAAATTCCTGTAGTCACAGCTCTCAATACTGGATGCATTTAGTCAAAGATGCTTTCTCCTGCAGAACAGAGTGTAGGTTATCATGAAATAATAATGAAGGGATAGTGAAAGCATTTAAAATCCCATCCCATCCCTTGCTGCTCAAGGGATGGTGTGTCCTTGTCATGGCACACCCATTTGCTTGGCCAGCTACATGTCCTCCCACACAACTGTATCGATGTGGTAGTTGTAGAAGGTATATGAAATATTGACTAGTATGCAAAAAAAAAATCAATAATGTTTACTCTAAAAAGTAATGGATTTATTCTGGGCCTAACTCTACTCTTTTGTATGTAAACTCCCATGAGATTTCATGATATTTTAAAAATTCAGTTCAGAACTGTGGCTCTGTACTGCAAAACCATGTCTTTTTGTGAAGACAAGAGTTTATTTTCTAGGAAACGGTAATATTTTGGCCTTCTGAAACATGAACTGTCATTGCTGAAATATTTATCAGATCTTCAAAATGTTAAAAGTCAAAAGCTGCCCACCACTCATCCATACCCAGAGATTCCTACACTGAATCAGCAGTCTGAGTATTATATGGCTATAAGTGAATACCAATCTGAATGTAACAGTGGTAATTTATGTTTCCCTATCCAGAATCTTATTATTTATTTAAATGTATCTTAGGATCCAGGACTAGTACTGAAATTGTTTCAGCTGTATTGATTGTCCTTACAGCACTGAGTACTTTTTATCTATCCAGTGCTGCTGTTCTGTAATTAGCTACTCATCATAAGAAATAACACACTTCAATTTAATTTGCTTTGAAAAACATCCACATTTTTCTGCTGATATTTTTCACGCAGAATGCCCACACAGTCTCATAGATATGTTACAAAGATAGGCTTTTACCTTTGGGGTTTTTTTGTTTCTTTGATTGTTTTCTTCATCACAAGGCTGGCACAAAATCACAGCTGCTAACAGGTATTACTCACTGCAAAAGGATTTTGTTTAATTATTTAATGTCTTCCCGTTTTAAGAAGCCCATATTAATTATTTAATTAGCATTCTGCTATAATTAATTGAATGCTTACAAATCTATTAAAAGCTGCTTACCTTTTGTTAATTCAGTAACTTCAAAGGAGCCTTCTGAGAAAAGGCAAAATTTACATAGTACAAAAAATACCATCCTCACTTCAAACACCATTTGGAAACACAGTAGTCTGTCCTAGGCATTGCACTGCCCTTCTGCATAGCCCAGCAGACAGCTTTCTAGCACTCTGAATTCACAGGTTCTCCTTTGTGAAATCAGTAATCACAGCAAATTCACTTGGCATTCAGTCAGATGTTCTCTGCTCTTCCATGTTTATGCCATGATAATTACTCCCACTGAAAAACAGAGAGGACTCCAGCAATGGCAACATATTGATGTACTACGGATTAACATTTCAAACTTTCTGCTTTTCTGAGTGCATTTGAATACTGATAGTTTTCAGCAAGCACCTGACTCACCAAGCTTAAAAGCCATCCAGGAACAATATGGAGCAATTTGGTAGAAAAATGGCTCATACTTCTCTGCACGTAGAGTTGACCTACTGTCTGGCCCTGCATCATGCAATCTTTAAAAGCCTGAGCTATCGCCTGTCACTAAAAAAAAAAAAAAAACCACCAACAAAAAAACAACAAAAAACCAAGAAAACCAGTATTTTGCATTAGAAGGACATTTTCAAAATCTTATGTAAAGCCTCTTTCCACTAGTTAGGCTTTTACCTGATGGGTTGGTAAGGAAAGCATTCATACACGACCATACCCAAGCCTACTGTATTTTTCCCATGAGCTGCTTGGAAGAGTGCATAGGACTTGCCAAGCCTGCTAAGATTTTTGTCATAGCCTGGAAACAAAGAGAGGTGCCTTTGGACCTATTTGCCAGCAAATCTTTCCCTTTGAGTTTAGTTGGATTGACACTTAGAAAAGATCTGGCCAGTGATTTTAAACCTTATTTTGGAGAGAAATATACTGAAGACACAAAATTAAATGTGACCACTTTCATATAAGTGGATTAATCACCACTGTTGAGAAAGGTCCAGTATAAGGGTAAATACCAAGCAACATACTTCATAAAAGCAAATTGGCCGACTGTAATCATAGGCTTGATCCCGTGGATTTCTGCATTTGAGGTCCTATGGGATCAGTAAAAAGAGAGGGCATTCACATTTCTTGAGCACTGCTAGAACAGTTGAACAAAATTACGATCTGTGTAACAAAACAGAGTGCATCCTAACATGGGAGTTTTGTCACATTTGGTATGAAGTCACTATGATAGGCCTTAGCTAAGGAAATGTATTCTACAGATATAAACTCCTATAACCATCCTGAACCTCACTCTAGACCAGCTTTTTACTCCAGTGTCATCCACACTTACAAGTGAAATCCAGGGCGAACTGCAGTCTCAAGCGCTTCCTCCCGTCATCCCTTATTTGGTAGAAGCTTCATTGCACAGGTTGAGTATACCAGCTCCTCCTGAAGAGAAATAAATAATTAGGCTATCATTCTTACTTAGGTCCCTTCAGCTAGAACTGGGACCCTTTGATAGGAAGAAATATGCTGAATGCAGTTGCTTAAACATCACACAGCAGCCTATATATTAAAACAACAGCACAATAAATTGCTTTTCCCCTCCATGTTTCTTTTGTATTTGATGACAATGAGAGGGTATTGTGACTGGAAAATAAATATCTTCTGTCAGAGACAAGGGATCCTTTTAGCTCCCTAGTGTACCATTTCTACTTAAAGCAATGTGAAGGAGGGATATACAAGCTAGAAACATATTGTTTATACACAGCATGAGTTCTACCATGTATGGTTCAGTAATTTGTCACAGATCAACAGGAACGAGTGCATTGCTTTTGCTTTCAGGACTGTGTGTTGGTGTGGAACTGTTCTGCACTACTAGGGTATTGGACTTAGGGCAAACACGGTGGAAGCTGATAAGCACAACTCTTGAACAAAAGTGGGTGCAAAAACCTGATATTGCTGGTCAGAGATGTTAGCCTGCCTGAGAGAAGAAAAGCAGCAAAAGAAGTGTAGAGTTATCAGTGCTGGGAATGCACCCCAAGGCAGTAATATGGCCAAAAGCGAAAAAAAAAAGAGTTAGGAACAGGGACAAAAAGCTTGGTATTTTGTTCTTATTTGGGCTTAAGGAAATACATCTTCCCTATTTGAATAAACTATGCTGTGAAAAATATTAGCATCAGTTTATCCTCCCAACAGGAACATCCTCATATCATCTTACAGGCCCTGCTGATATGTTGAATGTGGCCCATCATATCATAGATTTTCAGACTTACTGAACTACATCTTTCAGGTATGTAGCTTTTTGCTCCTAATGCTTCTGTTTCTTTGTTTTTCTAACTATCATGAATTTCCAGCCACTTTTATTTTAGACCACTTGGTCTTCTGCTAATGTTACCCTTTTGCCACTAAAGCTCTCCTTCCTCTTTTGTGCTTACCATCTGAGATATTTATGTGTATCTGTCATATCCCTCTCAACCTTTAATTTACAATACTATACAAACCAACCTCTTTAATCTCCTGTCATAAGCAAGCTCTCCATTCCCCTTATCTTTCTTATAGTCCTTCTCAAGTAATGTTCCAGGCTGAAATCCATCTTTCCTGAATGTGACCCAAACTGCATACAGTACTCCAGATTTAAGTCTCACCAATGCCCTATACAAAAACATCGACTTTATTTCATCTCTTCAAGAAATACCTTTCCTGACTCATTCCAAGGGTGCATTACAGGTTTTACGGTCTCGTCACACTGACAATCCAGAGATGAGTCTGAACCAGCTAGTCACTCAGGTTATTCTCTGCAGCTATCATTTCTAACTCATCTGGTTATGCCTGAAACAACTGTGATTAGGCTGTCAGGCCTTAATTTTGCACTGTTGCATCGTATGCCTTATCTGCTTATGGCACTTTTCCTCATCATTTAGTTGTTTCTTAATGCTTTGCTGTACTGCTGATTTTTTCCAGTTTTGTCATCAGAAATCATGCTATTTTTCTGTTTTTCTTAAAATGATTAATGAAAACATTAAAATAGATCAGCCCAGAGACCAGTTCATGAAAAATTCTGCATTTGACTTCTTCCCTATTTATTTTTTCAGTTTCAGAGTTACTCATGCTCTTTTCCTTTTCACTTCCTTGCATGGTATTTCTACAATTCACCATCTTCATTAACAGTTTTCCATATGGAATTACATATGTTTATAAAGTATTAGCTAGGCAAGATCAACCATGCCTTGACATGCATACTAACAAATTCAGGTGTAGTCAGCCCATTTTTAGTAAATTCATGTTGCATTTTAAATCTGTTCTCTCTTTATTAACATTCTATGTCTGGAATGATGATTTCCTTCAACATTTATTATCAAGTGTTGCATACTACTGATGACGTTCCCAGCTTTGTTGTCATCCAATTGATTCTTTACCCAGTCTCTTAAATGCAATCACTGTGTTTGATATCATATGCTACCATTCTCTCCTGTGAGAAAATAATTACCCTTGCTGAAAATAGGGTATAAATCACTTAACTTTGGACATTGTCTTAAGTTTCTATTCCATTCTTGATGCATGATTATCTTCTTTCTTCATTTGTTTACTTTTTGTTTCTAGAGCTAAAGAACTTTCTGGTACTGGTTTTAATAGTCTACAAGGTCTAATTCCATTGACCTATACAGCTCCCTATTTTAGGACTTATCCCTATGTTTCAGATATCTATAAATGCTTTTTGGTGATGAATATTGTCTTTATTTATGTACACTGAGGGGTTTTTTTTCTATTTCAGCATTTTACACACTTCCTGAGAAAGCTGTTTTATCAGATTTTGGTAAGTCCTTTCCTACAAGCTTTTTGTTCCTTTCTTAGAATAAGATTCCTGAGAGTTTCAGCACTTAATCTTACAGAATTTCACTGGGGTTGTTTTTGCTTTCCAGTTCCCGAACTCCTAATCTAATGCATCTTTTCCAAATAATTCCTTTATCTGAGTGACCAGTTTTAATAAGAATACTTTCACTGTTTCTTACAATTTCATTTAAAATGAATCCATCTGTGATGACTTCATCTAAATCCATTATCCAAAGTTCATTCTTCTCTAACACCTTAATTTCATACCAACAGCTGAACCTGGAGTCATAACACCTTTTACTAGTTCAGCAATTATTTGATGAATCTCACCCAGGAATTTCAAGAACTACTGACATCAAAGTAGTATGTTCTTACAAACATCTTTCTGGGAAGAAATAACACTAATATAACAACCAGTAACATTTATTCCGGGTGATATTGCATGTCATCATCAATATCTCATTCTGAGATCTACAGCACTACAAAACACCATTCACCATAAATAGTCTTGCCATCCTTCCACAGTCTTGACCAAAACTGTTTCCTCTGCTCCATCTATGTTCATTTATTTGCAGTCTATCAAAACACAAACTTCCAATGAGTCCTATTACCTGAAACATTAACTTAGTGCTCTATTTCCTGGCAAATGTCTATCTACCTCAGTGCATGTATTCCCACCATCATTACTGTATGACCATACTTTGGTTCTACCTCTAATGTCACTATCAACTGTAGTTGGCCTGAGTGCTGGTATTTGTGTACAAGTATTTCCACTATTTCTAATTCTCTCAGTTGTTTAACCAACCATATGGTACACTTTAATGTTTGTAGCAGCACAAATACTGTCTTTTTCCTTCTTCTGGGAAGTGTTATTGAAGACAAATACTTGTTCAGTAGCTTCTTCTCATGTAAAGTATTGAAACAAATCAATCATAGTAATATATCATGATTTGTCAACCAAACATCCCAAATGACTACAGCCAGCTCTGCAGCCCATCATTTAGGAAGACTGCTTTCTTCAGGAATGTCTTCAACAGCTCAACCGCCCTATCCTCCTTGCAGCAATAATCGATATGATAACTTCTCATTCAGAAACTAGAATGTTGTGGATTTACATATAGATCTTTCACTTCAGCCAACCAGAAATAATATTCTTCAGTTGTGGGGAGTTTTTTTATTCTGCTAAATCTTTTTCTGTTGAACAGCTAAGGACAGAATGTATACTTTCCCTACACAGTAGAGATATAGATATACGGATATATAGATTGTTGTGGTTTAACCCCAGCTGGCAACTGAGCACCACGCAGCCGCTCACTCTCTCACCCTGGTGGGATGGGGAGAGAATCATAAGAGCAAAAGTGAGAAAACTCACAGACTGAGATAAAGACTGTTTAATAAACAAAGAAAAAGCCACACACACAAGCAAAGCAAGACAAGGAATTCATTCACCACTTCCCATCATCAAGCAGGTGTTCAAATATCTCCTGGGAAGCTGGACTCGGTCACACATAATGGTTTCTTAGGAAGGCAAACACCATAACCCTCAAAATCTCCCCCCTTCCTTCTTTTTCCCCCAGCTTTATATCCTGAGCATGATGTCACATGGTATGGAACATCTCTTTGATCAGTTGGGGTCAGCTATCCTGGCTGTGTGCCCTCTCAGCTTCTTGTCCACTCCCAGCTTGCTGGCTGGTGGGGAGAGGTGAGAAACAGCAAAGGCCCTGGCTCTGGGTAAGCACTGCTCAGTGATAACAAAAATATCCCTGAATTATCAACACTGTTTCCAGCACAAATCCAAAGCATAGCCCCATACTAGTTACTGTGAAGAAAATTAACTCTACCCCTGTCAAAACCAGCACAAGATATATAGATATTGATGTATAGGTATAGGTATGTTCCATATAACATAAGAGTTTGCCTGCACCAGCAAATTCTCCATATTCTCTTTATCTGTTTATTACCAGCTGCTGTAAGGATTTCTGCAAGGTGTGATGCTGGAGCCATACTGGAACAGAACTGATACAAGGAAATCATTATTTGTATACTTCAGAACGAACACTTACTGGTGTCCCTCAGGGATTACGTAACTGACTACTGATTTTAGAGTTTCTTGTTAGCCTTTATAAATATTACATAAAATATTACATAGAATCACCATGCACTTTGTCTTTACCTTTTTGGCATCTTAAAATATGGTCTTGCTTAGTAAAAATAAACATGTCAAAGAACAGAATCTGTGTACAGTAGAAAACATGCAGATACAGTCAGTGGTAAAAGTCAGGTTTGCCTCTGCAAAATTGTAGCAGGTATAAAACGAAACCAACAGTAAGTGAACTATATAAAACAAGTAAATATATACATATGCACATATATATAGTAATCTGATTTCCTAAAAATTTTGATCATTTTTTTTTTAAAAAAAAAAAAAGACAGTATACTTTAAGTATTTCCTAGAATAAGAAATCATCCTTTTACTACAGGAAAACTTAGAAGGTTTTGGCATTCATGTACAGATGTTCTGTTTTGCCCTTGAACTTCCTGAAATCTCAGAGCAAAACATTCAAGAAACTGAAAATTACAAAGATAGAAAAGCATCCATCAATTCCAATGCAATGTGACACTGTCTAATAATAAACTGTCCAATGGTCATGGGAAAAAGAAATCAAATATATATTTACTACAGTGACAGTCAAAAGCATATCCTTATTTAGCTGACCTGCTTATATTTGATACAATGAACCTTCATCTTTAAGACAGAAGTTTCAAACAAAATGTCTCATGTCAGCTTCCAGGAAGTTTCTATTCTATTAGAGTTTGGGTTTTTTCTTAAGCTGTTAACATTGGCTTTCTAAGTGACTTCTGTTTTCTTCCAATAGAATCTGGCAAAAATTATATATTATTTGTAAGCCACCATATTCAAGTGTGGTGGCCATTGACACAGGGGAGAACTCAGCCGTGCTAGACAGTGAACATGCATATCATGAATTAACATTGCTATCACGGCCCATATTTCAGTAAGAAATTCAACAGTTTCATTATTTTCAAAACACATAAGGACAGTATACAAGGGAGACTGCTTGACTAGACAGCTCACTGTTCTCACTTCTGTGTTTCTTTTATGATTCAAGTGGGCTGGAAAAATAACAACTATCAGGCTCATCATGGGAGAATATTTTGAAACTAATGAAAAGACTTACATCTGAATCCAAGCCTAAAATCCAATTGTATACAATATTTATGTTTGGCCTTATTTATATTAACCGGGAGGCTTGATGAACACTCTAAAATTTGCAATAATTAAGTTTCTGGTTCCATAATATCTAGGTTAGCTGTGCAGTAACAGACAGAAGGATGAATGACTCATCCTTTATCAAAGTGTTTTTATGTATACCTGCATGAAGTATTCTACATAAAGTATTTTTCACTTGTTTCCTTTGAGATAAGTGTGTTATTTCTAAGTTCCTAACAGTACTACTTCTGGCTTATAACAGCTTCATAGCAAGCAGCAATGCTCTCCATTCACTTAGGCACTCAACAAGTGTAAACTATTATAAAGTAAGTAATCAAATTCATTGCTAACAATCACACAAATAAATGTAGTCAATTTTATGCTGATAATAATATCCTGCCTGGTGAGGAAAGGTCACAAGGGAAATTTCCGTAGCTGGGCCACAGTATGGCAGTATTTTGAATTTCATTTACTGATATTAGATGAAAGTAACTTTATTGTGCCAAATCAGATGATGCCAAGCTAATAAAGGTTGTCAAGGAAGAGAAGTGATGCCAGCAAATCCTAATGAAAAATCTCAGTCAAACATGTATTTAGTAACATACATAACACAAAATAGCATGGAAAGTATATGAAATGCAATTATTCAGAGCATATTATAAAGCCATGGTTACAGTATATGCACTTCTAAACTACTACATAGGAGATCTTTCAAAGAAATTGCACCATTCGCTTCAGCAAGAAACAGGCTAAATAATTCATCAAAGCATAAATTGAACTGCTTTTTATGTCCTGTGCACTGCATGTTTTGAAGTCCTTTGATAAACATTTTGCTCAGCTGCTGTGCAAAAGTAGTCAGAAATGGTTGTAGCCCTTTTTTCTTGGTAAGTAATTCTTCTCTTCCTCTTTTCTTTTGTAATGGAACAACACATAAAATTCTTCTGAAGCTTCTTATTGGCACAACATCAAAAGCTAAATATTTTAAAATCCACAGCTCACTGGGCAGTTGTCATAATTAATGATTTATTTTTTTTTAATCTCTTCATCTCCTTGTGGTTTACTACTGTTTTATTCCACAGGACTCTATAACACACACCATGCAATGTGTTACTGGGACTTGGGAAGTCTTGGGTTAGTTGATTTAGGTGATTACCACTATGACTTAGAAATATGTCTAGCTGTTTAAAGAGCGTAGCACAGCACTGAAGGAATCCTCGTATGACCAAGTTAGGACAGCTTCTCTCATGTTTAAAACAGGCAGGTTTTGGATCATTTCTCCATCTAGTCAGCTGCCATTCAAACAACCTTGTTGATGCATTAGAACTGGATATTATATCTCAAGTTAATTCTGGAAGGGCACAAGCTAATTTCAATACTAATGCCAAAATATCTTTTAATAGAATATTGCTGCTAAGTTATACAGCCATAATACTATTTCCATGCAATGGTGATAACCACTGTCATTACCATGCAGCTTATAGTGATAAATTCCATCATAACGCCTTCTTCACTGTCTTCCAACAGACTATGTTTCATGATGCAGCATTGTGAATGGCCTTTGCAGCAACAGCTGCATTCAAATACAGAAATAACCATATCTAAACACAAAGCTCAAGTCACTGAGAGTCAATCCTTCCTTTTCACATGCTTGATTTCCACGTTTTTCTATCTACCAGTTTGACTAAAAGGCTTCCAATAAAAAGTTTGCTAACTCTGCTTAATTTTGTAAGGCAAAGATTTTTCATGAATATGCACAGCCACCCAGAATTATATCAATCCTCTGACCTAATATCAAGCTTACGTTTGCTCTCCAACTCCACAAAATTTTCTCCTTCTATATTGACATCCAGGGAGTTTTTATTAATCTGTTTTTTTCCCTTTGAAAGATACATAAAAAAGGAAAAGCAAAACCTGTTTTAGACGTGAAGACTAACCATGAAAAATACTAGAAAGAAGGTATTGACACTATATGGATCATCACAGACTTAGGTAGTCTGCTGGTCAATCTGGAGCTCCACTATGTCACAGACTTTCACACTAACACATAAAATAAATATACTACTTTTTTTCTTGCAATTTGTTAGAACTGTTTATTCTATAGAGAATAGAACAAAAATGCTTGAAGATGAACCCTTTCTGTACACGGCATTATATATTTTGACCAGATGAAATAAGTATAAAACTTCAAAATAAGAGGTTTCAATTAACAAAATTATTTAGACACATACTTTTGTGTACAGCATCCATTACCATCAAGGGTGTATGAACAGTTTGCGTGTTGTATCATGGCCTCCATTCCCCAGGCATGTTTTCTAAGGAGTTGCCTCTTTCTAACCTTTATTTATGTCTGGATTTTGAATGTTTCTGTAGCTTTGAAGGAGTCACTGGGAAGTCATCTCAGTGTTCCATCACAGAGTAACATAATCCTCCAGTCAAACAGCAGGCCAATTACTTGGTTTGAATAGCAATTTCATGAATAGACAAACTGCCCTTTTGTATTACTTGGAAAGCTAAGGACGTGCTAGGAAAGTTCCCAATGCATTACTTGACTTTGTGGGGATTTTGTCACAGTGGCTGGGTCACAGTCCCTGACCCAGAAGAATATAGAGGATAGACAAAGAAGTTAAACAAATAATAATACAAAATCAACTGAGAAGTTTAGATAAAATTTAAAAAAAAGGAAAAGCAAACTGATAAATAAATTTGAAAAATATATTTTCCAGTATTTTTTAGCAAGTGACGGCTTTTCAAACCAAGATCCTCTCCTTAAGCTAAAGTGAACAACTTTCACACATTTGCAAGCCTTCTAGACACAGTAGTGATCTGTGTAGATGTAATGATGCATTCACTGCTTTAGTTGGTTGTCAGATGTAATATCTGCAGATATTGGAGATTTTTTTGCAATGCAGCCAGCAATTCTTTGGTCTGCCTCTTCTCTGAAGCTCTTTAATATGCCAGAGAGCACACTTGCTCAAAAAACAAACAAACAAACAAACAAAAAAAAAACCTAACTTCAAAATACATTTTTCTTTCCTTTCTCATTGTTTAGCAAGCAAAAATAAACATGAGGTTACATAAAGTGTATTTATCTTGTCAAATGTTAAGTGCATGAAGTGGAAATGTATATAAACATACAGAATGCCCTAAGAGAAGAAGAAATGGAGATATAAAACTAATTGCTGCAAAATCACAGTAACATTTCAAGCAATTTTAGATATGCTCGGCTTCTACTCTAGAATGTAGCCAGAGACTGTTTTCCAGTCTTGCATTTACCTTTTTTTATTTTATGCCACCACATAAGTTTGCAGGTATTTCTAAATCCTACTCTATCCCTTACAATTCTTTTTTGTCATCTTTACACTTGAAATGAATCTGAGACTAACATAATCTTTCCCAAAAGGAGTCTTAAATTCAGTTATTACTTTATATCAACAGAAGTAACAATAATCATTACCTCAGCGCTAAAAAAAGATACACAAAAGACTATATTCCATGTACATATGCATATATCCTCTATATAATCTATAAATCTATCCTATTAGATTCATGGAACAGTTTTACCAGTATGAATTTGAATAATCACTTTTTATGTCCAACAACAGGGTTTGATAACATTTTTTTCTTTTATCAATCATTTCAGAATAGGTGAGAAGGGAATACAAAACTTATCCTGTAAATTTAAAAAGGCAGCCTCCTATTGCTTTATGTCTATCACTGATGTATATTTAGAGTTACAATATATGAAGGATATATTATTTGGAATCAGCAGGAATTTCCTATGCAATTTTTATGACCCAAAGTAGGTCAAGTTTGGTTCTTGAAGCTTAAACCATTTCCTTTATATGAAAAAATCAATATTCACTTTAAATCACGGAGAAAAATTATTTCTATGCACAAAATAGTGCTGAACATACACATTTCAATAAAGAACCTGCCTAAAAGAAGGTAGCCAGTAAGATTGCAAAGTCTTTTACCTGAAACAATATATTTAGGTTAACTATTAGCCTCAGGTCTTGACCAATATAGTACTAAGGGCATAATACTGATTGTCTTACTTTAACAGACTTCAAATAAAGGAAGCAAGAGCTTTAGCAATCCTAAGTCTTGCAGAGTAATAGGCAGGGGAAAAAAAGACTTTTCCTAGGCTCTGGGAGAGAAAGAATTCCTTTCTTTGGGGTTGCACACATTTATGAAAGGGGAATGGGTCAAAGACTTGGGTTTATGCACCCACCAGCCTCTCACCTTTATCTATTTGTAGTCATACTAACACATGAAAGCATTTAACTGGCAGATCCAAAATGCTTTCTCACTGTAGCAACTGCTTATCCCTCCCAAACTTGAAAAACAATCCCAGGAAACATGCTTCAGAGATTCCGTTAGAAAAAAATATTATAGTCAGGGAAAAGAGAGATATCAAGGAATTACTCTGGTTCCTGCCTATTGCACATACCTAAGAATCCTGTTGAACAAGCATTGGACATTGGTTTTGTTTGGCTTTTGGCTTGTTTGTTTGTTTTTAATGAAAGTTCAATTGTGTGCAATGATCTCTGCCTGGAGCAGCTACTCATTTGGATTCCTGTCCAATAAAAGCAGCAGCAATACCTCTGAAGGCAGGTATAACTGAAGTTACTCGAAGTGTCCAGGATGAGGGGAAGAGGAAATGAGGTGCAAGCACAAATGGAGACTGAGCAGGCATAACAGCCCAGTCTCTCAATTTTCCTTTTCCTGACTGTGTGCAGCAGTGTAGCCAGAAAAGCTCAATTCAAAATAATTTCAGACAGAGAACTTTCAAAAGAAAGAAGGGTCATCTGAAGGAAAGACCAGAGCCACAACTAGAAATTACTCTCTCTCCCCCTCCCACTGCCACAAGGTCTCTGTTTAGTTTTTCTTGCAAGTGTTCCTTTGTCTAGAATTGCTTCTTTCTGGATGGAACATGAGTGAACCATAATTTATGGCTTTAGAAGAATTTAGAATGAATAATTTTTTGAATATATGTTGTTTGTTTTCATTCTTTCCCAATTAAATTGTGTGACTAAGTCAATAAGTTTCCTGAATAAAAGATTTTTCAAATGGGAGCACCTCCAACCATAACAAAACTGAGATGTGCTATCTAAGGCATTGCACACATTTGTGATACTCATTAGACTGTTCAGACTTCAAAACCTTTTCCCAGATTTCAGTGCATCAAACATAACACCTTTGTAAAAAAACCCACTAAAATGTCTAGCTATCCCTTTCTAAGATTAAAAACAATTGCAATGAGTCAAGACCAAAATAAAACCTCCTACTAAAAACTTTGTCCTAGCACCAGTCAGTTACAGGACAAATTGCACATCAAGAAAATTATTTGAACTAATTCATTGAAAATAAAAGTGCTCTTACACCAGTACAATGAACAGAACCCTTCTTTACACAGTTGCCTTCATTAAAAAAGAGGTGTCTCTGCATTTTTAACTCTACCAGTTTGAGTCCACATATAATCCAGAAAACCTCAGGAGTAAAACAACAAAAAAAAAGACAAAACTGAGCCTGGGAAGGGCTGAACAGGTAAGTCTGTTTGTATACAGATTCTGCACTCATACTCCACAACCTCTCAGACTATTCTGTTAAAATCTGGCCCATCTTTGGAGCCAGTATGACTAAACAAAATCAGCCCATAAAAGAAAACAGCAGGAAAATCACGATCCCCAGTGAAACAAGGACCCTATCCCTTCTCTAACCCAACTGATCTTCTATCTTCATAAAGCCTTTAGAGGATTAATTCAAACAGTGAATTATGCCTCACGTGCCACAATAATCTTCCTCAGCAAGCTAGACTATGCTACAATGAGCCTCCTTGCCTGTAAACAGCTGATTTCTTCACAGACTCCACTGCCATAAGCATCTTAAGCTATCAGTTGCTCCAGTCCACAGGAGCCTATAGTGACACATTTTGTATGAGATGCCTCAACTGCTATATTCTAACAATAAAGAGCAAATATTCCTATAAAGGAAAATGTACAGGGCAGTGAATATCTTCCAGGTAAGTGTGGACACACTATGGCTGAGAATGCCCCTCCTCTGCTCCAGGGATATGTCCACACTTCATTTGTTCACAAATACTCCAACCTGCTACAGCTGTTGATGGACAAATGCATGGGGGAAGCTAAAGGTCCCATACTCCCATCTCTATACAGAAGATGTGAAAGCAGCTGCTGTGTCCCAGACTCGCTGGGACCACATACATTTTGTGTGGGTCATGAAATGGGGAGTGAAGTTTTTTGCTTTGCCTCTGTGCCACATGCACTCCTCCTCCCTTGGTAATATGGTCACACAACCACTCAGTAGCCTCAAATTTTTCACCAACCAGTTATCTGAAAGCTGACAATTATTTTTCATGTTTCACCCACAGCTGGTGAGCATGCTTAGTAGGATGGCACATTAGATGTTGTGTTTTAGGGCAACTAATAATGTCTGTAATAGAGATGATACTAGCATGAGTAAAATTGCAATTAAGTTTATGAAATGTATAAAGTGCCAAATACCTTTTACCACAGAAGACATTGAGAAAGATAACTTTTATTACTGTGCAGCTCTCTAACAGGTTCATCAGTTATAATTTTTGAATATTATTGAGTGATAAATCACCATCTATGAGGGAAAACTTCTATGGCATTTTTATTGTGAATTTATTATCATGAACGATTAAGCATGAGGAATGCTCTTGGAGTTACCTCATGCCTGTATTTTCCCAGCTGAATTCTGTGCTGGAAATTAACCACTGAGCTAGTTCCTGACACCTTGCTCCACCTTATTCCATTGCCCAAGGGACAAAAAAACCCCACCAAAATACAAGTAATGCTTCATGAGGACACACTGGTATGTCTCCAACATAAAGGAGCTCTGAAGTAATTTCCATCCAATGTATGTGGCTTCCACTCTGCATATTAGACTACTCGCCCACATGCAACTGTGTAGCACTTGCAGCCTCTCAGGGTCTGCTCTTTTTGCTTTATTTTAAAGCAGCAGTGACAAGATACTCCAAATTTTGCCTAGGCAGATTCAAATCTGGATTGGGCCAAAGATTAGAAAGGTGGAAAATTGTTTAAATTTTTTTTCTTGCTTCCACTAATATCTTCCTTATTCTACTTCATATACTGGGAATATCTTGTTCTGACAGCAACCAAAAATGGATCCATCAAAGAAGTAGTGCAGCCAGTAGTTCTTTTCAATACCTTTCCTTAGGAAATAATTCAAGATGGGGTGTTTATCACCGGACTTTACTAGCTGACTAGGCCCTTTTGTGGTCTTGAAAAGAACCCTAGCACTGACAAGCTAAAGCAACATGGTGCTTTTTTAGCGCTTGAAATTCACTTGCAGAAGAGATCAGCATTCTTTTACACTTTTGCTACCTGAGACTGAGGCATTTGGACAAACTCACAATGTCAAGAGAGGCTTTGTTTTTGCTTTGTCTGAAAACAGATTCCTCTTCCTCTGATTGTACAAGCAGCTGCTGCTGTATTTCAGATTCACTGTCTGGCTAAAACTGGTTTTCTGACTTTGACACAACACATTAATTCCAGAAGGTATATTCAGCGAGCCACCCTGGCGGGCTGTGCAGTAGGTGCAGAGATGACCTTACCCCGCCTTTTAGGTGTGCACACAAAAGCCACTCTCCAAAGCCCTCTGTGAGCACTGGCTGTGAGCTGAGGAGCCTTCACCAAACCTAGATACTGTGATAAGTACCTGTCCAAGGAGAGCACGCTGGCACCATGCCCAGAGACAGTGTAATGTGTACAAAGACCATGCCTCCAGGATTTCCAGGAAAGCATTTCCTAGACTTCTTGAACACTCACCACATTGCTTCCTGCATCTGTTATATGGGATACCTGCATACATTGTACTATGTTTAGGTAACCCAATCTTCTAGTATTTCCTAGAATTAAAATACTCATTATTTTTCCAGCCTAGATTCTAAAGGCAGTTAAACAGATATTCAAGCATTTTTAATGAAACTAAGAATTCTAAACTGGGGGGGGGGGGGGGGGCGGGGCAGGGATCACAGAGTTTTTCCCCATGACATCAGAATACTGGGCGGGGGGAGGGGCTGGGGAGCGGGAAATATCATTATTATATTACCCCAATGAAAATTATGAACAGAAATTGCCTGCTCAGGTGTGCAAGAAAAGGATAGACTTGTGGAATGACTCCTCTCATATTTACTGTGCTTAGTTCCCAGTTTAGGCTTTCATCTGAAACTTGGATTTTGACAGCCTTGCTACAGGCAATAGCCTGCTTGTATTAAATGGTTTTTCCAGTTGTCAAAACAGGATTTGAGGTATCTGTGCTTCAGGATGACTAAAACACATGAAAGGCAGAGCAACTTAGGCAGGTACAAAAGTAAATAGCTCCTTTAGAAATTCTACCTTTATTGGTATTAAGTTGAAAAGAAAATGACAAGGACTTGTAATTATATTTATATGTGTGTGTATATATATATAAACATTGTGTGTGTGTGTATAAAGTCAGCCTGTATACCTTCCACAAACAACCAATGAGTAAGTAAAACCCAGCACTCCTTAACCGAAGATATTTATAATAAAGAGAAATAGCCAAGAAGGTTCTTTCTAGTTTCCAGGCTGCTGCAAACGCCATATGGGAATCCTTACTGTCCTGAGCACCCTCAGTTAGAGTACATTGCAATAAGTAACAGCTGCACGGGAGGTGGGAGTGTTGGAGCAGGAAGGCAAAGGGGAAGGTTTCCATAATTTCTGGCAATGCTGACTGCACCAGAGAAGACTATAGCACTGTTCCTAGATGCTGGAAGGACTGCAGTAGAAAGACATTTCCTCTTGTAATTAAACAGGTGTAGCAGAGGGAATCTTTCCATCAGTCCCCCTGGAGGATCATTGCCTGTGAAAGACATATAGTTGCCAGGAACCAGACCTCCAGCAGTGTAAACCCTTCCCCTTCTTAGCATGGCTCAGCATTAGGAGAGGCATAATTGAGTACTCACAGTATTAAAGGCAAAAAAAAAAAATACCTAAAAAGCTCATTTGGGATGTGATCCAAAGCACACTAAAGTTAATGGAAAAATTCTCACTAATTCCAATTTTGGGTTTTAGTCAAACCACAGTGCACTTAGACAGGATTTCTTTTCTAATTTTTAACTGTGGAATTTTCCATTTGCAACAACAAAAGACAGGTCAAGGAACTATGCAGAGGTGAAGCAGTATACAGGTTACCTTTCTAGTCCAGGCATACTAACACTAAGAAAACAGCTTGGTTTTCTAGTGTTTATGCTCATTCAGACAGCAACCACATAGAGAAAAAATGGGTGAATCTTGTAACAGCAGTGTCTTTGGTTTATAAGACAGCCATCAAGTGACTTAAAAAAACAGAAATCTTGTCAAGGGAAGTAGAGATGCTCCAATGGGGCAAAGGGTGGGGGAGCAGGAAAGAAATACTGAGGTACAGACAGAAGCAGAATGAGAAGTAAATGAGTAGACAGGAATATAGGAGTAGAAAAATATGTTATTTGAGAATGGAAAAAGAAAATAGAAAGAAAATTTACAGAAATAAAAATGCCTTTGACATGCTTATAGGAAAAGAAGGCAAAGATGCCATAGAAAGTTTTCCACACATAGAGCTAGACTGTACAGGAAAGGAAAAAGGAGAGAAAACAATGCAGGCTGAATCGGCTTTCATCAAACCAGAGAAGCAAGTACTGAAGAACCCCCTTAGCAGGGAAAACATCTCTAGACAAGGTGCTATGCATAAAACGGTAAAAAGGCTTTATAATATCAAAGAAAAACTGTTATGATAAATGAGAAGATGGGATGAGTCATTATACTCAAAGCTGCTTTTAGATTCCTTCTTACTAAAAGGAAAGATTACTGTACTGGAAGTTTCTCTCAAAGGTTTGGTGATAAAGCTAACTGGAAGCCTTGCTGTGCAGTAAGATTGTGCATTGCTTTGTCACAGAGGTTAATTATTTATATAACTATTTTTCTTCCTCAGAAACAAAGGGCACAAGATTGAACCTTAGGTCACATCTGGTGACACATCTTTCAGAACAGAAGGCCATTTCTGGGTCTATTGTGTTTTAAGACACAAGGCTAGCTGTTTTCACCTGTTCCTCACTTGATTTTATACAGTAGGTGTGAGCTTCAGTACTCAGCTTACTTAACAGCATTGCAAGAATGTGTCTAGTTTCAGGAATGCAGCTGGTAATATTTCAGCAGGATGTCCTGAGGTGAACTCAGAACTAGGCACTACTTTACGTGATTTGTTTCATAATGTTACAAATATGAAACAGTAGATGGACCTGTCAATAGAAATGAAGCTAGATCTAAGCCCTGTATAACACTGCAATTCTTAAGAAATATGAGCTGAGTCTACAACTGTACCCATCAACCCACCAGCACAATTGACAAATACAGATGGAAGATCCCTCCACATTCATCTCTCCATTCAGTGCTGAGAAAGCAGGCTGTCCTCCAATCACAGTTACTGGGCCATTGCAGAAGACCTGTCTAATACTACAAGTCTTTTAATAATGTTTCTGGGTTTCTGAATGGGAAAGGGGGATAACGAAGGACTACGTTTCACACATTGTCTTCAAGATTATGTTTCTATGAGCTCAGTATTTCTTCAGGTAGCAAGAAGCAAACCCTTGACTGACTGCTGCTTTTACAAAGTGAAAGAAAACTTCCTATAAAAGGCTACCGAGCCAGAATAGATATCCAAATGGAACTGACTACCAGGAGGTACACAGTAATGTTACGATATATTGAGGCTCCATTCTTGTAGTTTGTCAGTCATCTCTCTTGGTGTCT
Source organism: Falco cherrug (assembly GCF_023634085.1). Lineage (NCBI taxonomy): Eukaryota > Metazoa > Chordata > Aves > Falconiformes > Falconidae > Falco > Falco cherrug. Next base: position 46,099,945 of record NC_073720.1, on the reverse strand, counting down.
TTGAAAGTCACCTGTTTGTAATCACTTTTTGGTTTGCCAAATGATCATAATCCTGTTCCAAACCGTGGCATACAGGTAGCCCCTTAGAGCAGACCAAACTTACTTTTTCTGCACTAACCCTTGTCTACTTGCCATTTTCAGAGAAACACTCCTGGATGGCATAGAAAGAGCATCATAGTCAATGAAAGCAAATTTCTGCAGCTGAACTACCCAGCATTTACCACAGACAGTTACCTGGCTGGTTAACACACTGTATGTACATTTCAGCTATTCCACAGCATCAGGCTTGGATATACATCCCTTTGCTAAAGAGTAAGAACATAAATATGATATCTCCCTTTCAGGAAACAGCCATTTCTCACAAAGACTCTAATGGTGACAATTAAAAGAAAGTTCAATGGATCCATAACTGAACTGACAACGGATATATGACCATCTTAGTGTGGACTCATATCTCAGTCCTTCTAAAAAGGAAGGCTATTGCATCTATTTTGGACTTGCCTTCCAGGTGAATGGCAGGTAGTAGGATGCATTGCAATTGTCCAATATGAAAGTGACAAACACGTGAATCACCCATGCCAGAACTGTATCCAAGGTATAAGTGTAGCTAACAGAGGGAAGCTGGTATTTTGGCTACTTCTATATCCTGAGAATAAAGGAAAAAATCCCTCATATGCATTTATAGCACCCTCTCCTTTTCCATCTCTAATGGCATGCCAATGTGCCCAGAAACATCTCTCAACCATAGGCCTCCTTGTATTAAATATCAGCTATTCTAATGGAAAATTAGAAGCAGCATAAGAGCAGATGATCACTCATGGATGGAGGAAAACAAAAATCAACATATTTCAGGAGGCAGCAACACACGCTTGAGTTCTTACACAATTTTGTAGCCTGTCTTTAAGCTTCCCCAGACAAAGAGCTAGGTCACTGGAGCTCCAGCAGAAAAGGAAGTTTTAGGCAATACATAAGTGACAAAATCCTCATGAAATGGTTTACATCAGCTTACATCACACGTAATATGAGAAGAGTTTCCACTGTCAGTCTCTGAGGGACTTTTTTATGTGGATGGGAAGAGAAGGCAGACTTAAGGATTTTTAGGTTATGTAAATCATACAGGATGTTGATTTGTTCTAGTGCAATTACTAAATATCTTACTTGCTTGATTTGAAGCTTAACCTAAAAAGGTCCCTTCTCTTCCATCAACATAGTACAAAGATTTAATCCTGATGTGACCATCCTTTTCCACGGAAGTTTGGCAGCCTCCCATGAACACGCTCCCCTGTATCTAACAGAGCCATGACACAGTAAGGCAGACTGGGGAAAACAACTTCTTCCAACTAAAACCTCAAAACCGTACAGTAGACATTGCAGTAGCTAATACTTAAGTCACATATACCCAGTGTAAGAATCGAGCTCCCTAAAAGCTTTAGAAAAAGTAGTAACTGGACCAATGTTAGCTCAACAAATCCAGTCTTCAATCTGTTCCTTCATCTGCCCGCTCATTCTTACACTAACCTGCATTTAACTCCTGGGTCAAAGATTATAATTTATTTATCCATCCTGAGAACAAATAATCTCATTCTAAAATAGGTTCCTTGAAAACCTTCATAACCATATAACTTCTATTATTATCCATGATAGTTTAAAACCAAAGTCATCTCACAATTTTAAAATTTCCTTCTACTATTTACAGCATGTATACAAGAAATCCACAGCCTTTAGTAGCTCTGATATTTTCATTACATCTTCCTACATTTGGTTCATATGTTCATAACAGAAAAAAACTAATGTTCATAACAGAAAAATTGACTAAAGCAAAAATTAAGGACCTCTATGGAAAGCATGGTGAAAGTTTGAGGTGACAGATCATAAATTACTTGTTTTAATGAAATAGACACTACATGTAGCAAAAATCTTTAATGTCATTATACAATACTCCCCAAACCTCTATTGCTTCTCCTTAAACAAACTTAACACACTAAAAAAGTCCAATTTTTTGTGCTCAGCATAACTAGGTAGATACACTACAGAATTTTCCTAGTGGTCAAGATATCAAAAAAAATTACCATCACAACTGACACTAATTGGTGCCCTTACTGGCAGCCTGAGCAAAGAGACCATGGCTTAGTCAAGCATAGCTACTAATTAATCCTTGTCCCTAGACAAAGTCTTTCTGGTCAGTGTTGCTATTTATCAATTGAACTGCATGGGCAGGCTTGCATCGCCATTGCCTGTTTTACATCTGTTTCTGTCTTACACAAATTTTTTAAAGAGCATCTGTGTACTGCACTGAAAATTAGTGTGCCCTAATCACTTTAAGTTGTTCTGAAAGAGGAAAAATGCAGGAGTTTTTGAGAGCACAAAATTTAGAAACATTAAATACTGTGTGTATACCCTAAAAAGTCACCAATCACTTCGCTGCAAATCAAGAGAAGCCAAAGACTAGATTAGTGTGGTGTATTAAGTCAGAGATGACAGACAGGCATGGGAAGAAAACTCTCCAATGCATGATTAGGAGATACCAGTCAAGTCACTGAAGTTTAGTTCAATCAAAAGATCTGCAAACCCCTGTTATTCTTTAAGTCCCTGAAACTGCAATTTAAATGGGAACAAATCAGCTACAAGGATGCAAATTTCATTGTCTTTTAAACACTGGGTTGTCATCTACAGGAGATTGCAAAACTCTGCTAGTAAACTGCTTTATAATAAAATCCAGAGAATTTTTATGGATTCTTTTTCCCAACTTCTTCTAACTTCAGGTAAAGACAACCATCTTAAGAAATATCGCAATCCTCCATTCTACATTAAATGCAGCCCACTAAAATAAATCTGTTTGAGAGAACTGGAAAAAAAATAGTCCAGGCTTTGCTAAGCCACAGTGAGATCAGATGCTCTTTGAGATTTTCAAATATATCAACACAAGACTCTACCAAATTAATGTCAGCTCTGACTAACAAAAGCTGTAACATTCACCTCCTGAGCCTCTGTTGACATTCACCAGCTAGAGAGGAGATGCTGCTCTGGAGCAGCTCTTCGACAATGCAAAGACCCCCACCACCCTAAAGTGAGTCCACCACTCCTGTATCCTGAAGGCAAGAGTCACACTCCAAGGCCAACCTTAATTTCTGTGCTCAAGCTTAAAGCAATTGATAAAACGCTTAATACAGTGAGAAATATTTTAACAAGCATATTCTGCTTCTCATTATCTAAAAATATTTAATGATAGCATCCCAATTATCTTAGATATGCAATAGATTCTACAAGGAGTTTTAAATCATTGCTTTTTCAGGTTGTCATTTCTTTCCACCAACCCCTTATAATAGTCTTCCTTTAAGCATAATTTTTATTAAGATATTTGCAAAAAGGGAAGATTTTTCTTGATTAAACAGCTTTCAACTACATTAAGCTTCCATAGCTGAGGTCATAACTTTTAATAACAAAGATGTTGCAGTTCTAAATGATCTGTGTATTTAGCCTTCTTAGACTTTGGTAGAGGGCTTTGGTATTCTCAATTTGGGGTTGTCTCTTTTTTTTTTTTTTTTTTTTTCCTTTTATTAAACACTTGCTCCACCTAGTGGCACTTTCTTAAGACAGGAAAAGGCAAAAAAAGTCCACACAATGACAAATATAAAATGCAAAATGAAGGAACAGAAATCTCATGTCAAGATCAGGGATGTTTCCATTGAGGTAATTTGGCCTGTTTCATAGCTTTTCCCTTTAACGACTGCACAGAAAGAAGTAAAAAAAAAACCATGATAACAATTTATCTTTACCACAGAACAAAAAGATAAACTACTATGGGGCAAAAAATCACTGTAGCTTTTTATATAGCATCATTAGCAAATACATGAAAACAAACACTTCATTTTTTAGCTCTACAAAGATTTAACATAATCATCTGTAACATACTGATTAGCATCTTAAAATAATCTACTTCATCAACCAAATGCCTTACCTTGCTGACCCATCCGGCTCTAATTGGCTGGTGGTGCCTATTTAGCTGGACCTATTACCTGATAGCACTGTTTCAGGTACACAAGGGAGAGGTTATTCTTAAACTAATTACACTGACTGCATGATGAGCAAAACCCCTTCTGGCCCAGCTTTGTCTAAGAGCAGTCTCTTGGTAAACAGCTGCCAGAAGACCTCTAAATTATTTTTTGATGGCAATAACTGAAGTGCTAATGTCTGGAGAGTACTGTTTCAGCAATCTTTTTTTTTTTTTTTTTTAAAGTATCTTCCATATTAGTTACAAGAAGTGCTTTTTTTTTTTTAACCATGTGATAAAAGTAGTCGTTTTTACAAAAAGATTATCAGATTCTGAGGGCACAGCCAATTTTTTTTTAATATTTTCTGTGACAACCTGTTCTGAAGAATTCATATAAGCATAGCTGTATTCTCCTGTGTCCATCGATTCTCTCTAATCTTCCCTGCTTGAAAACCTGGAGAACTATTGGCTACAACTCCAAACTTGAAATAAGGCATTCTGCGTCATGTATTTTGGCAAACTGGATTAGTCACTAAATTTCTCCATCTCTAATATGCAGTAGTCATTATAGAAATGAGTGTTTGAACAACTATTGAAATTGACTGATACCAAGATCTCTAGTTTTCCTAAAGTAAGCCAGGATGTAAGTTCACCTAATGTAAACCTTTAAAAAATTTGAGAAAAGCTAACTACTCCACATAAAATAGTGATTTTATTTATGTTGGTTTCAAATAATGCCATTTTAATTTCGCTTGTTGTTAGAATAAATTAAATGAAAATTAAGACCACTCAGCTGAATAAACAGACCACTGAGGAAGATGGCCATAGAGCATCACAAACAACATATTATTTTACAGACATGTTCATGTCCTTCCCTGACCACTCTACATGAAAGCAAAATGTGCCTTTGTGCTTGCACACTATGCCACACTTACTGAGGAAAGACAAGAACTCCAAACGTGCATTTCAGTGAATGCCTGACCAGCCAGCTCAGTTCAAGTGAGTGCCATTTTTCTGCACTTAGAAAACATATCCTTAAATGCTATTTGGCAGGTGTCAATTCTAATAATTCACGGTGTAATATTCTGCCCCACTGAGTATCATGGCACTTGTTAAAATAAATGATTTTAAAGTGTAGCTATGTTTTTACTCCAAGTTCAGTTACTTTAAGCTTTTTGAGCCAAAAATGTTATGCTTGATTGCCTTGGGGTTATCACACTCACAGTATGTTCACATATTACTAGAAATTCCAGTGTGCTGCAACCACTACAGGCATTGACAGTCCTTCATTTACTACCTGCAACCATTGCAAATTTTTTTCAGACCCTCATACTTTTTGTTTTACTAGATAACTGAATAACTGACAAACACAGTGATACAAAAAGAGAGATAACAGTCAAAAGATTACAGACAGGACTATTCTTCACATCTGCAGCTACACTGAAAAAAATATTGTTTGGCGCTCAACACAATTTTTTTTCTTTCTCTTCCTTGCTGGCAGAAAAAGAAGCTTGAAGCTGAAAAAGGCAATAATTTAAAACAAAATAAAGGAAACAAACACTTGAAAAGCTAGACATAGAAAGTTTTTACTTCCAGTCACAAAATGGTTGTAGAACCAATATCTGAGGTGTGGATTCAGATATATCCCTTTGCTTGGTGATCAGAAGGCAGTAAGATGGGAGAACACCTCACATCTTTGCTGGAGCTTGCATGAATATCTATGCATTAGTAGAAAAACTGCAACCTGAACATCCTTCCTATTAACGAAATAGGGAATGGGCACAGGAAGACAAACACATTTCCTTCCATTGCAATGAATATTTTAGGTAACACAAAACATTTGAAAAGAGCATTTGGCCAGCAAGACATGCCCCACAAAAATATTGCATGATGTAGTATTTGGGACAGTCTTCTAAGAAGCCATGTTTGGGATTCCCATCTTTGTTCTAATTAGAAGATACACAGGCAACTGAAGAAAATGGGGACAGTATCCTTCTCAAATGTATAGCCGTCATCTCTTTTATCAATTTTAGTCCCAGATTCCTAACAAATACACTGGACTGGGGGGGTGGGGGTGGGGGAGTGGGGTGGATATCACTTTTTTGAGGTGAGGTTTTTTTCATTTGAAAAATGGTGCAAGCACATCTTCAAAGTGACTTAAAACCATGTCTTGGGCAAATAAGAAATCCACCTTTTTAGGAGTGATATTATAAGGCTCTGACGCCTACAAGTAAGCAATTCCATTGGTTTGAAACGTGCTTAAAGAAAGTATCTGTTTTTAATTGCTCAGTGGCATGCTATTCAAAGAACCCCTTGGGAGTTGCAAGGGACCTGTAACTCTGGGAAAAAGATTTAATTGCTGAAATTTTCTGCCCAACTCTATTTTTAAACAACAAAGAGGATGTCTTTGTGAACCACTAATAACCCAAATAGAAGAAATTAATGGATTAAGGGGATTAAACTGCATAGGAGCACGTGCAGGTGCATGCCAAAAATTTGGATACCAAAATATTTCAGCAGCTGTTGCTTTTGGGGTCTATTTTTACTTTGTTGTTGTTCTTTTTTTTACCTCACCGAAGCATATTAACAAAAAAAGTCAGAAGATAAATTAAAATCTGCTTTATCTGGCATTTAGATATCTTCGGTTATTAAAATCATCCTCTCAGAAGAAAATGGATATATAATGCTCTCTGTCCTCAGTCATTATTAGATTTATATTAAATTAAGCCTCCTTCAATTCTTTATGAGTACATTTTGTACAAAATTAAGCAATGCTGAAATCATACTAATACTTTACAATTTCTGTGTGGTTGTCCAGCAGCCCAATTAGCCGTCATTTACACTAGAATGTTTAGACTGGATTAATTGATCAGGCCAAACTGGAAAAGGTTCAGCCATTAGGAGAAGCAAGAGTAGTAAGGGTAACTGGAGCCTTGCAAACTGAACAGATGACCTGTCATTAAGTCTGGGAAGAGACAAATGTTGTCTTACATCTATCTCAAAGAAGTACATCACATCTAGTCCCAGCTGGCACCAAACCAATACAATTACACTTTGCATTGCTATGCACCAGGGTATAGAAAGGGTTGTTATATACAACAGGTATATCTGAAGCATTTTTAAAAAGGAAGAATGTTGCCACCAAAAGAATTAAGCCTGTAGTCTGTTCCTATCTCTCAGATTACTCTCTTAAAGCATTTTTTTTCAGGCAAGAGTGGCAATTCTCCTCCAAATTCCAGCATCTTGAACTATGCATGGTCTTCCTGTTAATGTCCATTGTATTCCCATTCCCACCGAAAAACGTATGTAACCCTGCTTACTACCCCTTTTGCTTCATTAAGTTTGAATGCAATTACTCCATCCCTGACTGAAAAAGTAATTTCTACCTTTTTTCTGTTACAAGGGCTTGCAGTTTCTAAATCCAGTGTCCTGGAAAACAGCTGTCTTACATTCCCACGTACATGTCAGCACATTTCTGCATGCACAAAGGCAGACTTCTGCTTCTCAATGAGAATGCAGTCTTCAATTACCTTCTCATGGCTCCCAGCTATGCTTTTGTTCTTCTGCCTGCATATAACCCCTGACCTGTTGTGATAAGAATCACTCCTGTCTCAGAAAATAACAGTCTCTCATTAACACTATATTTTTAAACTTCATCTTAACATCACTTCTTCTTTGTGCTTTCACTGTAGATATCTCCTGTTCTGGCCTCATAGCTGAAAGATTTTATTTATCCACTGATTGGTGTTTTTCTCCCGTTTATCTGCAATTCATACCATGTTACCAACTTGAATGTTTCTTCTCGCACATCACGCTTTCACCACTTAAATGGTCCTACTCTGAGTTTTAATTTCATGTATTTTAAAGCATTAAGAAGTTCATGATTATTTTTCTGCTACAAATTAATAAAATTAAAAAAAAATACACTCTGCCAGTATTAAAACAAAGTGATCTTCCTCAGTGGCTTTCCTACCAGTCCAATGGTGTCAGCAAGCTGATGCAAGAGGAACTGGGAGATCACCATTAGTTTCTCACCTGCCATTCATCTGAACAGAAGTAACATAAATAGTTAACCTTTTATTAACCTGTCAGAAATCAATCCAAAGTGTCTTTCACATGTGATACCAGCTGTATCACAAAGCTCATGGAGGTGCTGTATTATTACCAGAGACTCATATCCGCATTGAAGGGGCTGACAGAAACACAAGCTTTTAAAGAAACCTCTCTCAAACCCTCAAACTTTCCCTTGGATCTTTTGTAATTATTAACAGATGTTAGCACAAAGAAGGGCAGGTCAACAAATTATTCCGATTTCAGAAGCATCTCTGGTCCAAATTCCACACAAGATGTATGAAAAAAAATTACAGCCTCTTGGTTATGAGATGTAATATTTTGTTATCGTGAATCAAAGAAGACAAAACGAGGAATAAAATGTCAATTATTTAAATGGTAGAAGTTTAAGAGTACACTGCCCTCATGGCTCATGTGAGATGCTACGTTTTCAGGGATCTGGAAACAGAGAGAGATGAGTTTTCTTCGAAACTGCACATAAGGAAAAGCAATTTAGATTCATCACAAAAATATGCCATGAGGAACTTCAGGGACAGCCTTACTCAAGTTAGGTGAATGGGCAAAAGAATAGCAATGGAAATTTGCTATTGGCATGTATGAATTATGAACACTAGACGAGAAAAAAACCCCTATTTATATACCTTATCAACTCACTTTGCCATCTCTGTGGGCAGCATAATGAAAACTTTTCCTCAGCATTCCAGCAGCAATAAAAAAAAAAAAAAAACCAAACCACCAAACAAAAAAAGCAATGCTAAATGCAATGTTAGTCTATGTGGCATGACACTGTGATAAAGCTTATTATACTCTTATATTGAAATCAATGGCTCAAAAAGCCATTTAAAAGAAATACCTTTAAAACATGACCTGTAATTAGCTGTTGAATATTATTGACACAGCAGGTTGCAAAGGACAAAAAATTAAACGCTAATGAAATGAATGAAAAGGGATTAGCTACTCATTTGAACATCACAAATAACCAGTACTGTAAATGTAGGCCTTCTGCCAAGCACTATCTGGCAGCAACAAGGATTAGAGTCAGCTTTGAGGCGTCCTTATTTAATTATGTACGTACCAGTGGGTAAAGCCACCACCACAGAAAATGAGATGTTTCCCAGTGTGCAAATTACACCACAGGCAATGTAATGTAGGGAGTAGCTCTTCCCCTCTCAATGACAGAGTTAAGGAAGCTCAACTTTAAAAAAAAAAATAATTAAAAGGAAGAGAATGAGCACAATGTATTGATTTGAATAAAACAATCTGTCCACAGAGGGCAGAATTCCCATCCCAGGACGCATCTGAGTCCCACAAACATGCCTGACTGTGGGAAGGCTAGCCAAGGTTACTTTTTTTTTGCCTGGTTTTCCAGATGTCATTTCAACCCTTCTGTTCTCCCAGCTCCATCTATTGTGGTCTACTGGTCCACCTTTCACAGAAACTGTTACTGTTTCAGTTCAGGAGTGCAACAGCCTTGACTACTCACAGCACCTTCCTTATCTCAAAAGAAGCAATCCCATTTTATGACTCTCTTATCCTAAAAAACATACAGCCACATGCACACACAAGAGCAGACGCTGAAACAATCTCCTCTCAAGAGCTGCCTTTTCATATATTTGCTTCATCCCAAAGCTTCTCAGTTGAGGAGAATGGGTAGACAAGACAGCTTTCCACAATACAATTTAAAAACAAAAAACAAAACAAAACAAAACAAAAGCAAACCAAAAAAGCCTAAGTGCTGTCCAAAACCCACCTTTGCTGTATTTAACAGCAAATTCCTTCCATCCACAGGATCTCAGATCATAAGTGTGAATTATGCCTGCAAAGGTGGGTTCAGTGGTTTGTTCTGCTACTGCCAATTGCTCGCTATCAGGGGCCTTTCTCCTAATGGGCTTGCATTCCTCTTCTCACAAAGAAGCTGATATATTCCTTTGGTCTGGTTAATATAATTAATAAGATTTTGGAAAGACTATTAATATTTTTTACTCTTTTAAACCTAATCCAATCTCTAACTGAAGCAGCTGGCTGGTTTCGCACTGAAGCAGGTGCCAGAGCAATGGATCGGAAGATGTGTGGCTGGACGCTTCTGGGCTAAGATGTAAAGAAATAACCACAAAGTATCTAAAAAAAGCCCTCAAAGCAGAGCAAGCAAATTTGCACCTACATGAAGCATCTAGAAACAGCAGCAAACAATAACAGATTACAGCAACAAAATTACAGCGTTACACTCATGATCCATGCAGGAAAGGAAGTAACTTCTATTTCTGTTAAGTATCATCAGGAGGAAATCTAACATAACGTTCTTTGACTATAGCCCATTAGGGACGGATGGGATCCATCTGCCTAGAAGAGTCAAGGGAGTCTTCGGCAGCAGACTGGCCAGCTTGGTGAGGCAGGCTTTAAACTGAGGGACTTAGACGGGAGGTATTCAAAGTGGCAATGCTCACACCATCGCATCCAACTGGGGAATAAGCCAGGCCAACCAGAGCAGTGATACCTGTTCCTTAGCTGCCTCCCAAGATGGGTATTGGAAGGCCAACCACCTCAAGGGTATGCGTGGCTATCTATGGTGGATCCACTGTACAAGGGAACTACCTGTTCGCTACTGGGGAACCTGTATGCTCCATTACCTCTCTGAAATGCCCGCACACCAACGCACACAGCATGGGGAATAAAGAAGAAGAATTAGAGATCTGTGTGCAGTTGCAGGGCCATGACCTCATTGCTATTACAGAGACATGGTGGGATAGCTGGCATGACTGGAATGCTGTCATGGATGGCCACGTACTTCTTAGGAAAGACAGGCCAGCAAGGAGAGGTGGTGGAGTTCCTCAATATGTCAGCAAGCAACTAGAATGCCTCAAGCCTTTCCTAGGGGCAGATAGAAAGTAAGTTGAGAACTTACAGGTAAAGATCAAGGGCCATGCCAACATGAGTGACGCTGTTGTGGGTGTTTGCTACAGGCCGCTGATCAGGAAGTTGATGAGACCCTTTACAGCCAGCTGGAGATAGCCTCATAGCCACAGGCCCTGGTTCTCATGGGGAACTTCAACCACCCTGATATCTGTTGAAAAGGCACACAGCCAGGCTCACACAGTCCAGCAGGTTCCTACATAGCACTTTTTGACACAGGTGGTGGAGGAGCCAATGAGGGGAGGTGTGCCTCTGGACCTTGTACTCACAAAGGACTGGTTGGGGATATGAAGATTGGGGGCAACCTTGGCTGCAGCTACCATTAGATGGTGGAGTTCAGGATCCCGCATGGAGGAAGCAGGGCAACAAGTAGGATTGCAACCCTGGACTTGAGGAGAGGTAAATTTGGTCTCTTTTAGGGACCTTCCTGGAGGAATGCCATGGGTTAGTGCTCTAGAAAGTAGCAGCTCCAAAACAGCTGTCTATTATTCAAGCTTCATTTCCTCCAAGCTCAAGACAGGTGAATCCCTATGAGTAAGAAATCAAGCAAAGGGGGCAGGAGGCCTGCATGGATGAGCAAGGGGATTCTGGCAAAACTCAAACAGAAGGAAGCTTACAGAATTTGGGAAAAGGGACAGACCACCTGGGGGAATACAGAAATGTTGTCAGAACATGTAGGGATGCAACAAGGAAGGCTAAGGTCAGTTTGGAATTAAATCTGACAAAGGATGTCAAAGACAAAAAGAAGGGCTTCTTCAAGTACATCAAGTACACAAAAAAAGGATGATTAGGGAAAACATGGGGCCCGCTGCTGAATGAGGTGGGTGCCCTGGTGACAAAGGACACAGAGAAGGCAGCCTTACTGAATGCCACCTTTGTTTCAGTTTTTACTGCCAAGTCTGGTCCTTCGGTTTCCCAGACTCTGGAGGCAAGAAACGAAGTATGGAGAAAGGAAAAGTTCCCCTTGGTCAAGAAGGAACACATTAGACAATTTAGGAAAACCTGACATCCCCAAATCCATGGGCCCTGATGGGAGTGTTGAGGCAGCTGGCAGATGTTATCACTAAGCCACTCTCCATCATCTTTCAGAAGTCATGGAGGACAGGAGATGTGCCTGAGGACTGGAGGAAAGCCAATGTCACTCCAGTCTTCAAAAAGGGCAAGAAGGAGGACCCAGGCAAGTAGAGGCTGGTCAGCCCCACCTGCATGCCTGGAGAGGTGATGGAACAACTCATCCTAGAGGTCATCTAAAAGCCTGTGGAGGAAAGGAAGGTTATAAGGAGTAGTCAGCACCAAGATGAAATCATGCCTTTCTGTAGTGGGTTTGTATGGCAAGGTTTTGGTAACAGAGGGGCTAAAGGGGTGGCTTCTGTCAGGAGATGCCAGAAGCTTCCTCCATGTTCAATGAAGCCTATGCCAGCCTGGTCCAAGACATGCCCACCACTGGCCAAGGCTGAGCTAATCAGTGACACTGGTAGTGCCTCTGTCATAATGGATTAAGGAGGAAAAAAAAGATAAAAAGTCTGCACCAGCAGAAGAGAGAAGTGAGACTATGTGAGAGCAACAACTCTGCAGACACCAAGGTCAGTGAAGAAGGAGGGGCAGGAGGTGCTTCAGGCACCAGAGCAGAGATTCCCTTGCAGCCTGTGGTGAACATCATGGTGAGGCAGGCTGTCCTTCTGCAGACAGTGGAGGTCCATGCTGGAGCAGATACCCACCTGCAGCCCATGAGCAGATGGGTGTTTGAAGGAGGCTGTGACCTGTGGGAAACCGGCACTGAAGAAAGTTTGCTGCCGGGATCCTCAGCACCACTCAGAGGGAGGACAGGACATACAGAAATTGGGAATTAAGCCTGGGAAGAAGGGGCTGGGCGGGAAGGTGTTGGGTTTTTAAGTTAATCTGATTTTCCCCACGTCAAGTCTGTTTTCCCCATAATGGTAACTGCTGAGTGATCTCCCTGTCCTTATCTCTACCCATGAGCTTTTGGTTATGTATTCTCTCCCAGTCCAGTTGAGGAGGGGAGTGGGTGGGCACCCAGCATTCAGCTATAGCCAAATCACTATACTGACCATCCTAATGGCCTTCTATGATGGAATGACTGGCTGGGTAGATGAGAGGACAGTGGTGGATGTTGTCTACCTTGACTCAGCAAGGCTTTCAACCCTGTCTCCCACAGCCGCCCCAGGTGAGCGCAGGCCGGGTGGGCTGGGCGCGTGGGCAGGGAGGTGGGCTGAGACCTGGCTGATGGCAGAGCCCAGAGGGCTGTGACCAGCGGCGCAGCCCAGCTGGGGGCCCGCAGCCAGCACTGTGCCCCGGGGCTCAGCACCGGGTCCCGTCCTGCTCAGCCCACCCCCCAGCGCCCTGGGTGAAGGGGCAGAGCGTGCCCGCAGCGAGTTTGCTGGTGGTACAGCGCTGGGAGGGCGGCTGATACCCCGGGGGCTGCGCTGCCGTTCGGCGGGGCCCGGGCAGGCTGGGCAGTGGGGCAGGGGGGGCGTCATGAAGCTCAGCAAAGGCAGGGGTAGGGTCCTGCGCCGGGGGGGAGCGACCCCACGCACCAGCACAGGCTGGGGCTGACCTGCTGGCAGGCAGCTCTGCGGGGAAGGGCCTGGGAGGCCTGGAGGACACCGAGTGGGCAAGAAGGCCGCTGCCAGCGTGGGCTGCATCAGGAGGAGCGTGGCCAGCGGGTGCGGGGGGTGTCCTGCCCCTCTGCTCTGCCCTGCTGAGGCCGCACCTGGAGTGCTGTGCCCACCGCTGGGCTCCCCAGTTCAGGAGAGACAGGGAGCGACTGGAGAGGGGCCAGCGGGGGGCTGCCAAGGGGGTGAGGGGGCTGGAGCATCTCCCTCATGAGGGAAGGCCGAGAGAGCTGGGCCTGTGCAGCCTGGGGAAGAGCAGACTGAGAGGGGATCTGACCAATGCATACAAATATATTAAGGGTGAGTGTCAGGAGGATCGGGCCAGGCTCTTTCCAGTGGTGTCCAGCGACAGGACAAGGGGCAATCGGTACAAACTGCAACAGAAGAAGTTCCTTCTGATTGTAAGGAAGGAATTGTTTACTAAGGGTGACATCACTAGAACAGGTTGCCCAGAGAGTTTGTGGAGTCTCCTTCTCTGCAGACATTCAAAACTCGCTTGGGCATGATTCTGAGAAGCCTGCTTTAGATGGACCTGCTTTAGCAGGGGGTTGGACTAAATGATCTCCAGAGGTCCCTTCCAGTCCTGACCATTCTGTGATTCTGTGTTCTGTCTGCATTCTTCCCTGCTCCTGACTTCTCAGCAAGGCTGCTGGCACCCCAAGAATCAGCACAGCACATCAGCTACACCTGCAAGGTGAGGTCTGTAAGGAGGGGACAACCTTTCCCAAATTACATACCACAATCCAATTTCTATTTTCAGATGCTCCCAAAGCACAGGCACATTAACAGCACTTTTATAACAGAAGTCACAGAAGTGATCAATCCTTTCCTGAAGGAGGTGTTTGACAGGATCCCTGCATGAAGATGCTTATCCAGCTGTTGTCAAAAAACCTCTCATCTATCCATGCCTTTCCATATTTTTCATGTAAGAGGACAGCTTACAGCAAAATTTACTTCATATTGTATGTTATCCACTGGGGTAATATTTATTGGAAAACAGCTTCTAGTTCTTTACTTTTTAATAAAACAAAACTTATCCAAGTTCAAATATTTCATTTCTGATATAAAGTTAAGCACAACTGCTACAAAACCAAAGTGATCCTGTTTTTATAAAATACTGAAACTGCATTGAAATGCTAAAGCACAGGTCAGGATTGAATACAGATTATACATTCCTAGCATTCCTGAAAATATGTGAAATGCTCTGTAAAATGATGTACCCAGAGAAGCTCAGGCATGAAAACTGGTGCAAGACAAGAGCATTGCAAGTTCCAGAAAAAAGTCAAGTGCAGCATGGACAGAAATGAGGATGCATGAGAAAACCAGATGCTGCAAGCAAAATAAGAAAAATAATAGGAAAGTTAGAAAAATACAGAGCTCAGGAAATACATATCTGTGGATAGGCAGATAGGAACAGATATATACATATATATGAGTATCTTTAATGTTGACAAAAAATGTAGTACATGGAGTTCTGCTGTTTGTTTCAATACCTTTTTGAGAACTGTTGCAAATTAGGACCTATTAGATTACATTATGAAATTTGTCTCCCTGTAATGTTTCCCGAGAGTTACATATAGCATGAATCTAAAAATCAACATATATCACAACTACTACAGTATTAAATGCTGTAGTATTTAATTTAATACTATTAAATACAGTAGTAAAAAATAAAAGTTAATTAACTTTCTTATCACAACAACAAATATTTATTGACCAAAGTTCACATTAGTTTTATTTGGGAAAAAATGGGGAGAAGTTGTAGAGATGTTTCCATTTCTCAAGAAGTGATACAGTAGTAGGAGTCAGGGCTTGGAATAGAGGGAGAGTGGAAACAAGGCAGAAACTGAGAAATTGATGCAGGAAGATTGATCAGTAAGGGCAGTAAAAAGAAAGAGAGAAAAAAAGTGCTGAGACCCTGATCCAGTAAAATGTGAATTCCTCTACTGGCATCTCAGTCATTTTAAAACCTGTGTTGGTTCAACTGATTTTCACAAGAAGACTTCACTTAAAAATTTAAAAAAAAAAAAAAAAAAAAGTGGAATTTTTTACACATTTGATTTACGCCACACTAACAAAATTACAACTAGTCTTGAGATGGTAAGTAAAGCAGTTTTCACGTTCAGTTACACTTGAAGTGTAACAGACAAGAGTTTAAAGGATAAATATTAGACATATCTCCAAGCTTAGTACTTCATAATTGTAATTTTTTTGTCTCTTATGAGAAAGTATCATTATAAAAAAATCTATTTGAATATCATTACTCATTAACTGCTCATGTAAGGTACATTTTGAAGTTTTAGTAAGTGTGCAACATGATTAAAACTGATTTTGCAAACAGATTGTCAGAGACTAATTGTGTCCACAGAGAAAATAGTTGTAAAAAATAAATCAGCAGTATTTCACAGAGTAAATATTTAATTTTACCTGAAACATTTCTGCTTCAATTTTCTAGTTAAAAAAAAAAAAAAAAAAAAATCCTTCCTTCTGTTATTTCACAGTGTGACTTACCCTCATACACAAACTTTAAAACATGGCTAAAAATCATCTGGTCTGACAAACTAACATAGCTTGCAGTTTTTTACAGGTACACACTGCTTTAAACATCAAAAGGGCACAAAAAAAGTATATCTACAGCACGTATACAGATTTATATTTCTAAAGTCAACTCACAGTTTTCTCCTGATTTCACATTATTTTCTTTAATTCTAAAATAACTACAGGTCTAGAAATTTAATTGGATTATTTCAATACTCAATTTTATCTCTTGAACAGCTTCAGTGCTTTCAATGAACTTGGATTTCATCAGGAGGGAAATAACCTTTCAGATAGTTCATAGTCACACTCAAGATGTACTTTTTTTTTATCAGATATTTTGAAGTTAATAGACACTGACCATTGTTTCTTTGAACATATTTCAAGTCTTTCTTTGCGTAACCACTTTAGATTGAAGATTGAAAGTTAGATATTAGACCATGGCACTGGAAAGCAGACTTCACAGGTGGATTTCTGTTCTTGGATAATACAGGCCTTGATAATTTAATAATATATGAAAATTTTCCTAGCAAACCATGCATTTTTTAGAAAATAGATATTAAGGATATTATTTGAACAAGTCCTTTTGTTGAAGACCAAAATATAGCAAGGGCATACTCTCCTTATAGAGCACCATTTTGGCCCTGAATCCATTCATTGTTTAAAGAGATGTGCAGTGTTAAAGACAAAGTTAATGCCAAGAAATTTAATGACATTATGGTTTTAAAAATTTAAGGTTTCAGCTAGACAGGGCCCTCTAACTGCATTTTCCTGAATAGTGTAACAGACGCCAACAACAGAAGTGAGCAATCTTATAGCAAGCCAACACAGAAAAACAAAACTGCTCAAGAACAGGATGAGCTTGGGATCCAAATGTCAAAATGCACTAACCCTTTTCATATGATTTTGAGTTCAGAAAACATTTTTCAATCTAGAAATTTCAATCTTAGAAAATTGTGTTACTGAGTTTTGTATTGTCCCAACTAAAGTAAAAGTGCCAACAAAAATATGAACTTGTCTCAGTATTCAAGTTTGTAACCATAATAATTTCTTGTTCCCAGCAAACATGGGAAAATAGGTTACTATTCTGATATGAAAACAAGACCAAATACTACTCTAAGAATGCAAACTGACTTTTTTTGTGTTAAGCTTTACATTATGGCAGCAACCCACGTACCCAGACTGCTCAGGAGTTGCTCGTTCCCTCAATCAGTGAGTAACCTCCCAATCAGGTTAATTGTATTAGATCATTTTAACAGCACTCATTCACCAAAAGGCTTAGTTGTCTCCAGTGTACATTTCCACCCTCCTCCAAATATTTAGTATCTTTATCAACTGGGGTGCTGCAATGTCAAAATACTGGGAGGATAATATTCAAGAGGGAAAGACAGCAGCAGTCTCCAGAGGGGACACAGATAGACAATTCAAAAGAGAACATGATTTTATGAACAATTTTATTAAAATGTTAATTTTTCCTGATAATGGCTAAGAACTTTTCCTATGGCTTTCAAAATACTTTCTAACCATTTGTATTTAGAAATCTGTGTACGCATCCATGTTTCTCATTTAAAGACTCATACTGAAGTGCAACGTTACAAGGCAAAGCCTCAGGAAACCATGCCTAGTGTGTTCTCTTCTCTGCTGGAAGAGTTGCTTTTCAGTTCTGCATGTTTCCCCTGCAGGATCACAAGCTTTGAGGCTGCTTCCTCACAAACCACAGTACACCTTCATATTCCAACCAATTGACCAATTCTGGTACACAGGAAAGAAATGACCATTTGCTGGGATGGTGCACCACATTTTCTGATACCTGATCAAGTACGTCTGTGAAGTGCTGAGTTGTGCTGTAGTGACCAACCAGCATATGCAGAGGCAGCTTAAATATCCCTAGTCTGTGCAGCCTAGAATACCACCACTCTTGTCAAATGCCTTACTATACTCTACAAATGCAGTACATGTAGTACTCACAAAAATTGTTTATATGTAAATACAGATCTTTCCTTTCTTTCCTTCAAATAAAAGAAAAAGACATCAATGTTTCACTACAAAAATTATACTTGCCTCACACTGTCCCTGTTCAAGACAGTGTTAAATCTCCCACTAACCTCAACAGCAGCAGAGTTTGGCCAACATCAAGCACTCTTGAAAAATCCCAGACTTCATCTCTAGTGTCTTGAGAACACACACAAGAAGGATCAAGTTGTTACCTTTTGTGTGTCGTAACATTTTCTGCAAGAGTTGTCACTGTTCCTTGAGTTTAATGAGCTGTGACATTTCTTGGTGAAATCAAACCTGTTGCTCTAAAAGTTCCCACTATTCAAGCCCTGATGGAGCAAGCAATTGAACATTAAGATGGAATTTTTGTTTTTCCTCTTTGTACTATGGTACAAAAGAAAAAAAAATACCTAAATTACATTATATTGTTTCCCAAGTTGTGTTTTCTTAAACAATGCCTCTCACACCCTTGGCTTCCCCTAGTGTCAATCTTCCCAAACCTCAGGCATATGCCAGAGAAACGTGGCAGTATTTTGAAACTCCTCACAGCATTTTCAGCTGGGACAGAGGCTAGAGCATGAAGAAGAACTTAAAGTACTCCAGCTGCCACTGTCATCCACAGGACATTTCTTGCTCCTCCACCCCAGTATGACTATTAACCTCTTTTTCTGTGAACAGAGAGGTGGACAGAAGGTTTATTGTATGAATTACATTGGTTACCCACATAGGGTCTCCCAGCTCGACCCCTCCAAACAGCCCTGCTCTCACCAACTCATCATTGTGCCTGTGTTCACTAAGCAAGGAAAAAAGCATTTGTCACAGGCAGGTGGTTTTCCACAGCAGCATTGGTGTTGCTTGGACTTGAATTTGAGGGCAGAGGCTGGGTGGTGTGAATGGGAAGCAAGGGTGGAAGAAAGGGAGGAGGCAGACTTCAAAAACTTTGAGAAATATCAGTTCAGCTTAAAAATTACTCAGAAATCAAACCATCTAGAAGAAAAATAGGAATCACTAGGGGCAGAAAAACTTAGATTAGTTTAGCCTGTTAATCTTTAATAAGAATTATGGACAGAGTTGTTCAGAAAAATTGCTGGTGGGAAACCTTAGGAACTCAACTGAAGCAAAAAGGCAGCTGTGACATTTTGAGTGTTTGCTGACTCAAAAATGGCAAAACCCAGGGACTGGATGTTGGCAGTGAACAGCTTTTGTCTTTGTGCTGGTTTTGACCGGGATAGATTTAATTCTTTCTATAGCAGCTTGTATGGGACTAGGTTTTGGATTTGTGCTGGAAACAGTGTTAGTAACACAGGGATGTTTCCATTATCACTGAGCAGCGCTTACACAGAGCCAGGGCTGTTCTGCTCCTCACCCCTCCCCACCAGCCAGCAGGCTGGGGGGGGACAAACAGCTGGGAGGAAAAACAGCTGGGACAGCTGACCCCAGCTGACCAAAGGGATATTCCATACCATATGACATCATGCTCAGCAATAAAAAGCTGGTGAAAGAAGAAAGAAG
The DNA here is from genome assembly GCF_023634085.1 of Falco cherrug. Lineage (NCBI taxonomy): Eukaryota > Metazoa > Chordata > Aves > Falconiformes > Falconidae > Falco > Falco cherrug. The sequence goes on along the minus strand of NC_073720.1, from coordinate 46,080,298 downwards.
TGGAGACATTCAGAGTTAGGGCATTTTGTCTTCCCAGGTAACTGTTACGCTCGATGGAGCCCTGTCCTAGAGATGACTGAGCACCTGCTTGCCAATGGAAAGTAGTAAATTAATTCCTTATTTTGCTTTGCTTGTTTGTGCGGCTTTTGCTTTACCTATTAAATTGTCTTTATCTCAATCCATACATTTTCTCACTTTTACCCTTCTAATTCTCTCCCCCATCCTACCGGGAGGGAGTGCATGAACAGATGAAAGGCTCAGTTTCCAGCTGAAGTGTTAGAGGTACTGACCAATGAGTTTTGCTACACCATGTGAAAAGTAAAACTAAAGATACTGCATTCTCTAAACCAATTTTTATATAACTTCAAAACTTGCATCTCTGTACCAGCATATACTCTTCCCAGATTCAGCTAAGATTTTATAGTTTGAAATAGCATTTTTTTACTTGGGGACACTGCTGCAGGGAATAATAATGATTTCAGGCTTGAGAATTTAGTGGTATGACGATCAGACCTGCCAGGGTGTGTTCTTCACCTCAACAAGAGAAATTGCCTGTGTCAGTGTACATCTGGAGTAGCTAGTTCGCAATAACAAAAAATGTATGTTAATATTGTTTCTATTGCCTAACCCTCTGGCTGCGTTACAGCACAGAGCTTATTGTCTTTAATTGACTAAAAGCAAATAAATTATGTAGATAGTAAATCTAACTTAACAACTGCATAAAATGAAGATATCAGTGGGGAAAAGTTTGGGATTACTAAACTATTTGTGTGTGGTAAAGACAGAGAATTCTATGTATCTCACACAAATGTCAATTAAGCATGAAATTAACAGATGCCTTATCATGTTTTGTTTGCTTAGGCAATTTATTACTGGCATATTTTTCAAGTGTTGATATACATATGAATGTATGTATCAACTGACAAATTAATATGGGGAATAAAGCTATTAATAGGCAATGAGAACTTACAGAAGTAAAGAATAGTACAAACTAGATTCACAATTAAAAAAAATGTTTATGGAGTGCCATATATTATAACACTGGTGGCTACAGACAGAATATTAATTTGCAAAGGGGTTGAGCCTTCAGGATAATTAGAGATAGAAGCAGAGATAATTGGCAGAGGTATCCCAGAAACAGAAGAAAAATCACTGTGAAGTGGAAACCACAGATATAAAAAAAAAAAAATTACCCAAAAATAAAATATCAAATCAAGTCTTCTTAAATATGTTTTGCACAGAGATGTTTTAAAGATGTTTTAGTACGAGTTTTAGGAATACTAAATCAGAAAAAACATTTTTACTCAATAGCCAAAATCTGACCAAACCCACACATAGCTATAGGCCTGTTATTGTTTAAAATTATGTGATAAACTTTTGTTCACGTTTTTATAATCTACACAAGGAATGTAAGATACACTTTGGAAATGTCTTTTTTGAACAGAATCAAAATAAATGTAAGACTGTAAGAACACAAGTATCCTTTTTAAAATTCTCTCAGGAAATGGTTCTCTTTCTACCATCCTAACACTAAGACTTGTCACACTTTGCCCCCAGTTATGAAAGACAGAAGTAACCCCCCTGTCCCAATGCCCCACCCCCCAAAACAAACAAACAAAACAAAACAAAAGATACCACTGGTAGTGTTGCTAATAGTTACCATACAATATTTCCAGGGTGCATCTCTAAGCTGAATTTCCTTTTAAAATAGTTTAAAATAATTTCAAGGTCAGAGACATCGGTTCTACCATTTGTAGGATTACAACAGTCATATCATTCATAAACTTTCACAAATATTCCTCAACTAGGCCATCTTTCTTATGGCACATGTATATCATAATAGTCCTCTCAGAAAATCAGATCTCTTCAGGCAACCTCCTTTCATTGGAAAAAACAGGTTCAGTTAACTAACTTGTCTGAGCAGCAAAAGAAATTACCCAGGACACCATGCTTACTGAAAACAGTCGTGACATCCCCATGTTCAAGATTTTGGATTAGAAGATTCTTGTGTTTATTTTATTCCTTCCCCAAAAAGGCAACAATTCGTTGATATCAGAACTTTTAATTTCTTCTAGATCTAAAAGCAGCTATTATCTAAAATCTTAAGGATTTGAAGATTTAAATTGTTTCTAAAGCACACAATATACTGATGACTGCCTGCAGCCCAGCAAGGCTCCAAACAGCTTGAAACTGAGCAGGAAGAATCACACCTGGGATAGGTAACATGGGACTTACTAGGTAAAATGATTTGAAAGAACTCTAAGAACCTGAAAGAACTTGAAAGAATTGTAATCAAGCAAGTTGCTTGAACAAACAACACCTATTAAGAGCAACATATCAAAACCAAGCTAACATTTTGGCTAAAGCGTAATACATTTGAATTTGGGATACAGTCACTCATAGTGCTAGAAACAAATGTGTAATAAATTCAGGGAAAAAAATACAGAAAAAGACAAGACAGTTGACTCCATAGGTGACAGTCACGAACTCCTGAGGACAATTGCTTTGAAAATATTCTTCTAGATTATATGTCTGTTCCACAGAGGACCTTACAGCAATTATAGTTCCTCACATTCAGAAACAGAAACCTAAAAAATCTTGTCCAAGCTCATGAGTATTTTATTTTAGGAGACAGATTGCACAGGCACCAGAAGATCTACTTAGGTAAATTACTAGATGTCCTGTTTTCTTAGTGATAAGTAGATTCTCTGAGATTGACAGAACAGACCCTTCCCATAAGGTGTCTCCCAAAGCAGCAGATATACTTACAGCTGCCCAAACACACATCTGTATTAATGTAAGTCACAACAGTTGGTTTTACCATCAAACTGTAAGTTCTCTCTTTTACACAAAGTTAGCACTAGGAACATCAATTTGTAATGTAAATCACACTACTTTCTACTCAGCTACAAGCATCTGAGCACACTGTTCCCAGAAGTATCATCCCAAGTCACAGACAACTGTCAAATCCTGGGAATGAAAGAATGAGGCCTTGGCCGCCGTGTTGTTTTCAGTTTCTTGCAAAAGAGTTCAGATGTCCTGCAGCAGGGTACAAAAGAAGGCTTGTACCTCCCCACATTGATTTGAATGCCAGCTAGGATATTAAAAGAATGTCACTTGGACTGGGGCTGCATTGAGCATAAAATAATCCATCTTAGTTTATTGGTTATGTTTGGTTTACAGCTAATATTTGTTACTGAAAGAAACACTGTTTCAAAGTTCTTTGGATTAGAGACTATCTTTTCCACTATGTATCTTTAATGTGCAGGACAAAACCTTGGGCTTCAGAACAGAAACAACAGCAACAGTAGACAGAACCCACTTGTGAATCAGCCTGACATTTGCTCTAGACAGCTATTTCAGAGCGCTGCTGTTTACCTTTGGGCCACATGATTAGACTCATAACAAGTATTTACAGAGCAAGCCTCTGTCATTTTTACATCATGTTCAGAGCAGACAAATGACAGGTATTTCTGTATCAAATTTGCCAATAAAATATTTTTGCAGTCTTTGAAGTGATGGCGACAAGAGGAAAGAATGAAAATGCCCCTTCCTAACCAGTTTCTCCAGTCTTGCTCTCAATATTTTTTGAGAGTTTGACATTTCATTATCCAATGTGTCAATTACAATTTCATTAGCAAAACCTCTGTCAGCAAAGATAGTCTGGTAAGTTTGGCATTATGAAGAGTTAGATAGTGCTTCACCTTATGGATTTGTAAATAGTGATGTTACTCCTTACAACCTTTTCTAAAAAGAATATGACAGCTTTGATTTTTCACATGAAGTATAAGACAACATCAGGTTGAATAGCTGGATAGGCTAGAGCTTTAACTGCTTACAAGGTTTTCTGAAATACTAAATCAGAAATTTATTTACAATATAAGCTATTTTCTTGTTCGTTGTAGTAAAAAATCTCAAAGCTTAAATAGATGTAATTTTTAAAAATAAATGTATACTTGTGCATGTGGGGATTGTGTGTATATGCATATACACATTTATAAGACATGTGGGGGAGGGATTTTTTGCATATATCCATCTATACACGCGCACGTGTGTGTGTGTGTGTGCGTGCGCAGTGCGCGCGCAAGCAGCTTCTGGGGTTGTGGTTTTTTCTTCAATAAGGATTCCAGATGCTTATCAAATTCCTGAATCAGCACCCTTCCACAACTTCCTGTGAATTATTCTCAGGTTTTATCCTATCTAAAATCAAACATGGAATCGAATAGTTCTGTTGGAAGAGACATATAAAAATCATCTAGTACAACTATCTGACCACCTCAGGGCTGACCAAAAGTTAAAGCATGTTATTAAGGCATTGTCGAAATGACTCTTTTAAGGTGCTGACAGGCATGGGCCATCAACCACCCCTCTAGGAAGCCTGTTTCAATGTTTGACCACCCTCTTGGTAAAGTATTGATTCCAAATGTCAAATCTGAGCCTCCCCAGCACAGCTTTGAACCGTTCCCACACGTCCTGTCACTGGATCCCGGGGAGAAGAGCTCAGCACCTCCCTCTCCCCGTCCCCTCCTCAGGAAGCTGTGGGGAGCAACAAGGTCACCCCTCAGCCTCCTTCTCTCCAAGCCAGACAAACCCAGAGTCCCCCGCCGCTCCTCACAGGACATGTCTTCCAGCCCTTCCACCGGCTCCGTTGCCCTCCTCTGGACACATTCCAGGACCTTAACACCCTTCTGAAACTGTGGGGCCCAGAACTGCACACTGTGCTCGAGGTGAGGCCGCACCAAGGCCAAGTACAGCGGGACAATCCCCGCTTCTGACCGGCTGGTCATGCTGTGTTTGATGCCCCCCAGGACGCGGTTTGCCCTCCTGCCGGCCAGGGCACGCTGCTGACCCACACTGAGCCTGTGTCAGCCAGCACCCCCAGATCCCTCCCTGCAGGGCTGAACTTCATGTATGCTATAGTGTAAATGGTTAGTCAAAAATATAAGTATTGACACAAATGTCTCCCTGGATAAGGATGTTTTACCTTTATAAATACCTGCCTTACTAGTAGATGGAAACTCTTCTAAGCAAAAAAAAATCAGAGATAAAGTACAGCTTCTTCTTCCAACAGCACACCAACTCACTTTCCAATCTCCTTTTCCCTCTCTAGTCTACATTAATACAGGATAAAATTTTTCATCTTCAGTTTTGAGCATTAGGAAACACCAGAGGGAAGAGATGTCATCCAAGGGCACTTTGACAGGCTTGAGGAGTGGGGCCATGTGAACCTCATGAAAGTCAGTGATGCCAAGTGCAAGGTCCTGCACCTGAGTGAGGGTAATCCCCAATGTCAGTACAGGCTGGAGGTAAATGGATTGAGAGCAGTGCTGTGAAGAACAGCTTGCAGATACTTGTAGATGAAAAAACAGATATGAGGCAGCAAGGTGCACTTGCAGCCCAGAAAGCCAACTGTATCCTTCAACGCATCAAAAGGAGCATGGCCAGCAGGTCAAGGGAATTCATTCTTCCCCTGTACTCTGCTCTAACAAGACCTTCATCTGAAGTACTGCATCCAGCTCTGGTGATCCCAGCACAAAACAGACACAGACCTGGTAGAGTGGGTCCAAAGAAGGGCCATGAAGATGATCAGAGGCTGGAGCACCTCTCCTATGAAGACAGGCTGAGAGAGTTGGGGTTGTTCAGCCTGGAGAAGAGAAGGCTCTGGGGGAACTTATTGCAGCTTTTCAGTATATAAAAGAAGCTTGTAAGAGAGACTTTTTATCAATGCCTGTAGTAACAGGACAAGAGGCAATGATTTTAAATTGAAAGAGGCTAGATTTAGATTGGTTATGAGGAATAAGTTTTTTATATAATGACAGTGGTGATACACTGAAACAGATTGATCTGAGAAGTCACAGATGCCTCCTTCCTGAAAGTGTTCAGTGTCAGGCTGGATGGGACTTTGACTAACCTGATTTAGTGACAGATGTCCCTTCCTGTGGCAGGGGATTGAACTAGATGATCTTTGAGCCATTCTGCACTTCTCTGATTCTACAAAAAGAGATCCTTGAGAAAGAGATTTGAAATTCAAAAATTCCAACATAATTTTCTAATGAATTAGGGAAACTGCAAAAATCCATACTATTCCAAGTTTTTCTTTTCCTCTTCTCTCCAATCTGAAATTTGTCAGCTAGAAGAAAAAAATTCATAGTGTAAGTCTGGTCCAAACAGGTCAGGGCTACTTACACAGCTTATTGTGACTTGTGCCCAAAGAACAAACACATTTTGTGTAGATGTCCTAGACTTGCTAACTCCTCCACATTCTTCAGGAAATGAATTTCTCTTCATTCCCTCAGGCCTGGGAGGACCCACTCTTTTAGCTGTGCAGGCACCACATGGCACTTGCTTACTTGGAGGAGTGGCAGCTGGTAATTGGCTTCCTGCTGAGCAGGGTTCAGTATAAACTACTCAACAGACTCAGCGTGCCCCAGGAAACAAGCACAGGCCATTTGGACAGCCTACTTTTAAGGACATTTTTGTTGAGAGAGGTGCGGGTTAAGGAAAAGAAAGAGGTGACTAAAGCTCTAGATGGCTTCCTCTTTTACAAGGTGGAGTGGCACATGTTTATCACAATACTAACTACATCATTGGAAGGCCTGTATGTCTCATAAGAGGCATGAGATACCTGATTCCATCTTCAATAAACGTATAAAAGTTGTCTGCAGGGAAATTAAAATCTGTAGTCCTCTAGCTTCAAGAAAACATCCACCGCTGACAGAAAGCCTTACACAGAAGTAGAAACTTTTACTAAACTTGTGCACCCCCTGCTAACCTTGGCTACGTTTACCAAGAATAATCATCATACTTGCCTCATAAATATTTACATGACCTATAAAAATGTTTATAGACTCACTCTCAATTCCAGTAGCATCTTAGAATATGTTCTGCAAAACATCTTAACCCATTTATTACTCTGTAGCTTAATGGCTAGCAGTGCAAATTCTTGCCAACTGTAAAAATACAGATAAAAGATAATTGAGCACTACAGATGTGCCTGTCATCAGAAAAGCATAAAAAGTTTTACCCAGAAGATTTCTGTGAAGACATTTTGACAGAGTCATGATCCCACTTAAGAAATTCCTGGACTCCTATGTTATACTTTAGTTTCAGCAGTGGAGAAACTGACCACTTATAACATGGAAATGCTTAGGAAAAAATGAATGGAAGTGAAATAATGTTCATTTAAGTTTTGTAAACGTATAGCTGAGTGGTGCAACCCCTAGCATGCCTGTGGAAAAGTGACCAACTTCCTTGATGTCAGAGCTGCAGAGTCAGTTTGTGGGCCCTGAAAAGGTAATATTGCTGTTCTAGTACTAGAATGTCAACAAGTATGGGTCATCATAGACAGAAGTTTTGCTCCTGGAACTGCTACCTAGAAATTTGCTCATTAGGTGCAAATCCTTCATAATCCTAATGTGAACAGCCATCAGCAATTTTGAGAGAAGAGAGGCTTTTAAAAAAAGAGAGAAACTAAGAAAAACAAAAGCTTTCAAAACAGTTTGTTGCAAATCAATCATTGAAAAAAGGATGATCTCTGCATTATTACTTTTAAAGTGAATTAACAGAGCATTATAGCAACAGCTGGTGATGGAAAGCCTATGGAAGTCAAGTTTAAGACTGTCCTGGTATCTTCAAGAGAGATCAGGATGTTAAATATATAGCTATGAGACAACTTACCTTGCACAGCTCCAGCACTGTTGGACACTATCTGGCTATTGCATACTTAATTTTTAAGAGCATTTAAGAATGGGTATTACTTACGTTATCATTTTTTAGTTGTTACAGTTCAAGTTAAACATAGATAAACTAAAAGCTAAATAGTTCATTTACCTGTAATATTTTTTTAAAAATTTACAGCCATAAATCACACCAGACAAAAAGCATTGTTTTCAGTTGCCACAAATGTGCCTATTCATGTTTCATCAGTAGGATGGAAAGATTAACTGTATACAGTTCTATAAATAACAAGCACAGCAATTGCCCTGCTTTTCACATTTGATAGAAGACATATTCCAGATAAGCTCAAAATTAATGAAAAACTAGTTAATAAGTGCACATTAACACGCCTTTCTAGCCTAGCTTTTTTCATAATACTTTAGCCTGCTGCTATATTCCTGCATTGTTCACTGGGCTACTGGGACACGTCTTCACTTCCATACAACCTGTCACCATCTTAAGACTTCACTTTCTGCTGTGAATACCCTCCACAGCTTCAGTTCAGTACCATCTGCTATACACCTTAGAACTCCCAAACAAAAGCCTTTTCCTTCGAAACAGCAATAATTTGGAGGCATAAAATCCCCTACTGTGTTGGTATAATTTGGAAAGCATCACACAATCACAAATTTCATTTAATGTTTCTCTACATCTCCACAGACTACTTTACTTACTTTTTTTTTCTTTCATTTTTATTAGCATTTTGAGCCAAGGCATGCTAGATAGAATTGGGCTCTCTTTTGCTGCTGATTTGGAAATGATAAAACATGAAGAGACAGCATAAGGAGGGCATGTTAAATTTTCTGTGCTGCTGATACTTCAGATGTTTATGAAGAATGGCCACCTTTCTGAAAACCTTTGTGCTTAGTTCTCCAGTTTTTAAGGACTGGTTTGAAGACAACTGGAGTGAAGGCAAGGATAGGCAAATTATTTTTTATGTCCTTTGAAACAATGCTTAGAATTTTATTCAGGTTTGATTGGTCTGAAAGGAAATTTCCTTCTGTTTCAGAAATTTCCCTCAAGTTTGAAAAAAAAATTTCATAACCCTCTGAAATATTCTAAATTGAAGAAATAAAGTACTAGTTATGTTTTCAAAAAAGCTTCCAGGGCAGCTTGATCATGGCTCTGGGCTAAGGCACCGCTAAGCCTTGTGGAGCCAGAGGTTCAGAAGCTGAGATGTGTGTACTTCAGATAGCAGTACAGGTACATAAATTGTATCTAAACAAGTGAGCTTGCACCAGAAACATCTAGCAATGATTGCACAGAGCTTCATGAGATAAGCAAAGTAAACCAGCCTGCAAAGGTAAACCACACTGCAAAAGTACTGATTCCAGTATCCAAGGTGGCTCAGCTAGCTCTTGTTTCTTCTACAGTCTGCACTGTGCCCCATCCACAAAGAAACCGAGAACTTGGAAGGGTGTTTAGTTTTCAATAGTACCCAAAACATATCCTAGTGTTGCATCTGTGTGTATACAGAGTTTTTGCCTGTTCCACAGCTCAGCATCACAGAGCACAAATACTCAGTAGACTGGGCTGCACTGCTGCTGAATTGGTGGCGTTGCCAGCACACAGCACTTCATTGTAGCCAAATATCCCACACACCCACACACTTTTTCTTTCATTTGCTTATCTCAGCAGTAAAACACTAAAGCAAAAATTAAATGAAAATTGACTTCAGCTCTGCTGCATACATCATGGATTCCTGATTGTTTTGTCAGTTCCCAACTGAAGGTACACTGTACTTTCTGCATATTATAAAAAGACAACAGCTTAACATGATTATAAATTAATGCATTGTTTGAGGAGACATGACTGGCTAAGCTGACCTTGTCTACTTGAAAATAACCAGAAATGTGGTTACAGCCTAGGAAACATACTTCCCAAAAGGCAACAGTACTCAAGTGTATTTGGAGACAGTATATATAAAATTATAATAGCATAATGTACATCAGGCTTTTGTTTGGTTTTTTTTTTTAATAGTACTATAGGTGAATGTAGTTTGACTGATAAAGTTAATCAAATAAAATTTCAGGAGTCACTGCACAGTAACTGAAACATCCAACAAGGTCAAACAGCTACTATGAGATGACAAATAAAATACCTCTGTTTGAAATGATTGCTCTATATTTCCCCAGTTGTCATGATGTAGAAATAACAAAAACATTCCTCACTGGTTTTTTGATTCTTTTTTGGTTCATTAGTTGCTTGATTGGTTGGGTTTTTGTTAGACAACAACTCTGCTACAACATAGAATTCAGAGTTTTGCACCTTATCTTAATCTGTGCCATGTCATATACAAGTTGGTAAGTCTGAATAAGAATCATAAAACCGTAAAATTACAGGATGGTTTAGGTTGGAAGGACCTTAAAGATTATCTAATTCTAATCCCTCCTTGGCACAGGTAGGGACATCTTTCACTGTATCAGGTTGTTCAAAGCCACATCCAACATGGCCCTGAATGCTTCCAGGGATGGGGCATCCACAGCCTCTCTGGGTAACCTGTTCCAGTGTCTAGCCACTCTCACCGTAAAGAATTTCTTCCTATTATCTAATCTAAAAAATCTAAATCTACTCTCATTTTAAAACTGTTACCCCTTGTCCTATCACTACAGTCCCTGATAAAGAGTCCCTCACTATCCTTCCTGTAGACCCCCTTTAAGTACTGGAAGACTGCTATAAGGTCTCCCTGGAACCTTCTCTTCTTTCCTAAATGCCATAAATTTAAACACAAAGTAAAATTTGTCTCAGTTAGACATGCACACATAGAAATACATTACACAACCAGCTTTAAAAACAAGAAGTCATTTTAATTGCAGCTTGGTTTGCAGCAACACTAAGATCCAATCCCTTTGATCAGTTGTTCAATTTCTATCAGACAATTTTAAGGCCTATGAAAATTAGTTTTATAGCAAATTAATGAATTTGACAACTTAGTTTTCACAAGAAGCATGTCAAGACTTTCCTTGTGTCCTTTCCAAAGGAAGCAGAAGTACAAAGGATCATTTTGTTGCTTTCCATTCCTCTGCCTCCCTTATCCAAAAGATGCAGGGTATCACTAGCATATAATCATAAACAGGAAAAAGAAAAAACTTCAACTAGAATTGAAACAGGCCTTTTCTGAAACTGCCACAGGAGTCTGAGTGCCATAACTCAGCTTTTTTTCTGTAGTCCGGTTCCTCTAAATTTGCTGTAGGTACGCATATTGACACCGCTGGATTTTCCTCTCTTTGCTAAAGAGCCTGCTACATGTTGTTAAACTCTGCTTTGTAGAGCCTCCTCTTTTTTTTCCTACAACTTTTTTTGCTTGTTGTGGTATCACTGCATCTTCTAACTTAATCTCTCACATTAAATGTTTCATCTCCCCTTGGACCTTTCAACCCATAAAACAGGAACACAGTGAACTACTGACCTGCTTCATTAACAATATTTTCAAAGCACTCTACCTCCAGAAATTGTCTGGAAATAGTTGCATGGTTACTTCAGGCTTTCCAGTCTGGGACTGTTATTTTTGCTAACGTGCTTTTTCCCAGGAGATTCTTCCAATCTGTTGGGAAAGGAAACTTTGGACTAGTGGCAGGGAAATGAAAATATAAACTAGCACTGAAATTTAGCATTACTGGGAATGAAAAGTGTGAGGGATCAGCAATAGGAGATAAACCATTTAGCTCCTAGGTAATTTTTTAGCTTGCAGAATCCAAGTCAGCTGCCAGAAAATAATGTTTGTATTAAAAGCACAGGTTGCACAGGCAGTTTCCTGACAATCCAGTGAGTGCCCAGTACAGAACACTGAACTGAACATACATTACATATGTAACCATAACTGAAATGTGTAGCCCTGCTGCAGCTTGGGAAAGATAGCTGGGCAGAGATCAAGGGTGATCATCTCCAGAGCTCAACTGCTTGTGACAGAGTCAAGGTCCTGCTGTGGGTTATGATCTGTACACAGAGTTTGTATTAAAAGAGAAGTGGGGAAAATAGTTATTTTCAATTTATTGTTAATATTTGTCTTTTGAAATTGATAATTAAGTCAGTAGTCATTAAATAAAATTTCCAGAAATATGTGTATTCCATATTTGACAAAAAAGCTGATTGACTAAATAAGCATTCAGATATGATTTTTCAAAACTAGTTTCCCTTCAGCAGTGAGCTTTTTTAAAAGCTTCAGGACTTAACAACTCACCATTTAATTTGAAGACTTTTGAGAAAACAAGTTGCTGCCTCATGCTTTTGAAATAAGTTGCAGACTTGTGCTCTTGGGCAATTTCATTAGACATCTGTGGCCCTTAACATCATTTGCTCTTTATCTTTCATTTCTTGTGCCAGGGGAGTAATTTGCATCCTGCTTTGATTCAGTAGTTCTCTCTTTTTGTGTCACGAGTAACATTTTTTCTCTGAAGATACATACCTCTTGTTTAACCTTCTGATATTCCTATTACATGAAGATACAGCAGCAGATAGTAGAGAGATAGTGAAGCTGCATGTTAGAATCAACAACAAAACAAATTCTCTTTGATGACTGCATTTGAAAGGTGGGGGGGACAGGGAGAGAACAGAACAGAAGACATTTTTCGTCATCTTTATGCAAAGAATGAACCTTGTTAAGTTTCTGCGCTACACTGTTATCTAACTTGAATTTTCTCATAACCCATTAACCTTTCTCTGGTTCAGTGGAGACTTTTAAAAAATGTATATTACTTTTAGCTGCAGTGCCAGAAAGAAGCGTGGGATGCTTCAGCTCTATAATTTTGTAACTACATTTAGACTGTAATTTTTTTGGTACATGTATTGCACCTCCTAAGCAGAGCCTAAACAGCTACTATACAAGGTATCACTTTAAAACAATAAACAAACATTATCTGTAAATCTTCCCTGGAACGTATGAGATTCTCATACTTAACATCTGAAAGCCACTGCTTAAAACAAAGAACATGCTAAATTAAATTGTCATTTATCTGAAACTGATAATGTGTTAACCTTTCAATCTCACTATAAGTTGTTACGTGGTAAGTCACCCTCACCTCAGAAGTCACAAGCACCCTTGCACTGATGTGAAACAGGTACACGCAGAATCCTGTACACAATAAGGCAAATAGCCAAGCTGGTGAAGCATCAGTCTCATCCTCACATCGACAGAGACCATAGGAGCTGGCTACATGATGAAGAAAATTGCATAGAAGAGTTTGAAGACTATTTGAAAAACAAAAAAAAAAGAAAACCTTATAAAACACAAACACAAGACAACTAAGATAATGTGTGACTATAATTAAAGTTCAGAAACTACAATTTCCTTCTTTTTCTTTTTTCACCAAGTTGAAAATATGGAAATAATTTCTAAAAAGGACTACCAACAAAGTAACCAGTTCATTTCGTTGATGAGTTCTTCTAAGAAAGCAATAATAAAAGCAGGAAACATTTGGTTTTTGTCAGCTTCAGAATAAATGTAGACTGTTCTAACATGTGGCTTTACTTAGCCTGGCTCCTAGTACAAATAAGCACTTGTTGAAGTAGGAGGGAGAAAAAAAATCCTCTTACTAATTGAAACAAGCATCTTTCTCTGCTCAATTAATATTTTAACTAAGTGGAATAATTGTACATATGGCATGCATAATGACAGCAATAACATCCTGTTCAATTCACTGTAATGAAAATCTACTACTAATAGTAATAATAGCACCAAATTAAAAGAGGTGAAAGAAATAAGAGGTAAAAAATAAAGTCCTCTAAGAAGCCTCATGCAAGCAGAGAATCAGTACCTGACAGGACCTCAGAAAATAGGTTTGTGACTGTAAGTGGAAGAAGGTTTAGCAAATAAGGACATCTCCATTGCATAGGCCTTGCTTTCCTGGTCTTTGCAATAAACTTTTCCCACCATATAGGACCCAAGACCCAATTGCAACAGCACCAGATTTCTGAGATCAAGCATTCATGATTCCAACACAGCAGGAAAGAACTATAAAATTTGAGTCAAATCTGATTATATTGAATATCATGAGCTCTGTGATTAAAAGACACAATTCAAAAATGCTCCTCATGAGAATCTGACACCAAACTTTATCGTGACTCTTGCTGGCTGGCTAGCAAAAATAACTGTCATTCTGCCACAGGTAATATAATGTTTTGGATTATTCTGAACATCAGTACCTATAGGAAAATTTTCAGCCTATTTTGCAAACCTAGGCAGTTCATCTCCCAACAAAAGACCTCAGTTCCTTGTCATTCTGAATGTTCTGAAATCATACCCACTACAAAATGAATGTACATCAGTGGACATCTATTTCTCAGTATCTGGTTAGCTGACTAGTGTCACCATAAGCCATTAGGCCCAGGCATCTCATTTTCTTCCTTGATGTCCATTCTCTTTATTTTTTTATTTTTTAAGCCTGGTAATGAAGGTTTTAGAAAAAGCTGATGATCTTTATCTCTTAAATCAGGTTTTAACTGATATGTTCTAAGTTACCAAGACACTATCCCATCCACAAGACAATTGACAAACATAAATGCAGACTTTTTTTTAATCAGTGTTAGATGGTCTGTGAGAAACCATGAGTTTAGATATATTTACATGAGTAGTGAAAAAGAATAAACCATTTTTTCAGCATTTTAAATTAGATTTTCCCGTCAGTTTTCACAATGTGATCAAAACCTTTTTATCTGTTTAATGGTTTCAAATGTTCAAACTTCTTAACATACCAAAACTCAAGACTTCAACTTCCATAAAAGGATCTTATTACAGCTTGTAGCCAGCTAGTATCCAAACTGTAATTTGCTGGTCTCACAGAATCCTCTTTTTCATATCGGTTATTTAATTCTATGCATAGCCTTAAACTTGACTTGATAGCAATTTCCTTTTATTCTTATTTCCTTCTATATTTTGTTCTGGAAAAGGTTTTTTTCTTTTTTTTTCTTTTTTTTTTTTTTTTTTTGTTTTGTTCTAGACTTTTGATATACAAAGCAGCTGCATTTCTTCAAATGCTCAGCATGGTCCTCTGGACTGGAAGGCTGAAGGGAGAGAGAGAAGGAAGCACCAAGACATCAGCCAGTCAGTCTTAATTGATTAGGTTACTGTCAAGTCTTTATTTCTTCTTCCTCTTCTGAGATATTGATTTCTTCTAGAAGATAAGTTGCATTTAAATTTCTGAGCTGAAGGACTTAGCACCCATGGAAACAAAATGTTCTGGCATGGCTTCAGGGGAGAGATTGTCTGATGGCTGTAGTCAGTTGACATGGAACTATCTGATAGACATTTCATGATTATTTAGAAATAGCTATCTAATAATTATGCAAAACAAACCTTCCTCAGTCAGAGCACATGGATTTGTATAATTGAGAAATAAACATACTATTATGGGTCAGCAGTAGCATAGCATCAAGGTTCTTGAGAGGCAACATTTCAGTATTAACTGTATGCAAACTGAAAACATGGAGTAACTGAAAGGAATACATGCAGCATGCTAAGCCTAAGTCTACAGAAATATGAATCCTATGAAAAACTTCATTCTACGCATCAGAATAAAGTACCAGTTTTCAGCTGCTGAAGGCCTGCACAGCTTCACTGATTGAAAAAGAGCTACACTAGTTTCTATACCTAGAAACAGAGCACTGGTAGAATAAGTCAGTGTGCTGTGCAATCAAGAAGATAAGGACATGGAACCAAGGGAAAAATTCTTAGAGAATTACAGGATTTGTTTTCAGCTTCCCCTGCAGCATGAAATGTGGTTTGGAATTGGGATTACCTCTAATGTTATGGACACCTGATCAATTCCCTACCAGTATCAAAGCTGCAAGTGCTGGCAGCATCCTGGTCTGTCCAGGTTTCTGCTTGTGCTACACATCAGCATCCACAGGACTTGCATGGTTTGAGTTTTGTGACAGATGTTTGGGCAAAACTTTTTCGCTTTCAGGAGACAGAATTCGATAATTTAGTAATGCCTTCTGGTATAATCTTTCTCCAGCTACAACAGAT
Source organism: Falco cherrug (assembly GCF_023634085.1). Taxonomy (NCBI): domain Eukaryota; kingdom Metazoa; phylum Chordata; class Aves; order Falconiformes; family Falconidae; genus Falco; species Falco cherrug. The sequence goes on along the minus strand of NC_073720.1, from coordinate 46,064,619 downwards.
AAGTTCCTGGCCCATTTAGTTTGACTTAAGGTTTCACAAATATGTGAAAAAAAGTTTAAAAGAGAAATATTTTTACCTGCATCACAGTAGCCTTTCATTAAAAGAAAAGAAAAACACAATAGACTTGCCACTTCTGTCAAGAAATTTTTTTTTTTTTTTAGGAGACTAAAGCACCCCTTGATACAGGTCCCACAACACTGTATGAGCTAATTTTCAACTAACTAATAAAGAATTATATGATCATCTATACATCTCTTCAGACCCTGAAAATCTGGACCTCAGTTCCTGTTCGTGGCATTCAGATTTGTCTTTTCTTTTAGCAAGATCTTCATTAAAGTTTTCCAGCTCAAATACCTTACTTTCTAAATTATTTAGTTTCTTGCCAAACATTGTGTCCATCATTCTTTTGCTGTTCATGCTGGAATTGATGCTACCCTTGAATATCAAGCAGGAAAAGGGAATTAATGAAGTCACATAAACATGTCAGATTTCACACACACTTCTTAAACCACCTAGTAAAAAGAAAAAAGCAAGCCAGGCTCAAAATCGAAACAAGATTAAAAAAACCACACATACACTCTGTATTTGTTCATTGGTACAGCGAGCTGGTTGGGACAGGGAAAGATTTCCCTGAGTGAAAGATGATGATTAACTTTTATTGGCACCTCATATATCATAGAAGATACAGGGATTCCCAGCATGAGAAAAGTAGCTTTGGCCTCATCATTAACACTTTTCATTTTTCTGTTGAAATTTATTGAGTGTACTTGGCCAATAAAGAGGTCTGTCCTTTTGTTCATTTGTTTGTTTGCTTGCTTTTTTGTTTGTTTGTTTTGCAAAAGCCTAAAAAATTCCACAGGATGATGTCTGCTTACGTAGCTGAAATATGTCTAAGGGCAACTGAAATAACATATCAATTTACATGTCACTTAACAATGTAGTGTCAGGTTAATCTTGTTTATTTACTCTATGAAGGCTGTTTCTTATCTGTTGGGTTACAAGAAGTCTTTTTGGAAGTCTTTCTTTTGTTACGTGCAGTTTCTCCTCCAATACACTCTTATTCCACTAGCAATTGAAAACAGACACCACAAAAGCATCACAGAAATGACATGTTAAATAATTCAACCAAAATTTGTGAGTGATGTCATTTGTCAATACATGAAACATAGCTTCATAATTATAAACTATTGGTTTATATTATAGGTTTATAAATCCACTATATCAAAATACATCTGTAAGGCAAGCTCAGAAAATACAGCAAATATAAAACAAAGGAATGGTAGGAAGTGCCATATTAAAACGGAGAATGTGGATCATACAACATATAAGTAATACTTTACATCAGCATTGATTTTGAAAGGAAAATGTTTTCTTTTTTTAAATTGAAACAGCTTTTTTGTTTAATGGAAGGAAGAATTTAAATACTAGGAAGGTATTTTGTTCGGTGTTATTCAGTTCTGTCACAGTATCTTCTTTTCCCACTGGCCCCATACTAGCATTTTCCAACTCGTTTTCATTATACTAATTATTCCTACTAAGTGGAAAGTTGCTGTAATAAATTTAGCAGAAGCACTAAAATCTACTTTCACACTCATCTGAAAGGTGATATAAAACATTGGGCCTTGTTTTCCTTTCATCAAGTTGGTTTAAAAAAAATAAAATCAAATCAAGAACTGAATCAAAAAATATCTGCCACCTTCTTAATCCTACAACTCATGTACAGTGGCGTAGGAACACTGCAATTCACATATCCACATTAACAATGATAACATAACAACATGACTTAGCTACTGTGCCAATTAAAAGCTGTAAACATTCTTCTCCTCTTGCTTTTGATATTGCAGCAGATTTTGCACATCTCATTAGTACATGTCATCAGTGGCATTTCCAGGCTGCTGGACAAACGGAAGGAGAAAACATGCAAAGCTCCAACATTAGTAGCAATCCAGACCTTGACAGTAATGTATGGCAGAAGCAGCACAAGTGCTGGGAACTAACCATAACAAAGGGACTTTAAATCACATCTTTAAGTTTTGAAATGAAAACAGAAAGCTACTTCTTGGCTTCATGGTGGCTTTCTGGCTGAAGTTTTAAAGATGAGCAAGGCATGTGAGTGATTGGGTTTTACTATTTTAAACACACTTATGTGTTATTCAAAACAGGCGGTATAATAAGCTGAATTAAGAACCCACAGCACAACAAAAAAACCACATAAAAATTAAGACCACATTATTAAAAGCACTTAAAGGTATTAGGACAATCTCTGGAGACAGAATGTCAGATTTTTAACAGACAAGCAGAGGTATCTGCACAATCAGTCTCTGAAGCCTCATGTAACATCTCTGTTTTCTGCCTGCAATATTCTGCAGTAGTTCCTGTTTGTACAAATTTGGGCTGTTTGGACAAGCAGCCAGATTGTGTCTCTTTTTACCAGTAGGAAACTTTTTCCAGAAAGCATTCTACTGAGGCTGAGCAGGCCAATCCTAAACATACTTCTGCAAAGCAATTAGTTCAAAATGGGCCTGGCTATATGAACAATAAATACTGAGAAAAGACAAATTAACCTAGCTAAATATCCTCTGAATGACCATTTGGTACTGGCAGGGCATTGGTTGACAAAAGTATTACTTTAGGTGCAAATTTGCAGGCCTTGCTTCAGTAATTTAAAATGTTTCTTAAGGTTTAGAATATAAACACTAGACCATGTATGAAGGCAAGAAAACTACATCAAACATCACATTGTAATGTGATGTAGAGAGATAGAGCCAGTTTCACAAGGGCAGTATACATTTCCATATGTGTGTGTTAGGAGTAACTTGTGGGACTCCATCCTACAAGGAGCATTTCAGTGGTGGCTGAAATAGAAGCTTTCCTTCGGTGAAAGCATAGTGATATAAGATCCCTCAGATCTTTCCTAACTTGAGTTATTTTTATCAGCTGTTAACTCAACATCATTAGCACATTTATAGGAGCTCATAATCATGATGGTCACCATCTAGTTGTTGCACATGTAGGACAGAAGCTTCTGTTTATCAAATTAATCTAAATGGGTCGGTCACCTGTACAGAACACAAACTTGTCCAATAACTGAGGAAGAAGGATTATGGAAAACTCCAATGGTGGCAAAATCAAAGTATAAGCCTGTCCTTCATTAGACGAAGAAGAAAGCTTAGTTGTGATGTACTGTAAAGAATTCTCTGTACAGCACAGCCATTCAGATGACTGAAAAAAGACTGCCTGTTGCAAAAAGGGCAGGAAAGAAGGAGTTGGGGAAAGAATTATGTTAGCATATGGAAAGAAACAGAAGAAGAAAAAGAAAATCAGGTCTTTAGCACAGCACTGGTGGATAGAGGGCAGAGCAAATAAATGCTGTAAACATGAACTACAAGAAAACGCAAAGGATGGAGGAAGACAAATATGAGGTTACAACAATGAATTTGCCTATATAACTGAGTTTTCTATACTACACAACCAACTTTTAGATGCTGTATCTTCAAAGAAAAATTACTGTTTCCTTTTTTTAACAATACCCAGCAAAATAACGAAACTGATCTTAATACTTGATTAATTTGTTCTGAAATGCATTGCTGTAACAAAGTAATGAATTTCTGAGAAGTGGAACACTGTGCTGGATACCCTTGTCAGCTTTTAGTTGGAAAGGGGAAAAAAAATTCTAATAATCAACTGATTAACAAAATTCATTCTGAAACATTGAAAGTCCATAAAATCAACATTCCTAAACATAATTCATATTTATCCTTGTACTGCATCTGGCCAAAATGAAATAAACTTTCTACATAACAGCCCTTAGGGTGCTGTGCTTTGCATTCATGGCTAGAACAGCGGTGGTAAGGCACCTGTGTTTTGGCTGTTGCTGAAAAGCGCATGCTTGCTTAGACTTAAGGCCTCCTCTCTTCTCCCTTTTCCCCCTGTAAGTAGGTTGGGGTGGGAAAGAGGCTGGGAGGGCACATACCCAAGACAGCTGACCCAATCTGGCCAGAACATTAACTCATGGCAGATGACACCTTGCTTGGCAATGCAAGCTCAGGGAGAAGAGGAAGGAGGGACCTTTGTCTTCCCAAGCAACTATTGTCCTTTCCCAGGCCCTGCTTCCCAGGGAGCAGCATCTGCCAGTGGTGCATGGATTCCTCATTTTGCATTCCTTGCACACACACGCCTTTTGCTTTTCTTATTAAATTGTCATTGTTCCTATCTGCAGGTCTTCTCACCTTTCTTCTATTTTCTCCCCATGTTGCAATTGGGAGAGTGAGTGAGAAGCTTGATGGGTGTTTGACTGCTGGCTGAGGTCGACCCACCACACTCATTTTGTTATTTAACATGGGATTTGGTACTGTCCATTTAATTTAATATCTCTATGGTGTATTTTCTCTGATTAAAACCTTCTCTGGAAAATCTTGAAAACACTTTTTTGCTTTCCTTCCCCCCCGTTTTTTTTTCCCCTGGGGAAAAGTGTGCTTGAAAAACTTAGAAATACAGAACAATTCAATGAAAAACGTGAAACAACTATGTATATCTTTGACCACACACAAAATAATATTTTTAAATGGAATTATAAGTTTCGTTTTGACCTTTCTCTGTTTTGACAGTGGGAGAAGGCATATGTATAAGATTTGAAAAACATTTTAAAGCATCCATATAGACTCTTTATAGGCTTTTTTTTTTTTTTTTTTGAGCAAGCACAAAACTTACCTTTGACCATAATTCAAAATTTTTAACAATACTATCTGCTTGTAAGGTGGACTCGTTCATGAGGAGAACATACTAAACTTGAACAATATTTCAAGAATCATTGCAATAGTATCCCTTTTTTTTTTTTTTGTCCCCATAAAACTTCCTAAAGCAAAAACAGCACCTTCAGAATGGGGCATGTTCATTTTGCTTCACTGTAAAGGAATGGATGAAGTACTTGTGGAAAACCGAAATCAAGAAGATGGAGGCAAGCTCTGTGAGATAAGGGATTGGTTAAAATGGGAGCCATGTGGCTTCTTCATGATTGTTTCCAACAGAAGGAGAAGAACACATATTAGCAAGGAACAGCATGAGGGTAAGTCATCAGTGCAGGACAGCCATAGAAAACCAGTACATTTCTCTGGGTACCTGCCAAAACACTAATGTTACTGCACACAGCAATATTGAAACACATACGTAATTCAATATGCTGCTTTAGTCACCAGTCAGAGAGAGAGAGGATCATTCAAAGCAATGATACAGAGTAAAGCTCCCAGGATCAGTGCAAATACTGTGAAGGCAGAGCAACAGATCTTATCAGAGGCACTGAGAAGGGTTTAGGAAGGAACAATGTTGCTGCCAGGATGTATGAGAGAATTACACAAAATACCTGTTTAAGGCCAACCTTGGTACAAGACCAAACAAATACTGACTGGACAAAAATAACCAGGGGGAAGGAAGTTTCTAATTGTCAGAATACAAGGCTTGACAACAGTATTTGAAAGCACTGATAACATATGAACTTGGGAAAAGGGTAAGGTAAAGACCTCCTGCAAATTTCACCTAGAACATGCCAGTTTGCAAGAAAGAGTGTTACGAGCATTAGTTGTGACTAAAGTAGGCCTGGACTTGAAGGATATTCCTTCCAGTCCTACACATCAAAACACCATGCTGCCTGTAGCACAAACACTATAAAGATCTTCTAAAAATAACAAGTTTGACAAGGTGGGATGCACTTCACTCAATTTTTAAAACAGCTTGGAGAAAAGGAAAACAAATATTTTATTTCTGAAATCTTCCTCTGTATTTACAAATGCATACAAAAATGATGGATATTCGTTATCTGAAATGTGCATTGCCAGTTATTGTCAACATGGCTTTGTACAGAACAGCACAGTCTCAGTTATTTTAGAATGTTAAAATGTGCAGTAAAAGAGAAACCTTCATTAAGAAAATACATTACATTGTGACCAGGAGATGTTTTAAATCACTTATTGGTTCCAGCTGAAAGAAAAAACATGTCATTGTAGTAATAACGAGCCCAGTAGGTAAACATTAAAAGAATAAACCTGAAAATATTTGTCAAAGACAGCAGAAGGAGAGAGAAGAACATTAAAAACATAGATTTTGTGTCTGTTGAATTGTGGCAATGCACCAAGATGTTATTGTATTTCACATTCTGCTTGGCCAAGGAAAACGTGCCTTCACTGATTTTGTAAAAAGTTGTATCCACCAGAAGGCAGGCTGATGAAGCATTTTTTACAATGAGGCATATCAGTCATCCCACAACAATAACAACAAAATGTTATCCAGAATTACATATACTGATATGTGAGCATAACATAAGTCTATAATATAGAAAAACTATAAACCTGGGGAATTCTTTAAGTATTTCAAGTGTAACTCATAAAATGTTAAAGTTGCCATGAATGCCAAATCTTTCAAAACACTCAATGTGGAGTTAACTTGATCAACACTTTGTTAAGACCAAACAATCAAGTCTAGAAATACATTGAAGAGTGTGGAAAATCAAGTTTAAAATTCATCAGTGCATTCTCTTAATGACTTGCAAGTTTAGGATGACATCTGGCAGGATATTTTCTTTAAAAAAAAAAAACAATCATTTGGCATTTGGCATTAACACCTATTGCTGGTTTACAAAAACACTCAAATGAAAAACGCTGCTAATAGCCAGCCAAAATAGAAAACAGCAACTGCTGACTGCAAATAAATAGAGCACTTTTTCTTCTGGTATCCACCCATTTATTCCCCTGACTACTTTCTTTTGATATTTTCAGAACTCTTCACCAATTAATACATTGATTATAGATAAATAAAAACAAATTATAAATTCTTTTTAGAGGAAGAACTAGATTTTCAACATCACAAATGGCAAGAAAAAATAATAGATTTCTAAAACAACTAAAAATATGCTGAAAACATCTATAAACTTAGCAAAAAATTAAAATAGGTCTGGTCTAAATGGCATGGTTGAAACAAAGAAAACATTAGTTTTAGGGGTGTTTTTCTTAAGAAGAGCAACATGATAATCTTGTGAAATTTATACACCCATGACATAAGTCAAGCTACAGCCTATATTATTTTAAAGTTATGGTAATTAGTACATTGTTCTCCCATGCTTTTTTGCTATCATGCTATAATTTCTGCAGAACTTCCCATATAACTGGGGTGGAAGGAAGGGAGAGCAGGGGGTTGCTCTCATTTTTTAAAAGGAGTCTCAGTTTTCAAGTTAAATCAGCAAGACTGGCACTTCCAGTGTTCTAAAAAAGGTGGCTTCAGTGTTGTGAGCAAGAAAACACAGAGGACACCAATTTGTGGGGCAGTGGGGTCTGTAAGATAGTTGGGCTAGAAATCAGCCACGGGGTACTTACATTATGAGTTACAGTCACTACAAACCAAGGAAGAACCTGAAGTCTGCAGGACACTCATACCTTATGATTCTAGACATTGCCCCATAGACCTGAAGGAGACAGTAGCAGCAAATGTGCAAGCCAGAGGAAAAGTAAAATATTCATCCAGCTCCAGAACTGTTGAAAATCATCTGATCAGCTGCATGCAATATAATCATGATACTGTGAATTTACATTTGGTGTTTAATTTTGCCATTTTATATAAAAATTTTTGGGGAAAAGAAAAGCCCTACTTATGCACCCACACAGTGCATTTGATAGTCTGTTCCGTAATGATGGAAGTTTCCTCTAGGTACCTTAAACTTATTTATGCTGCCAAATAATCCCTTAAAATCAATTTCATTGCTCCAGTCTACTCACTGCTGTAGTGTTCTTCCTTCAACAGCTCTACTACAAACACCTGTTTAAAAAAAAATTAACGTGAACATAAAATCCATGCTATTTTCTTTAGCTAAACTAATCTGGACAGGCATTAAAATGCAGACAAGTGTCTAGCCTAAGGCTTGATAATGCAAAATAAATTAATGTATATAAGTGTATGTAATTTCCTGCAAATTTCTACTGTAACTTCAGAAGTCAAAGTAGATCTTGGGAACCCTTTTCCATTGGCAAACTGCCACTGATTTCTGAGGCATGAAGTATATGGAATAAAAGTAATCACCCCAATGCCAGATAGCTTCCCTTCTAATAAGCCTTTTTACATCTAGGGTATGACAAGCCTTCAAATTAAAGTGCTAGATATTACGGTAATACTGGGGAGGAAAATCTCTGTGTTCTACAGTGTACTTATTAAACATGATTCCTAATAATTTGATCAAAGCCTCTGTAAAGTAGTTGTGAAATAAAGAATAATAAAAGTATGCACACATATTTGTATGCCTCTAGGCCATAACACAAATCCCAATGCTAAGGCAGACAGCCATACACCTAGCATTCGCACTGCACAAGCCGCTTTCAGCAGCTGCATGCCAGTCCTGGACATACATCTTTTCTCCAGCCAGGCAAGGAAAGCACATGAAAGGCAATGAACTGAAGTGCCAGCAACCTGCTCTCCCCAGCCTGTGCTGCTACTGATGCATGTTGCAGAGGCACAACAAGCAGAATAAAATAAAAGATTTTAGGATTACTGGATGGGCTGGAGCTCTGCTTTGTGTATGTGGGGAGGTGACTAGGGACAGGTAGACAGCCTCCCACAACAAGAAAGGAGACAGAGCAACATATAGAATAGGAGTGGGGGAAAAGGGCTGGAGACTGTACCTGGCTTCTGCATATGGCAGTAGCTGTCAGCTCCGAGTCCCTGAGCCTCTTTGTTCATGACGCTTGTGATGCCTAAATATGTCACAGATCAGAAAGTAAGTCTGCCCTGCACTCAGCTGTTGTTTTCTCAGCATTCTGTGTCATGCAGAAGACAGGACAGCAGCTACTTTTCTTGCCACCACAGAAGTCATCCAGATACACCATTTCTTTCACTACTTGTCCTTATAGCCAGCCTCCAAGCTCAACCCATGCCTCCTACAAACCAGGAGCAGTCTGCATCTGGCTGAGCTGGAAACAGTCCTGTGCTTGCTCTTAGAACACCTCACTCTGCATCTGTGTGTGTGACACAGCTACAGTAGTAAATGTCCTACTCACATTACAGAAAACTGAAGAACTGTACTAAGCCATGGAAATTTCTACTAACGTAGTTGCTACACTTTCTATGCACAAGTACAGACAAGTACAGCCTACCGTAAAATTAGAATGGAAAATCTCTTTCCCACAAAGATGGGACCCCAGAGATTCAGGACAGATTTCCTTCCTACTGTGCAGACTGCACTATTTCTTAGTATAAATATTTGTTGAAAGATAGCTGGCTAATTTGTTACCTTGAAGGGACACAAACAAGAAGGATCAGCTAAGTCTTCTGGGCTAAGAATCTGTCTGAAGCCTCAGAAAGCAAAGCTCGTACAAGTTTGGGGGCATGATATTTTTTTGTAGGCCACTGGTAAATGGTAAGTTAATAGAAGCCTTTTGTGAGAATGTGGAGTTTAAGCTACCATACCTACAGCAGGTGGCAGACAGTCTTTTTTGCAAGAAAGAGACAACCTATGTGACTGTAAAACATGGCACCTTGTCCAGCATCCTTCTCAAAATCACACAGGTCCTACAGTCTCCACTGTCCCTGCATTCCAGTGGTTCTGCTAGCTAGACAGTCCTTGTTATTTGCCAACAGATGCTGGAATTTTATGTACAAGAATAGCCAGATAAAACCAATTCTAATTAGCCAGCTGCACATTACATTTTGCCATAGTTGTTACTGCGTCTGGACAGGTTTCCAGGATGCTCCTTTTGGTCTGAACAAACACAAATCTTTTGTCCAGGGATTTGTTTAATAGATAGTTTTATCTCAGGTTTTGGTTTTGGAATGTAGCAAAGACTGCAGGTTAGAGACAAAAAACATTAAGCAACTAAAAAAAAACCATTTTTTTTGTTAAATTCAGGTGTATTTTAAAGATTTGTAATAAATAAGGAATAAAATAGTAAGAGTGAAATGTAGGGTGCAGCATGCCAAAAAATGTAAAACTAAGAAAAATACCTATTTGGTAAAGGTGTTTAATAAGGACTAACCTTGACAGAAATAGACAACACAGCTTCAAAATACAGTAGCTCATCTAGCCTTCATTAAGCTGTTGGTTTGGTTCTGTTATTGTTGGGTCTAGTTTTCATAAAAACTACCTCTATCTGTAGCTTAGAAAAATTAAAATTGTGCTCACATTTGGGAAGGTTTTCATAAGACATGAAGCTGGAGCTAGAAAAATAATCAATTTCTAAACAGAAATTTGACAGCTTATCCAGAGCAATTGCAGGGAGGAAAGAAGTGGATAACTCACACTCAAATTCATGTATCTTTTAAATTAAAGAGCTTTTTTGAGGTATTCCAGTTCGGGCTGAGAAACCTTTGGACTTGGAAGAACGCACCTGTTCATGTATAGCAACATTAGTAAGAACAGGAGGTCTTATGTTCAACAGCCTTTCAGAATTTTTCAAGGAACAGATCCCAGGCAAGAAATTCCACTCTTGCATCAGAATGAAGAGTGGGCCATTTTTCCCATTTGCCCAAGGAAATTATATCCAAAGAGACTGAAGAAGGAAACAGTTCTGACTACAGTTGCTAGAAGTTGCAATACATTTTGAAATGAAAAGGTAGTCCTCAGTAAATATGTAAATTTCTGATACTTTCCAAACTCCTTTCTTACGTATCATGCAGCAATTATTTCTATAGCATTTACAAACACCTAAAACAACAGCTGCCCATGAAACAAATGGAAACTTAGAAGCCTCAGACCAGTGTAATGTATCAATATAAATTCAAAGCTTTTCAAAATACTGAAGTCTACAGCCATGCCTTTCAGACAATGGGAGGCTACTAATTTCATTCAGAAACACTAAGTTTTGTAACTTTTCTGGACTTTTCCTCTCCCAAAGCCTCAAGCTTCCCCCTTCAATCACATCATTTGTCCTGCAAATACTTTATATTGCCTCCTAGATATTTAGAAAATAAAACAGGATAAAAATGCCATAAAAATGGACAATCTTAAAAAAAGTAACCCTTGCAATTTGGATTTCAGTAATGCATTGAACTGTGATATGAAAGTACATACAAATCAGTGCACACATATCGAGCCAGCTGACCCTTCATGCTGTACTCAAAATGAAAGTCTTGAGCTTGTAAAAAACAATGTTGAGAACACAAGAATATTCACCAGTTTTCCCCACATATAAGCTGTAAAATCAGGTTTGATTAAACGAAAAGCTCAGATGAAAACTGTTCTGGAAGTGTTTATCTCCCTTCCAAAACAAGTATAGGAATGATCAGTGAATTCTGTTCAGAGCTGTCATTGCTCAGTCAGTGATCAGTTTGCCTTGGGTTTCCTTTATTTCTTGTATTTTTTTTTTGTCTACATGGGTTTTAAACAGGTCATAAAGAATTCCTTGTGAGCTTTTGAGAAAAGAAAGTAAAACAATTAATCAGATATGAAAGCTCGTGAAATTGGGAGCTGCACAGAGCATGAGGGATGGAGTACAATTCCCAGAAGACTGCATGTAAAAGGCAATACTTAAGCACCACAGATGTGGCTGACATTCCGTTTTCCAGAGTTCACTCTATTCCCGTATTACAGAGGTGCCAATTACAATTGTTATTTTGATAGTTCACAGTGGCACTTCCCATGTGTACCTACTATATTGATTTTAAATAGATCACAAAATGTCAGGAGCCAGATCTAACTAGATAGCCTACAACTTCACCACTTGGTTGTTAATGCAGCAAAGCTGTAGTTTGGTGACCATTTATTTCAGAGGTAATGCTATAGTTTCTTTTCAGAGGAAATGCTTTCCTAAACCCCTTTGTGATAGCAGATAGTCAAACAGGCTGAGGATCTGATCTGAATTAAAAATAACCCACAACAGACTTAGCCCACACCAGTTCCCTGAGGAGGCAGAAAGCAATATGAAGAACTAATTATGCTGACACCACCACGAAAAGAAATGACTGTCAAACTCTGACCAGGATATCTTATTAGTGCCTTCAGAGGTTTCCTCTGAAATAGATTTCCTCTTCACTTAGTCTTTTGTATTTAAAGTGACTTTACTTACTGACCTGAGCCACTCAGCTCCTCATATTTCAGATTGGAATTTAAACACAGCCAAGATGCTGCTTTTTATTATTTAAAAAAAAAAAAAAAAAAAAAAAACCAACCACCAAAAGCAACAAACTCTAGCAAAAGCTGTCACATCCAAGCACACCATACCAATTGTCCACTTAGACATCTATTCAGCAGCTTTACTGGAAAGCCACAAGCTTTACTGGAAAGCCTTGTAGTACTAAGGATGAAAAAGGGAGTACTGTAAAATACAGCACATCTGGCCATTTACTGTGCAGTTTCCACCAGTCTAGCTTAATAATAAATAAGATGTAGGCCAGAGGTCATGCTTTAAGAGGAAACCCAGGGCTATGCAGGCCTTGTCACCATGCAGCACCAAGGGGAGCACAATAAAGACCTGAAACATTCCCACAAGGGTGCAAAACGACATCATCATTGCAGACTTCTGTTGAATTTCTGTTACGATACTCCCATGAGTTAATCCAAAGGTCTGATGCACAGTACAACAATGCTGGTTTCAGCGGATATAGAGGGAAGCAGATCTAGGACAGCACAAATTGCTCTTTATTGAAGCAGCTTGTACTAGCTGCAAACATTGATGAATGTCAGGCAGTATTCACTCATGACTTCAGATTATTTCAGTCTAGTTCTCCTGAACACTACTGCATTATAGAAATATTCAGTCAGGATTTGTACTCAGGGTGTCAGCGTTGACAACACAGCAGATAACACTATTCCATTAAACCTACCACACTGAACGTGTACCCAGGCCATATAAACTTCCAGTAGTGCCGAAACATTACAGCTGGAATTCGCCACATAAAGCGAAGCAGCTTTCAGGATACCTCTCCTGTCCCTGGGTCGCAGAAAAGTTGAAGGTGGCAGGGACCTTTAGGTGCCACCTGGTCCAACACCGGTGCTCAAGCAGACTCATCTGGAATAGATAGCTCTATGTCCAGAAAGCTTTTGAGTATCTCCCAAGAATGGAAACTCTACCACCCCCCTGGGCAACCTGTGCCAGTGCTCAGTAACCGTCATAGTAAATGTTTCCTGATGTTCAGAGAGAACCTACTGCATTCCAGTTTGTGCCCACTGCCTTTTGCCCTGTCACTGGGAACCACAGAAAAGAGCCTGCCCCCATCTTCTTTGCACCCTCTTTTCAGATACTTATATATATTTAAAAGAACCCCTTGAGCCTTCTCTTTTCCAGGCTGAACAGTCTCAGGTCTCTCAATCTTTCCTCACAGGAGACATTCTCCAGTCCCAAGTTACCTGCCTCTGTTTCCAACTTCTGTATACCTCTTTTTTCCTCTTTGAATTTTGCCAGGAGCTCGTTGTTCACCCACACAGGTCTCCTGGCATTTTTATTTGACTTCTCGCTCACTGGTGTGAACTGCAGCTGAGCTTGGAGATCAACCAGCTTTCTTGGCTTCTTATTTCTTCTAAGGCTTTATCCCATGGGATGCTTTCAAGCACATTCCTGAAGAGGCCAAAGTCTGCTCTCCTGAAGTAGAGTTGTGATCTTGTTTTTCATTCTGCTCCCTTCACTCTCAGGAACCCAAACCACCATCTCGTAGTCACTGCAGCCAAGGCTGCTTTCAATCTTCACATCCCTAGCCAGCCCTTGCTTGTTTGTGAGTATAAGGCCCAGCAGAGCACCTTTCCTAACTGGCTTCTCTATCATTTACATCAGGAAGTTTTCATTGATTTTTCTCCAGAAACTCCTAGATTTCTTATGCCCTGATGTCTTATCTATCTAGCAGAAATTAGGGTGGCTGAAGTCCTCCAGAAGGACCAGAGCCTGCTAACTTGAGTCTGCTTCTAGCTGTTTGTAGAAGGCCTCATTCACTTGTTCTTCCTGATCAGATGGCCTATAGCAGACACCCACTAGGTTTACCCATACTAGTCTACTTGTTTATCTTTATTCATAAATTCTCTGTTGGCTCCTCATCCATCCCCAGGGAGATCTTCATGCATTCCAGCTATTCTATCACATAAGGGGCAGTTCCACTTCTCTATTTTTTCAGGCTGTCCTTCCTAAAGAACCTGAATCCTTCCATCACAGTAGTCCAGTCACACAAGTTGTCCCACCATATCCCCATGATCCCAACAAGACCACAACCCTGCAATTGCACACAGATCTCTAATTCCTCATGTTTATTCCCCATGCTGTGTGCATTACTGTGCAGGCACTTCAAAGAGGCCCTCCAGCATGCTGACTCCCCAGAAATGGTCTGGGAGGTTTCCCCACAGTGGCATCTTGTAGTCTTGCTTGTATGCAAATGCTTGAGCCCTGTCTTGCAGATTTTGTTCCCTTTCACTTACAGTGTTCCAGTCTTTTGTGTGTCAATGCTGTCCATCACTTCTCCACAGGGCTGCTGGTAACTCTCTCCCTCTCCTATCATTCCCAGCTTAAAGCTCTTCTTACCAGGCCAACAATCCTTCTGGCAAAGATATCTTTGCCCTACTTAGCTGGATCCCATCTCTCCAAGCACACATTGATCCTTAGACAGGGTCCCATGGTCATAGAAGCCAAACCCATCCAGCAACATCAGCTCTGCAAACAGTTATTAACATGTAGTTAAACCTTTTGCCTGACCAGCAAGATTGAGAGGAACACCACCTGGTTCCATAACCATAATTATCACCCCCAGAACTCTGTAGTTGCTTTTAATACTCTTGAGGTTGTCCTTGGTAGTATCACTCACATCCACACAGGAGAAGAGTAGGGGGTAACAGATTATAGGACAAGCTTTAGCAGTTTCTCCATATCATCCTGGATCCACATCCCCAGGATGCAGCAAAATTCTTTGGACAAAAGGTCAAGTTGGCAGGTGAGTGCCTCAATCCTCTGCAGCAGAGAGCTGCCTGCCGCTGTCACCCACCATTTCCTCCTGATCATCATTTGTGTTCAGACTTGGTCATCCTGGTTGCTTCACTTGAAAGCACACCCATGTCCTCCTCAGCTTTGAGGATAGCAAACCTGTCCCACAGCTGCAAGGCTTCATGTGGAGCAGGAGCCTTCCTGCTAATTTGTAGTGTGCCCTGGGATGAAACACACAACAAGTTTTTAACAAGCCAAGTAATGCTAAAGTACTAAATTTCAGAATGTTAATTTAGTGTCATTCCTAGAGTATTAAGTGGCAGACAGGTAGGAGAGAAAAGGGATATAAATTATTCCCATCAGTCAGGATATAGTATTTCTCTGTAAGAACTTCTAACCAGCATGCCAACACCTGCTGTACACATAGCACATGCCAAATGCTAATTACTGAGACTAATTCAGGGACAACCCAGTTTAGCAGTTGTCAGTACAATAGTCAGTTGCCAAAAAGCTCTTGAAAACTACATACCAATTTTTTGAAAAAAATTTGTAGGAGAGATACCTAATACGAACTCCTGATTTTTTATTTGACAGATAAATAAATGAGTGAAAGGAAAAGAGCAGGAAAGGAAAAGACAGGTGAAACAAAGTCCTGAAGTCTTTCCCCATTTACCCTGAGCCTGAAAGCTTCAGGCAGTTTGGCTTAGTACAGTATAACTTTACAGAAGTCCAAAATAAGAGGAAAAGGAACTACAGGACATCTGGGTAGAAACTTTTCTATAGCAAGACTTTCCAGTATATGCAAAGCCTACTTATAGCATAAAAGCAGATATATCCTAATCATTTCCAGCCATATCCTAGTATAGTCAATGGTCAATTCACTGCAACTAAAATGCTATTACATTCTTTAAACCCTTATCCCTGAAATCACGTGTTACCTTAAAATGCCAACATGTGTTTTGATGTACAGCTCCCATAGCTATAGAAAAAAGAACCCTGGTGATATGGACCTTTTTAAAATGCAAAAACAAAACCAGGTTTACATTTTAAAAACATTAAAATCTCAAGGTCCTTTAGCTACCTGGTTGTCTCAAGTGTTGCCACTTGTGGTTTATGCAGTTGCCAATATCTAACCACTGAACTCACCTTCTCTGAATACACTCAGATAAGACAGCTCTACCTCCCTGGGGCCAGGGCAGCACCGCAACAAACTTGAGATCCACGTATTTCCAAATATGTATCTTGACAGGCAGCTATACAGGTACTACAGGTGACAAACATTGCAGTTTTTAAACGAGCAAACACAGAATAAGAGTGAAACACTGAATAACGTTTTGTGCCATTCGTAAACCTGTAGGAAATCTGAAAGAAAAATATTGTGGTGTTCCTGTGTGCACAACATCAGAACTAGTGTACACACAAAAGATCTGACAAGTACTATCAGCTTCAGTAGCTTTGAGGAGCACCACATATATTTGTCAGCTTAAACCCCGACAGTGTAATACATTGCTTTTCCTAAACATGTTGTTTTATATCATTAGATAATACACAGAGGCAAAGGCTGACTCAACCTCCACTTGTCTGGAGCTCTGTAAAGAATGACAAAAAACATAATGTACAAAACCAATGGAAAACAGAGAAAAGAAACACAATGAAAAGTAATTATCTGATTACTTTTGCACATTGAGCCAGTTAATACATATTCCAATTTCTCCAGTCTTGCTGCTTTTGAATAGCAGCTACTTGTGAAGCAGAAGGAAAGTATTGCGTATGAAGAAGGCAGCATTTGGCAGCCAGTCGCAACTCATAAATATGCTGAACACAACACATGCATGTCAACATTGCAGCCCAGAAGAAAAAACACATTGCTTTCCTTCAGGTATCTAAATATCTGGCAACAGAGGCTTGAAAATAACATAAATTGCCATTACTGCACACACTTATTTCATTCATAAAAATACTCACTTTCAGAAATAGAAAAAGAAAATATGCAATGTGCCAATAGCAGAATGCTTGGCTCTGTAAGTGTTTTTTAAAGAAAGATAACAGTTCAAAGGAAACTATGAGTAAACCAAGTTGTAGAAAACCAATAAAGTTAGATTAAATACAAAATTAGGTGTTTTCTGACACACAGATTTTGTACTGCAAAGCATGACACTATTAAAATTATATTTAACAACATGTGATAAGTGTGTTCTCACAGTTTTTGTTGTACAGGACATAGAAGCAGAACTCAAATGGAGTTATGTTAAAATTAGGACTTTGAGTTATAGCTGACATTACCCACTGGATGTCTTAGGTGTAACGGAAACAGTTGCACATATATGCCATCTTCCCCTTAAACAGAGGTACTTGACAAATTCTATGACTAAAATAATCCTTTCTTTTGCTGAATAAGGTTTTAGGAAGTAACGTTCTACAAGACCTAGGAACAAAAGCTCTCAGCCCTGGAGGAATGTACTTGAGGATACTGGTGGATGCAAAAATAGGACATGAGCCAGCAATGTGTACTTGCACACCATAAAGGCACTCATATCCTACATCAAAAGGAGCATGGTCAGCAGGTCAAGCAAAGTGATTCTCTGCCTCTGCTCTGCTCTCATGAGACACGCACCTGGAGTACTGCATCCAGATCTGGTGTCCCCAGTACAAGGCAGACATGGCACTATTAGAGCAGTGCCAGAGAAAGGCCGCAAAAAAAGTCAGAGGGCTGAAACACCTCTCCTATGACAAAAGGCTGAGACAGTTGGGGGTTTTCAGCCTGAAGAGTCCAGGGAGACCTTGTTGCAGCTTTTTAAAATATAAAGGGGGTTAATAAGAAAGATGGAGGAAGATTTCTTACCAGTGCCTGTAGTGACCAGACAAGGGGTAACAGTTTTTACTTAAAGAGGATGGATTTAGATCAGATCTAAGGAAGAAATTTTTTATGATGAAGATGATGAGACACTGGAACAGGTTTCCCAGAGAAGTTGTGGATGGGACACTGCGTTCCTATGATTTTCAGTGAATCATGTTAGACTACAGTAGAAATCTAGAAATAGAATTTCAAGTAATGCCAAATCAGATGTCTTACAGAAGTTTATTACAGAAATATCAATAGTTAATCAACCAAATTTATAATTTCATTAAAAGAAAGTTTGGTAGCGTAGTTTCAGATGGTCTGATTTCTATAAGCCCACTTTGATTGCCACTATTTTATCATATTTCAATATCTTCACAATAAAATAAAAAAAGTTTCTGATCTTCCATTATTCCTTCAGATCAATGTCAAGTTTTCTTGGGACTTTTTAAAACTCTCTGTTTGTTCTAGAACTTGCTTAAAATCAGTATTAACAGCTAGAGATCAATTTAAGAGAGTTTCGTTTTGGGTAGTTATATCCCTGCAGAAGTTTGTGACTGGAAAAATAACACACCTAGTATTTACAAATTCTCTTCTTTCAAAGAATGAATGCTAAAAAATAAAAAGGGAAGAAAACATCAAAACCATTATTTTTTTTAATATGGAAGTCTTGAAGACTACATGCTTCATTTCTTTGCTTTTTAAATATGACTGACTTAAGTGGCACTTTACTGCACAAAACTAGACATAGCTCATCTCTAACAAAAAAGCAAGATGTAAATATTTCCTGTAGCTGTACTCATAAGTTCAAGACTATTTAAATTCTTTAATTTGTCTAATTTGAATCTAAATTCTCAAAGTCTCACTTCTTTTTAGATTAAAAATTTTGATTTCTTAAACAAAAAGTATATGTAAAACTAGATTTCCAAAACTCTACAGTATGTACACTTACATAATTATATATAAACAGATTATTAAATTGCAAGCAAAATAAGTTTCTATGCAGCAAACTCATTCCTAGACTACTTGGAAAATTCCAATAAATGTCCTCAAAATGCTGTAATCTAAAACCATTAGTAGAAGGCCTTTATCATCATTTTGTTGATATTATTTTGTCATACTTCTTAGTCCTTAAAATCTGGTTTAATACAGTTACATTATAAGACTGCTCAGCCCAGAAGTTTCAGTCACATTGGTACCTGAACTTGGGAACAGGTAAAAGCTTGTAATAGGCTTGAAAAAAACATCAGAATTGCTACAGTTTTTATATATAAAGTTGTTGAAACTCATCTAAACTGAAAATCCAGAGGAGGACAATCTCCTTGAAGAACAGAAAGTAAATGCAAACATCTATGTATGTGTTTGCACTTTAGATACTGTAAAGAGCTAAATGTGTTATATGGTCTTAAGAATATGACAGATCACATTCATATTCTAAATTAATCCTTTCCCTCCCTTATAAAATGAAATCTCTTTTTAAGATGATGATTTATGTCCCACTGTTTCAACTACAACATATAATGTCTTCATCCTGAAGGCATCTATGCCTGTGTATACTTTATTACAGTGAATATTTACTTTCAGAGGGTCTATACCTAAATTAGTGGCTGTTGCTGCGGACTTGAAAATACATTGATTTAAAATGTGAAACAGCATCTTATGAAAGCTCTACTGCTCTTTGTCTCATCTGTAGTTACCAGGAACAACTAGAAATTAAAAAAACTCATGATGATTTTGAAGTGCTTCTGGCCATCTATGGTTTCCAATGTTTTCTATTCAGGTGGATAAAAACAGAGTTATTCTGATATCCACTAGTGATGTTCAGAGCTGAAGACTAAGTAACACTTTCGTAGTGTAGGAAGGCACAGAATCTGCGAAAAGAGAAAAAAGAAATACATCTTAGACTTCAGCTGTGTAATCTGGCACAAATAAATTGGAGACCTTAGCTAGAAACAGCTAGGTTTGGTTTTATTTCAAAAGTATGCTACAAGTCATCTCTGTGCTATGTTTCAGAAATTCAGCTGGCTCATATTACACAGAATCTATTCCTTCTCCAGTCTGCTTTTCAAAAGCAAGTATTGGTATAATCTATAGCACAAGAGTTCAGCAGTAGGAAATCCAAGACTGATTCATGATCCAACCTCATCATAAAAAGCATGGAGGTAAGTCTTGCCTAGGAAGGCAGAAAAGTGTATCCCTGAGCTGCTTTGCCTCAAAGAAGTATAAAGCTGGCCTGTGCCTGACAGGGCCAAATGCAGGTTTTAGGCAACCTGGTAGGCATTATCTTAAACTCCACTCTTCACAAGTACATGGATACAGCTCCATCACAACATATTTCACAAGTATCTCTAAAGCCAAATTATGATCTCAGTTTTTCCTCCATTCCTTCTCTCCCTTTTAACCACTGTTGCTACCATTATCAGAATCTGGCACTTTTATAGCAGAGTTCACTTTAGAAGTAGACAGCTTGAATACTCAAATTTGCAGTTTATGGACATCAAAGTACAGAAGTCTAGTATCAGAACATGAAAAGTATGCTGCAGCCGCATCCTGTGGCCTGCCTTTACATTTCTCTTCTACCAGGTATTGTAGGACCACTACACAGGCCACTTACATGAAATTCAAGGAACGAAAAGATACCAAAAGATTCATTCCACCAAAATTCATTTCTGTGCACAAAATCCCAAAGAGTTTGAAACAGAATCTATCAGGTATTTTGGTTGACAGGAAGTTTTGCTTTTGTTTCCTAAAACGTTTTACTAAACAAGACTACAGAGATTGACAGTTACTTGATTAAGGTAAGTATAAGACAGACTAGCAAAATAAAATAACATGTAAACTTCCCGATGCTGTGCATTAAAGATTGTGCAGTGATTTTTGCTACAATAATTTTACAGTGGTTAAGCAATTAGTGCATTGATACAAATAAAAAACATTCTATCAATGCAAAAAGCATTTCATATATACATTGTATTTCTTTTTGAGACGGAATTCAAAATCACTTTTTCTGCAGGAATTCAAAATCCCTAATGCTAATCCCAAAAAATGTAATTAGATCTGGAGAATTAGGATAATCATTGCATATATTATTATTGAATTAAGGTTAGTGCATGTAAAAATGCACTCTTAATTTTATATACATGTGTTCAATAACAGGTGTTTTAGTTAGGGCACAAACTTTTAATAAAACACATTGGACATTCTCACTTTTAGTCTTATTTAATACCGTAACAGACAATTAGAGTTTAAGGATATTGCTTGTAATGTTAAAAATTAATGCTCTAAATGTATTTCTGCATTTACATCCAAGACAGCAGGAAGTTTACTGCAAGTTACACACACCCCTTTCCTTTAGGTCTTCAATGTATGCTTTCATAAACTCTTTCTCAAATTGCTCTCGTTCACGTTCACTTTCTACAATTTCTTCAGTGTCTTCACATACAATAGTTTCAACTGGGCTGTCCTTGAGACTTATGAATCTAGAGAGAGATTAACACAAAAATATATGCAACAATGCTGAGCATGATGTCATGCGGTACATAATATCCCTTTGGTCAATTTGAGTCAGCAGTCTCAGGTATGTACCCTCCCAACCCTTTGCTCATCCTCTGCCTACTGGCCTTTGTGGGGAAGGGTTGAAGAGACAGCTTTGATGCAGCTGGAGCACTGCTCAACAGCAATCAAAAACCTTGTTGTGTTATCAGGATTATTCTAGCTACCAATACAAAGCCCAGCACTATAAGGGATGCCATGGGGAAAGTTAACTCCATCCCAGCAAGAACCAGTCTAGAGTCTCAAAAGGCTTCATAATCAAAGACATGAGCATTGCCTGCAGAAATGTAAGATCATTGTAACTGTAGATTAAAAGGCCTTTTAGTCTTACTCTGCATGCAGCAACCAGGTGCTGTTTCACAACAAACAATATATGAACCACAACACTATTTAGCCTTTTATCCAGCCATGGTTCCCACTCCCCACAGAGCACTTTTGACAGCACTGAGCTTATCAACAGCTAACTGCCAGACTACAGGTCCCACTCTGGGACATAGCTTTGTGGCTTCAATTAGAGCTACTATGACCAAGTCTACACAGGAATACAAACACATACAGATGCACTATGTGGGGAACTGGCAGATGAAAATCAGAAAGATGAGGCTTGTCTGGAATTCCCAATTTCTCTAGTGCCTCCTTAAAGACTCTGATGTAAATTTGGTCAGAATTTGACCACCAGGTGTGGTAGAAACTGATGCTTGTGAAGGTATGTTTTCTGGGTGCATCTACCTTATCTTCTGAAGAACACGTTCCTTTCTTCTTCACTTTTACTTACTTTAAGCCTGTGGTTGACTCACAGACAGCTGTGGGTATCTCAACCAGGTCATCACCACTGACAACTAGCAAGCTGAGCTTTGGCATATTGACCAGAGCTCGTGGAAGATAAGTCAACTTGTTTTTCTGTAGGAGAAGCGTCTGCAGTTGATCTAACCTGTAAAAATGTAAAAGATAAAGGTAACTTAGAATATTTATTTTAGACAGGAATATCTATCCAAAATAGTAATACAGACTTAATCTGGTGTAAAAGAGAACAATTACATGTACCATCTTTGGCTTAAAAATTACTCATATCACACTTCCACAAATCATCATCAACTTTAATGGATATTTCCAGTCATGGTTCAATATTATAGATATTAATAGCATACCTCTGACAAGTGCTCAAAAGCATGCTCAAGTTAAAATGTTACAAAAATTAATGTGCTTCATACAGAAGATGTTGACAGAACATGATATAAAGGCTCACCATGTGTGCTGCAGAACTAATGAAAAATACGGGTCACCAGCTCACACCTTTGCCCATATGCTGGTTTTTATGAACTAGATACACCTCTGCTAGGCAGCAAATTCCCATCTACGGTTTTTCACTAGTAATTAGTACTGTGGGGAGCAGAAGAAAGACCAGTTCCTGGTCATTTGGTTCTTTGAAGTTATCCCACTGAAATCAATTTAATGTCAATGTTTTCCAGAGAAAGGCATTGGGCTGCCTTTATTTTATTTCCTTGGCTTTTCTTAAAGCAATAGTAATTTGTGGCTGAGCTTTTAGAAGACAAAAAACATAGAAAACCGATGAAACAAGTTTGTACCATTTGACCAGAAGGGTCCATTCCTAAAACACTGTTGCAGGCTATTGTTTATCAGGCCCATTTGGTTTGTTTGAATTCAGGGAAAGATATTAAGTAAGGTTTCAGTTTACTGTCAACTTGTCAATTTAATCACAGGATTCGTGTTAGCTTATTGACATTCTTTGACAATGCAGGCATTGAAACTTTGAGTCTGAATAAGAGTATGTGTTTACTGGGCGCAAGATATCCTGACATTTTCGAGTCTTCAGAATGTACATGAGCCTAAGTCTCAAAATTCAAAACCCAAAGCAAACAAAGAAAACCTTATTTTGCCATGTCTGTGCCTGATTATGATGGTTTAGTATCAAGACTGGCAACTCAGTACGAAATAAACCTATTCTATCAATAATAATCGTAAAGCTTACATTCAAAACTATCTGATGCATTTCCAAATGTGATTTTTTCATGTGATTTTTCATTAATGGTGTCCCTTGGAAACCTGTTACTTTCTGGATTTGCCTTATAACTCACAAGCCTGTCAATGAATTAAAACATAAACTACCTGTCTATGTCTTCTGGGAGATCTTTCAGGTTGTTGCTGCTAATATCCAACCACTGCAAATTAGACATCCGGAGTACACAAATTGGAATAGAATGGAACTTGTTTGCTGATATGTCCACAACAGTGACTTGTTTCAGGTTACTTAGCTAGAAAGAAGTGGTGCTTTATTTTAGTTACATTTTGCAGATACAAAAGACATTTCATTAATCAAACACTTTATTTCTCCCAAAGCACTTAGAAAAATAAGAATTGCATGGGGTTTTTTACTCAGCTTTTTGCCAGCCTTATCTCTTAGTCATCATTTCATAGGAAAAAGGATTTCAGAAACAACCACCTCCCAAAGTGTTCATCACCTTTCTAACAGTGACAGGGTATTGAATGAAATTTTCATTCTAAAAATACAGTTTCAGATGACACCGAGGCTGGAACCAGACAATGGCTTGATTCCTTCTTAGGTTACATACGAACTAATCTCTGAAGTGACAATGCACAGCTATGATAATTAATATATACCAGGTTACCATTCCCAAAATCAGAGATTTTATAACTCCCACCAAAAATATATATATTTCCTTTGTTACAACTCTGTAATGCCCTGAGAGTATATTGCTAGGAGAACCTTGGAAAATGAAACTTCCAATTTAAGCCAACAGAAAATTTAGTCCAATATTTTACAAAGATCTTTAAAAATATATCTTCCAAACTGAAAACTAAATATATAATGAGGTGCACTAAAGCTTTTTATTTACATACTTTTCAAAGGAATTAATATTTTAAGAAACAAAGCTTTAACACAATGAAAGTTAACTACAAATGTAAAATATATCTGTTAAAGAAATAAATGTGTTAAATAAAGCTCTCTGTACTGAATCAATTATTCACACTACCAGTGTTCATAAAACCATGCAGCTAGCTAAAGTGAATGTCAAAGGACTGTGAATGTTAACCAAAAGAAGTATTTTAAAATGGAAATTGTGTCTCTCCGCTTCTAATCACATGTCACCATCACAATCTATCTCTATAATTCCTGAAAAACTACACTATAATATATACTATATATAATATAATAATATATATTAAATAATATATATAAAAATATTATATACTATATACAATATTACATATATACTATAGTGTATATATATACACTATATAGTATATAGTAGCAAAACAATTTCATTGGTCTTTGCCTGAAGGTTTTTTAGAATGTAGAAAACAATTAGGAACCAAAAACCCCAAACCAAATATATTTTCCACTTCCAACGTGAGCAAAATGCAATCACCAGCATAAAGTATGAAAAAAAATTAGAAAATAATAAACTAAATTTTGAACCTGTGAGAAGGATTTTTTTATTATCATTTAGCTAGAATCAAGTCCTGTTTTCTTATATTTTATGGCCAAACTTACTGCAGTACTGCCAGACATTCCTCTTAATTTGACCATGGCCACTTAAAATGTTCACATTCACATCTTGGAGCTATCAGAGCCAGCTTAGACTAGGATTTCTAGTGGATTTTTTTGTTTGCTTGTGGAGTGTGGGTTTTTGTTTTGTTTTTTTCTAGAGGTAACCTCATAGTGCTGCCAGAGCTTAAAATTTGGGGAAATCTTTTCAGGGAGATTTACTGAAGTTATCATACTACAAATGGCTACACAATTAAGTTTACCTTTCAGAAACACAATAGAGGTTCAGAGTTTCTCAATTCAAAGATATAATTTTGAAATCTGACCACTGCATTAAAAAAGCCTTGGTGATGCATTACCATGGAAATGTCTCGCTCCTGATTCAGATCAGGCAAGCACACATTTTATTCTGACACTTCTCACTTCCAAACTATTCTGTCATTTTGAGGACTGACTACTAGCAATAAACACTCACTTCTGTACTGTAAATTTCCCATATACTGAATCTTTTTTCCAACAAAGCAGAACCTCCTTCTCAACAAGGAAAGCAAAGTGACTTGTCTAGATTGTAGCAATGGCAGAATACAGAAGAAATTGGCACCATCTTTACACTGCATTTACTTTGTGGTTTGAAATTATTGTCACAATTCCAAATCCCAAGCAAATATTTCAAGTTTCTCTGCACTCAGAAAGATTTGTTAATACTGCTGACATTCCTTACAACAAACTCTGTGCAAAAGGAATTTAACAGGCACAGAATTAAAACAATGTCCCACAGGCTTAAATGCCACCCAAAATGTTCTCAAACCATCCCAAAATAAGTCATAGTCTTTTAAACACCAACCACCAGATCGTTTTAAAATAAACTGACATCAATGTTCACCCAAGTTCCTAAACACTTTGCTTTCACATGCAGTCACCTGTCACTCTGAAAGAACTTGGTAACATTAACACTAAGTGGTAAAATGATATTTCTTCAACAGCAGTAACTAGTTCTATATGTTTTCCTGGAAACTTTTGGTTGCATTAAAAATTACATTAATAGCATTAATAGAGCAAGCGCTATTATTTTTATATATATAAACAGAGCTATTCCTGCCATTTTTCATATAGTATTGAAATTAATACTTCATTAAATGAAAACCTACATTTTCCAGGAGTTTGTATTTCCATAAATATGTACCAACAAAATATAATCCCATGGACACTCTTGATATAAAGCTTGGTTCAGCCTGCCACAGAATATATGGAGCTGTGATTATATCGTGTAAGCTGTAAACCCTCAGTACTTGTTCTTTTAGCATAATATTTAACAAAACCTCTCAATTTTCTGTAGTATATTGAAACCTAATGGAATTTTTATTTAACCTGTCTGATATGTTACCAACAAACATCTATGATATATGATGCTCTGGAAATTATGGCAGCTATGTATTATATTTTTCAAAGAAAATCCCATGTATTTTATTTCTTCTTGAAGGACTGATGTATTTTTGCACCTTTTATAACATTTCATTTTCAAACAAGCATGGGTCCCTTATCATTTTTTACGTTATAATTTATATTTGCTTGATGTTGATTTTTGCTATTTTCCTCTATTATGTGACTTTGGATCAATCAGTATAAGGCTTCATGTAAGTTCCATTTTGAAAAATAGCTATATTTGATAGTCTAGCTACCTGGACTGACTTATTGTGGTCTTTACGTTTAATCACTGTTGTCATTTTTATTTGACAAACTGCCCCATTTTGCTTATCTTAATAATTTTGTTCATAGACATAATCCAGATAACATTGTAGAACTCCACTACCTCTCTTTCCTTCTGACAGTTAAACCTTCAGTTGAAAGAAAAGGACACCATGTCCTGGGCTGAACAAATTATTTAATAAACGAGTGTGGTTTTATTTCTTTTCTGCTTTTTGCCATGAAAGGGACTTACTGCTAAGGTTGCATGCAAGTTTATCATAAGTTGCCTACTAATTAGCACCAAAAAATGAAAAGATGTAAAGTCTGGTCAAGCCTTACCACAAAAATACTGTATTTTCTAATTACATGTCAACATTCTGTGACAGAAACAGCATCCCACCAACATCAATATATGACAAGACATAAAAAGTATTAACCCAAAAAAGTCTGTCAATGCATTACAAAAAGGTTTTTGCCCAGAAATTTCAGATTCAGTGAATTAAAAAAAAAAAAACAAACTTGTACCACTTCAGTAGAATCAGGATATGTTATCTCCCAAAACACAGATTAGTACTCAGCATCACATTAGCTTGCTGAAAGCGGTACAGTATATATGAGAAAGGACCACCCTCGGTGCAAACTGCGCAGTCACCCACTCAGATCTCATGCATTCAAACAAGATCCCCAGCCTTTCTTTCACAGAGTTGTAAGTGTAACCTCTTCTATAGTGTCATTGACATTCCTGGAGAAAAGAACCAGTTAAAGAAACACATACAAGCATCTTTAGAGGCAGAAGGTATATTTCATGAGATATACTTGTGTATCTGTAGCCCAGTTCACCATCAGATTTCCAGAATGGATTTTTGGAGGCAAAGGCATTTAACAGTCAACCCCACCCCTTAATAACAAGGTATTCATTCATGTATTTTATGACAAAATCAACTGAAGCATAAAAATGCTTGACTTTAAACAGCACTTCATTTGGTGGTACCATGATAAGCTAAATCCAAGAAATGTATGTGGATGCAAGTCTTCACGCAAATGGCAATGCTAAAATCTTACATCTTTTGCAGAGTTAATCCACAATCAGACACTGCTATTCTGATGCAAACTGTTTACTTGGAAGTTTATCATTTATCCCCTTTCATCTTTAGAGCATTACCATCATTCAAACACCTAATGTTTAAAGCCAATTATAGCTACGATGATCTAAGCATTAAAAGTTCATAGAAAGGGACTTTGCTTTTTATTAGAGCAGGTTTTATATACACAATTCTTTCATCAGGTCTGCAAAGAATGAGCAAACTGACTGTATATGCAATATTCACAAAAATGTCAGGTCTTGAGCATTCACAGGTGATTAAAGAACCAGACAGCAATACAAGAAGCTTCATACAGTTAAAAAACCCCAAGAATGTGGGTCATGTGTTTAAGTTTAGGAGTTGTTCCAAGTGAATGGATGTTGCATGCATGAAATTAAGTACCCAATTAATGATTTTCTGGGCTGAATCCAAAACAAGTCTGCTGTCTCAAAAAATAAATTTATGTTGAGTAGTTACATTAAATTTTCATAGTATTGCTGCTGCAGCTACATGCAGTCTGCATATATTGCTACACTTTGCCATCATAAAGTCATCTCATATTCACATCTCCAAAACTTGTAAATAAAGGACACACATTAGAATGGAAAGCTAGGCTCTACCAAAAGTCAGTTACAGGTTTCTCATCAACTTAAATGGATCCAGTAGCTCACCTTGTGCACATACTTTTCAGAAGTTTTTATTAACACCATTAGAAGAGGAAGAGCAGCAACGTCAATAGCATACAGGCATTAACTGACCTCTCCAGAATGTCTCGATAGGAAGTGTTCTTTGAATATATCCAAAGACCCTTTTAAGATATTTTCTGTTCTTCCACCAAGAGACGACTAAAATTGCTCACTTTCACAACGGAATAGAGACAAAGCCAAAAACCTTTTCCATTTCTGCTTCAAGATACAATAGTGATTAAAGTGATACTATTCAAGTGGTACCATCTTCCTTATGATTTAAACATACACAACAATTCTGGTTTGCCATGACAATACTCTGTAGTCTGTGAAGTTTCTTTTCTGATTTTAAAAACTGAGTATGATCATTTCAATCCATTCTGAAACCCAGAGTAAATTACTATTTGCCAAAGTGGGGCAAGGGGAAAACACCCAGAAAAGAAGGTAATTTTATTTTGTAGCTGCTCAGAAAACATATTATAAAGAAAGTTGACAACAACAACAAAAAAATTTAATACACTGGTTGATGGTACTGTTTTGCATTGATAAATTAGTAACTATTCACTTGAAAGGAAAAAAATGTCAAGGATATTTGAAGAGATAATATCAGTAAAAGGGAACCAGGTAATGGCACGATATGGACAGAAACAAAACAAATAATAAGAAAATTTATATGAGAAAAACATTCAAGTGAAACTAAGAATATGGTCTAATGGCTCTAACCTATTGCAGTAGCACCGTTTTGACAATTGGTGATGAAATCTTTTCACCTTATATATATTAATGCTAGGCAATGAGAACAGATTTCTACAACTGATTGAATAGATATATCCTGATAAACTTGGAAACAAGACTTGCGTGGAATGTCAGCCAGAAATCAGCTTGCTTATAAATGTAAGTGGAAGACACAATTTTAAGGGTAAAAAGACATTCTGACTTCAGCAGAGGTCAGAAAGTTTGTGATTTGTGAACTGCTTCCTAGTAAGCCAGGAGTAACTATCTTCATGGTTGTTTGCTTTAAAAACAGAAATGGTAGAACTTTTTGTCTTGGCACAGAGAAACTTCACTAAAATGCACAAAATTCTTGCCTGCTGTGGTGCTGAGCACCAGAGCAGTTTGACAAATACTAATAATTGGCTACCAAGCAGGAGAACCCTGCAACTTGAAACTGGATTTATCTGCATCTGAAGCAGGAATTCCGTAAAGAAAATCCTCAAATTCAGCAAAGTCACAATGGAGACAAATCTGTTTTGCACCCTGTGACATATCTGGTCTTGAATTAGACCTTATCTAGTTGAGCAAACTGTTGCAAAATGTCTATCATCAAAATTATTTTTCTTTTACTGCCACAGACTACATGTGCATGACACTGATAGTACACAAACGTACAATTGAGAACATCTTCAACAATTGAACACGACAGTTCACAGCTTTGTGGCTTGCCAGGATTATAGCAAATTTTCTCTCCCTCCTCTCCTTTTCTTTCTCATACTGTTGTTAGATACATGCTGGGGCCAGAGGGGGGGGGGGAGGTGTGGGGGGAGGGGGTGTTATACGCTTTCTGTCAGGTGGTGACAAGCCTAACAGGAAAAATTTTGAGTTCATCTCTTCCCAAAGGATTATTTTCTTTCGATATTATAACAATATTTCTAGGAGGCTTTATGTCTTCCTGTGATACAAACATGCAAAACTTGGAAGTACAGTTAATATTAGTAAAAGACTCAGATATGGGAGAGATCTTTTCCTGACCTGGAGAGGAAAGCTGAGGAATGGCACATTATAGACACTGTGGGAGAGTTTTTTGCACAAATAGATATTTGACTACTTTCTAAGAACTTGTGGATGCAAATAAGGGCATGAGGCTATAAGTTCTTGTTGTTTTTAGTGTTTCATTGCCATTTTGAACTATTCCATCCAGGCTGTGTCCAAGTAACCTAGGTGTGTCCAAGTAATTTAAGGTATTAAATTATTATTTCCTTATTAAGTGTCTTCTAATCAAAATATAACTGAATACTTATTCATATACTTACTTATGAAACCTTGTAGGGAAGCTTGTAGGGAATCTTGAAGGGTTTTCAAGATTGATTTTATGGGAAGAATTCCCCTGACATGGAATTTTCAGAGAGCTGGCACAGGCACTGGACACATTGCAGCCCTCCAATAACACCACCCAGCCACATGATCTTTGGTACTGCCCCATGGATGAGATCATAGGAAGCCTACAAACCTCATCTGCTTTTTACTGGAAATTCTTTAAAGTTTCATTACTTTTTTTTTTCCTTATACACTAATGAAGAAGTTGTTGAAATCATCTTTTTTAAAAAACAAAACAAACAAAAAAATGGACTACATAGAAAGGTATCTGACCAGGTCCTCAAAGTAGCTAAGAAGCTTCTATATTTCAGGCAAGCTTCTAGGTCTAAATTACATCAGGAGCTCTTCCATCAAGTCAGAGTACCTCAGAAAGAGGTAGGCACAAATACAACTGAAGGCTTGGTCCATAATCCTCCATTGGATTTCTAAATTTTGTCCTGTGTCTCTTAAACAACAGGAAAAAGATGTCTAATAAAATCAGTCACTTGGCCTGTCCCTGCATATTTACTTAGAAGATAAATTGCATAGAATCAGGTTTCATGGTACTGAAACAGTATAAACTCAGATGCATTTTACACTTTTTCTTTTATGTGCTGTATTAATATAGGCAGCTTCCAAACAAATGTTTTATTACCCAGTCACCTTCAGATTGTGTTCCAGCAACTTATCTTTTACTTAGATACACATTGCTGCTGGACACATATATTCCCCTAGTAATTTTTTAATAACAACAAAAATAAAAACAACAAAAAACTTCTGCATATTTGTGTATATCATGTGCAATGCCAGATAATATTTTCTGTTGAACATGACATTTTGCAAATACCTATGTAATGCTTTGAGCATATAAAAACAGGAATATAACAAAAGAAACTATGACTACTGAACAAATACTTAGAAGAAGTAACATTTATTATTAGAAGCACGCATCTAAAACTGTCAAGATTTTCACAACTGCAAATAAAATCTAATACGGAGAGGTGCAAGCTAATAGAAGAACAGTGAACTACACACAT
This sequence comes from Falco cherrug, assembly GCF_023634085.1. Taxonomy (NCBI): domain Eukaryota; kingdom Metazoa; phylum Chordata; class Aves; order Falconiformes; family Falconidae; genus Falco; species Falco cherrug. The sequence continues at coordinate 46,033,268 of NC_073720.1, read as the reverse complement.
TTATTTGACTGAAACATGGGAAAAGATGAAAAGAAAAAAGTAACTGTATATAACTCAGTGAAAGCCTTGTGTTCAGTATGCACTACTGGTCAAAAAAGCAAATGGATAGTTAGACATATATATATAATGTGATAGGACATATATATATATATAATGTGATAACCAATAATTAAACCCTAAATTATTTGCCACTAACTAAAACAATTGTACACCTACATACAAAACACCATGGTTCTTGACAGTTTTTCTCAAGGAAAAACACAAGAGCAGATGGTATCCAGAAATGAACAGTAATGGAATGGAAAGACTTATTTTTGTTAATTTTTGGGTTTGCGATAGTTCTGAAAAGCCTAAATCAAGATTAGGAAAGACTGTAAAGATTGGAACAGTTGAGCAAGAAATGGTAAATTCCTGGTGCATTCTTCCTTCAAAATACAAGAGCACTATAACCAAAAAGCATAGCACTTCCCAATAACATGAAACTTCTAGAAAATTGGAGTATAGGTTTTGCAACAACAAAAGGTTTTCCAGTTTAGAACTCTGCAGAATTCAGAGGAAGCTGACATTTACACAAATAATGAAAAACTCTATTTCAATGTCACAGTTCAAATAAGCACAGTTCAGATTTTTTCAGCCTCAGAATATGGCACAAACACTGATTTTCTAGCAGAATAATACTGAACACTTTATACTCAGCTTGCTTATTGAGATTTCAAAGGTGAAAGCTACTGAAAATTGAATCCTTTGGAAAGCAGATCTGCAACTTAGCAGTGTATTACAATACTAACAACATTATTACCAGAGCATGTAGAACTGCAAATAAAGCTCTGTGATGCTGTGCTACAAACACCCATGTTGAGAGATCTCTCCTTTGCAGCTTTAACACCATTAACAGCCATGACAAGCCAATGAGCAAAAGCAAACAGAAACACAGTGGCAAGAAGTCACAGACCAAGGTCAAAAAAAAAGTCAGGGGAAGTAAACACAGGTTTTCTTATTTGTAGTCTTGAGATACTAAGGACCACTCCAAGTATGTATTATGAAAAGTCTCAGGCACCTATCAAGACTTTCTTTGATTATGGTAATAAAATTAATGGGGATTTAAGGTGCTCTATATTTTTTGTAACCTCCTAATTTCTTTCCCTTTTTAAAAAAATGTACTCCAGCATTCTACAATTCTGAAGCATCACATTATGTCCTCAAGTCTAGTCAACCATTTTATTGCCTCTAACCAAGCATTTCAAAGAGCATTTTGTATTAGTAACCTGAAGTCTTGGAGCCAGCTTCTGAGAATGAAAAATATTTCAAGTCTATTAAAGCAGTTTGGGATAGCCTTGCCTCTTCTTAACCATCTCCCTGCCTTGCAAGGACAGTATTTAAATCAAAACTAACAAAAAAACCAAACCAAGACAAACAAACAAAAAGAAACCACTAGTAACATGCAGAAAAAAGACCAGTGAATCATGAAATGGTGATGCCCATGTGTGATCCTGACTCATGTATCTTCTAATTCATTACAGTCCCTCTGCCACCACAATCACACAGGTCAGACAAAACTTTTAACTGACCAGCTCTGTATGTCAAGATGAGACAAACAGCAGTCTCCAGACAGCTTGGCAGCCAGCGTATGCCACCTGACAGGATTGAAGCTAGGCGTCATAGCCCTCAGCAGCAGTCTAGCAGTGCATGCTCTCCCCAGTCATGTATCCTATAACCAGACAGTCAGGGGAAGTTCTGTCACAGTCATACATATTTTTCACACAAGATCTACATACAGGTGGGCACTGGCCACATACACCTGGCATCCACACTGCCCATGTAAACTACTGCGTGGAGTCTCAAGTTTTGGGTGAAGGAATTTGGCAGATTAACAGTATCACCTCAGGTTACTCCACAAAGCAATTGGCTGATGTGGCTGGAATAACATAAGTGATGTGGAAGGAAACAAAGCATATGTCAATTAAAAATAGATAGGAACTAAAAAAATACCAGGATCTATTTTTCAAAGCAAAAGACAAGGGAAGTCTTGAAAATCTCATTCATGCAAAGCTGCATTTACACCATGAAGCATGAAGTTACATTAACTTGACCATAACCTTCATAACTTGTGGGTTTATTGTTCATAAAACTACCCACATCCTTCTGAACTCCAGCAGCAGTAGCTAGCTTTATAACAACTCACAACAGTGGACTAGGTAAATAATCTAAATGGTGGTGAAGAGTCATCTCTTTTTCTATATTTGTTCTGACTTTCCCAGCCATTAGTTTCTTAACCTGAAACTCATTGTGCTTTACACTGCAGTTCAGAAGCGTGACAGAGGCCCAGGTTTGTGAGCCGGTTGTCTCTTCAGTAAGAAAAGCAGGAACCACTGTGCCGTATCCTCTACTGGATTCCCTTGTGTATTCAGCATCATTTCCATTTCATGTTGGGTCTAATCTACACTCTTTTGCCCAGCACTAGTCAAGGAGAGAGCTTAACTGACTGAGCTCTAAATGGGACAAAAAAAATCAATTAAATCTGCTTTTAGCTGATAGGGCTGACTCTTGTCTTTATGCCTTTGCCACTGATCAATGATGGTTAATAAAAATCACAGTCAGCCTTACCAAGTGTTGTTTACAGCTGTGAGAATTTGATCAATGATGTAACTACCTATAATTAGTTAACAACTGATAAGAATGTATTCAGCAATAAATTAAATGCCTTAACTTCAGTTTGATTCTCCAACTTTATTCTTCTTACAGAATAAATCATACCTCTCATTAGTTGCACTTTATGGAATAAAAAATAGCATATTTTTCTCTCCCTTCACCTACAAGTCCCTTCTCAGTCTCATCAATCCATGTATGTGGGCACCAGAGATATTTTTCTTTAAGTTAAAATATGCAAATGAGATAGTGTTATGTATTTGTTCTCTTATTAAGTAGTTATATAAAATCTGTCTCATTATGTAACTGGTGAACAGAGGTTATATAACCAGGATTTCAAAAAACTATTTTGCTATTGGACTTCATGAGATTTTGAACTGTTTTCAGAGAAAGCAGGACTGGAACAGTACCAAATACTCTTTCCTACCATTGAATTCTTTTACAGTTAGATTCATGCTTTTTCTAACAACATAGCCATGTTGTGGTGTTCACATTGTGCCCTTTTGCCCATTGTTAAGTCTTCCCTTACACTGTAAAACTACTTCTCTGTCATTCCCTACTATACAAAAAATTCAGACTGTGAAAGGTGATGTTACTTTTATTGAACTCATATGAAAGGTAAAGGAGAGGTCGCTGGCACCACAGCATGGAGGTAGGCATGGGTCGGTTCTCCAATGAAGTGGGATGTTATTATTAGCTACTGACTTGTTCTGATAGTGGAGTGGTTTTGAGTGATGCTATATTAATTGGTAGACTTTGGAAGCACAGTGTCAAGAACAGGATCAACTGACACACTTTCCTGTGCCTAAGTGCATAATCCTGTTTCCTAACATAGATCCATGCCCTTCTTTAGCCCCTTGTCTATTAAAACATTTGTGAGAGCTCCTGCAGCAGTAAGGTGTCCATGAATCTCCTCTGACACCTAACACCTTTGCACCTGCTCTTTTGGGTTTCACACCCCTCCTGCTAGCATTTGATATTACATCTTATACCAGTTCCGTAAAACAGCTGTTGCTTTGCATGGATTGACAGCACTTTGGCCAACTGTATCGGAAAGCAACTCGTCAGGAGCACTGAACAAATCTGAAGAGAATGCAAGCAATGAGCAAAGAAAGGCAAGGTGAAATCCTGTCTAACAGAAATGCAAGCCAACAACTGGAAAAACAATTCTGAGACTGCAAAACGTATGCACAGAAATGGTGGTCTGATTAAAATCAGCTGCACTTTTGCCGGTGATTTAAAAAGAAAAATTTCACCAGAGGTTGGCTTAATGCTGTTGGCTTCACAGTAGCAAGTTAAGCCCTTTATTATACCACTCTTCTCTGCTTTGTGGTCCTGAAAATCCTACACAAATAAAATTCGGGTTTTAATACATAAAATGCATGACTCCTTTGTAAATATCTAAAATTTCTACAAATGTGAAAATTTTGCAGGTTCTTTATAATCCCATTGAATGAGAGGCAGGAGCTAAGGATGAGCTTGTCTGGTGCCAGACTCAATAGTGAAATCCCTGGGAAATTAATGTCCTGTACCTCCTTATGTGTATATTTTTCATTTTTATAATTGTTACATACATTTAAAAAAAAATGGCAAGGGAAAGAAACAGGTTTGGAAGTTTACAGCTTTAAAGAATAACGGGCTGGTAAAACAACCTGTCTTTTTACATTTCTATTGAGACTGCTGGTGTCCTGCCTGCATAACCAGGGTATGACTCACAGATCATGAAGACATATTACATAGAAATGCCCAGTGGGGACGTATTTGAAGTGTGCCCACACTTGCATAGTACTTCTGCCTCTGCTCTTCCTGCTAAATGTTTTCCTTTGCTAAGTAGGACTGGTCAGAAAAACAGAATCAGACCAAAAAAGCCTGAAAACTTTCCAGCTGCTAAATCTCAGTTCTTAAATTTCAGTTCTTAAAGGAAGCTTCTAAGAAAGATGGGGACAGACTTTTTAGTAGGGTCTGTAGCGACAGGACAAAGCATAATGATTTTCAACTGAAAGAGGTAGGTTCAGACTAGATATAAGGAAGAAATTTCTTATGATGTGGGTGGCGAAACACTGGAACAGGTTGCCCAGACAGCCCCATCCCTGGAAGCATTCAACATGATATAGGTGAAGATGTCCCTGCTTGTTGCAGGGGTGTTGGACTAGCTGACCTCTAATGATTCCTTCCAATCTAACGTATTTTATGATTCTATGATTTTGAAAGTTCCCAAAGTCTGTACTTGCTTATATCAGGACTTAGCTGAAACCTTCTATGCATCACAAATACAAGATTTTATTTGATCTGTTGAAAACACAGTGTGCTAAAACAGCCAGAAAGCATAACCTTGCCATTTCTCTGAACTTCAAAGATCAGTTTATACAGGATTGACATGGAAAAGCAGGCTTACATACATATGCTCCTTCTTTGACAAAGTATTCATATGCTGTAACAGTCTCTGTCTCATTCCTTCACTTTGTACTACCCAGACCTCACAGAGAATACAAAAAACATTTCAGATTGCTTGCTGGGACTGCTCAGACGTGGTATGGAACACTGTTCAAAGCAGAACAACTTTGCAAAGCCCCTTTTCAATTTATTTTCAATATCAGAACATCTACCTGTAAGCATTTCTGTCTTGCTGTTGGTAGCATGGATTGTCTTGCCTGTCCTGTGACTGACAGCATATGCCACACCAGATAGTGAAGATGGAGGAAATAAGAATTTCTTTATCTTCCCTCTCTTCTCCCTAAAGTTTCTTCGGGTCACAGATATATAGATACGTTTGGCTAATGTAACATTATTAGCATTTTACAGTACGGAAGAACTAGCCCTTCAACAGAGCAAAGCTGTCTCTTTGAAGTATCAGCACAAAGCAGGTATTCTGCCGTGCACAGGTAATGTTAATTGGGTGATTCAGTATGCAACTGTAGACAGCAATACTTTCTGAAGGAAGCACACCTCAAAATAAGGTCAAAGCAGTTTTTCTAGAAACCTATATCAGAAAACAAGTTATTTATAATACCACTTTTATTCCTAGAAAAGCAAATTAGTTGCATGTGTATGAAAATAGCAATAGGAACTCTATGCAACAGTTAAAATACAAATACTAGCATCATACTAATCCTTAAACTCACACACACAAGGTACAAAAAAATTTAGAAGCAAATCCATCTACCCCTCCCCTTCCTTCTGCACCTACAGAGTATGGTACCCAGTGTAACCCTACTATGCTAGGGGAGGGACTGAATAACATAGAGGGCATGCATCTCCTAAGGATCTTAGCTAGAGGAACAAATTCAACTCTACAGAGGAGTCTTATCAGCTATGTGCTATCTCAGGGAAGATTGTGCCCTAAACTTCATAGTGCACCTTCCTCTGCTGAGCCTGGTTACTGAAGCGTAGAAATATCTGTTATAAATTGGCTACATAAATGCAATGTCACATATTGCCTTTTCTAAAATTTACATTTGATTTAAATTTATATTTTCATCCATGTTCAGAGAAAGGCATTCATAATTTACAAATGTAGCCAAAAGAGATTTGAATTCAGCTGCAGATACATAAACCTTTTCTGCTAAAGTACTTACTTTGCAATTAATATTAATCTAATATTGAACTTAAGTAAAACTTTATAAAATTTAAAAATTTTTACATCCAACAGTAGAAGAGAGAAAAAAAAATGGAATAGTAGACTTTAAACCAGCTAGTTCTTCCTTAGTCATAGTATGGAATGGTATAAAACCCTAAGAAAATAAAAGATGAGAGCATACACATTCAATATTTTTTAATGGAGCACCAGATTACCTCATTTTAAGATTCAGTGAGAATACTTACAGAGTGCTGGAAGTGGCCTTTAAAAACAGGGAAAGAGATTTCTATAAGAAATGAACAGACAAGTGAGCAGTGCATTTGCCTCCTGATGCTATGGCATAAGGCATGTCTCTCAAGGCATTACTCCAAAGCACACTCAAATAGAAATTCTGACAGAAGTCCAGGTATTGGACATAAATGTTCCTAGTAAGTAGGCTGATATAGCCACTCCCTGAAACAGGTTGCATTAGGCCAACAGAATGCTATGGTTTGGGGTGGGGTGGGAGGGTCCCCACATACTGAAAAATGTGGAGGTACCACTACCAGCTATTGAATCTATTAACAGAGAATAAAGATCCACAAGATTTCAGTTGTGCTAGAGCATCTCAATCATTACATACTTAAGCTTAAAACAGCTGCATTGAAAATGAAAGTGATAGATTAAAAAGGCAAGAAGTACAGTCATGCTGGAAACCTCCTTAACAACTGTAGTTTACCTGAAAAGTTGTATGATATAAGGTGTTTAGCATTTTGTCTTTCCTGAAGTTTCCCTGTTTACAAAACAAATAACAGACTTAACAGACTTCATAAGAGTCTACGAATTTCTTATGTGGCTGACTGACAAATTAAGGCACAGAAACAGCTGATATGCCAGCAAAAAAATTATACAAATATATGGTAGCTGTCTTCACAAATTAGGAACTTCAATTCAAAATAGGTATTTGGTGACACTGTATGCTTTTGTGTAATAAGCTATTCTCACCTTCTACCACTTCTGGGTAGCAACTACAGTCATGCGTTATATGATCCATCTCATTAAAATATTTTTCCCCTTAAATTAGCTCATCATGTAATATTTTTTGTCTATTAAAAAAAAAAAAAACCACAACAAAACCTAAACACTTTTCCTAAGAAAGCAAAAAACAAAACAACCAAATAAACTAAAAACTTCAAGACTTCTCTATTTTTTGCACCTGTCATAAAGAAAATGGATAGAAAGGGTACAGGGAAACTTATTACTGAAGATGTAATTCAGCCTCAGCGTTCTGATGATCTCATAAAACTTCATGGGTCTGTCAAAAATTTTTGACTGAATTACAGGAATGTTATCAATCTCTTTGAATCCATTTTCACATATGTTATCAGTGTCTCTCTGGACATTATTCTATGTACAAAACCAAGGTAAAATTAGACTTTGATCATTTCTGCTGGGCAGAAGTTTGCTCTTATTTCTTTTGAAGTTTTGCATCGAAGAATATTGTTGCTGTCCTCTTGCATTTCTTTAACCTTCCCTGAAGAAACTTTTAAGCATTCGAAAGTCAAATAAAAATTGGACTTCTAGAAGATGATGAACAGGAAACAATTTTAGCAATTCTCTACCTTATTTTGTGTATCGGTTCCCAAGTTTTCTCCTTTTTTTTCCTAATGTTGTAAATGTAACACATTCACCTACTAAAGCAAAGCTTGCATGTACTTGCTCATTTATACTCTTTAGGTCCCAGTGCTCACACCACAAAAGAGAATGGTGACCAACTCTTATGAGCATTTCACTGGATTAATAGACATTAGGAACAATTGTATTGGGTAATAATTGATCTAACCTGTTGAACATGGGGTCATAAATTTTTATATTGGGTGTCCACGGCAAGATGCTGGCAGCATAGGGGCTGCAGGGTGTCCTCTGTGGGAAGAGATCAGGGACTTCCCCAAGCTGGACACAGACAGTTCCAGCCAGCACCAAAGGACCCATCATAGGACACAGCCGAGCTCCTCAGCCAAGTGTGTGATGCCACTCTAAAAACTTATCTAAGAAAGAGGAAAAAACACTGGGGGTGGGGTGGGGGGGCGGGGTGGGGGGGGTGTCGCAGAACAAAAAGAGTAAAAAACAGCAGAGGGAACACCATGGTCAGAGCAGGAGCAGAAGGAGGTCCTCCATGGTGAAGCAGACCTCCACACCACAGCTCACATAAGACCCATGCTGCTGCAAATGTATCTGAAGAAAGTGAAGCCCATGGAGACCCCATACTGGAGGAGAGGAAAAGTGTGAGGAGGAAGGAGAAGCAGCCAGAAACCACTGTGTAGTGACTATAACTCTCCTCACCTCCCCAACCACTCAGGGCTGGGAGAGGAATCTGGAGTGAAGAGGTGGAGTCGACCTTGGGAGAAGGGTGAGGAAAGATGCCATTTAATGTCTTTGTTTCTCAGTATCCAAATATATATTGGCAAATATTAATCTTCCCCAAGTACAGTCTTTTTTGCTCACAATAATAAACAGTAAACAATCTCCCTGCCTTTTATCTCAGCCCATGAGCTTTCTTATCCCATTTTCTCCCAATGTTGTGCTGAGGAGGGAGAGGGAGTGAGCGAGCAGCTGGGTGGGTGTTTGGCTAGTAGCCAAGGTTAGCCCATCACAACATTTATAGTGTCTTTCTGTTTTCCCTTTTTAGACTGTTAAGATCAATTAAATATTTTAATTAATTAAATAGTTACCTGCCAGCGACTAACACTTGTGGCCCATCTGAGAATCAAACATCAGACACCTATTACATTATCAAGGACACTGATGCAATTGCTATGAATAACATCAGCCATATTGAGTACACCAAAGGCCAAACACTTTGCAGCATTATAAATCATGTGACAAAAGTGTTCCTCTAATTGTCTGTTTGGCTTCCAAAGCTGCCTTGTAAATGTTAACGGGAAACTAATTTTATAAACTAAATCAGAAGAGTTTGTGTAGTGTACTTCCCAGGGGTCACTGCAAGTATATATTAAGTGCTGGCCTTCAGACAAATGTAGAAACACAATGGACAACACTACTATTTTTCTTCTTGACCTTTTAGACCATGCAGGCATTATATTGTTTCCAGTTTTTGCTGTTATATAGTTATTTGCACAGCTCCAAAATTTTTGCATAGATTGTAAGTGAACCCTTACCCAGTTGCCTACACTCAGTTCTAGTGGCGTTCAATCCCATTGCGTTGGAGACTGCCAGAAGGGAACAATGTTTTTGACCTTTCCAAGAGAGACGCTGGTCTCTTAGGACTCAGCCCTTGAAAGACTTGCAAGCACAGTCAGGTTTATGTGCATAGACATAAGTAAGCCTTTGCACTACAAGGCCTTTAGAAGCAACCAGAAAAATACTCACTGATTTTAACACAGTAGTGATTGGGGCTAAATTCACCATTCTAGTCCACAGGTTTGAATATACTCACTTTTCCTAGATGCTTATATTTAATTCCTCTGCCTGTTCAGGATATGTTTTTCTGATTCCATTATGGCTCCTTTTTACCACTTAAGTTTTACCTGGTTGGTCCCCTATCTTTGCTACCTGAAGGAGGAGGAGAGGAAGGAGAAAGGAGACCTGCACTGTTTGCGCTGTTGCTAGCTAGCATTTCTATGCCGTGTCCACTTATGATGTGAAGCTGTTTGCCCTTTATTTCTGTTTCCTTCACATCATTTTTTAACTATTCTTTTCACATTAACTTACAGTGAAAAGTCAGAGGGAAAAGTTAATTACCATTTGCATTTCCTCAGAACAGAACATAAACATGGCCAAACCAGATCTCACATAAGCTTAGTCCACTCCAACATTGCCTGTAAATCACCAGTAACAGACGTTTGGAGAAAAAGTAGGATTCAGCAAAAAGCCTGACACTTCTCCCTAAAGCTCCCCCCACTCAAGCCCCAGGAATTAGGACATTAAGAATCTGAGAAATAGAGATGACATCTGAAACTGCGGTTAGGTACCAGCCAATGGTTTCATTTCTCTGTGAACAATAAGTCGCAGAGCAGCAGTGGCAGAGGGCAGTTATGCATCTAACACAAGAAACAATGTTGGTGCATGCCTGGGAGTCCTTTTCTCAGTCTTTGTTATATATTCATACCATGCCTCACACGTAATATCCCTTTCAGACATATTTATTCTCATATCAACATGCAGTGTTGTTTATAGAACTCTCCATGCTCTTTTTAAAGGAAAACCAGTACTGGGAACAAATGAAGGTTGGTATGTGAATTTAGCTGTCAAAATGCAGTTCACTTTCACAGAAAACAGCTATTCACAACCTGCTCCTCATCACCGCTGGCCAAATCCCCTTTGGGACCATGTCCTCCTTCATATATCAGAATAAATACAAGCAAAATTTAGTCATTTGAAAATCAAAACAAAGAAGCTTGGTCCCACTTAACTGCTGCTAAGGTATTTTCACTGATACTACTATTTAAACATTACTGCTAAAAACTGCAAGGAATGTGATTTTATCTGTTAAGAAAACATTTTAAGACTGTAATAAAGTACTTATAAGCCTAATATAAAAGGTGGAAGAAACATAGTTTATTTTCTTACTTCAAATGGGAGCTCTGCTATTTCCATATTTCCAGACAAATCCAGTTTTTCCAAGTTTTCACAGTCACCCAGTTCTGGAGGGACCGACTTCAAATTATTGAAACTGACATTGAGCACTTTGAGGTTTTTTAAGCAGCCTGTGAGAGAAAGATAATTAAAATCAAAAGAGACAGAGGTAAAGTAAAAATAAAAGGCATAGCCAGTTTACCAAAGAAAAAGCTCCTTAAAAAAAAAGTGCTGATGAATAAAAGATTAATAAATATTTTCAGCAGCGGTCACTAATGGGTGGGTGGGGGGCAGGCAACAATGTTGTGTTGCATTCATGCGGACTTCCCTTAATCAGCAAGGATTTGGGTGAGAATTTGAAAGGAAGCGGCAAAGACTTGCAAAGATCTTGATTCTACCAGGGATGAGATACTTACTGATCTTATCTGAAACTACAGAAGCTGGCTCTTGGTTTGGCCACTTTAGAAAACTTGCCTGCTAACTGAAAAGTATCTTACTATTTTTTATGGAACCTCTTAATTGGGAACAATCAATCCTACTAAAATTACTACATCAAGAATTCTGTATTTTTTATCCAGCGTTTCATACTTTTGATTATAAAAGATAATGGACAAGTGTGTTTGTTTCACTGTTTTCTTCATTGCAATTTATCATCCTTGTCAGCTTAATTCAGACCATTACAATATTCTAGGCTACGTTTAGTCACATATACTTTCTGTTTCTTTAATTAATAGCATTACATATTCTCCAGTAAAAACAGGTTTAGAAACATCATTAAAAAGCAAAATGTATTATACTGAAAAAATGCAAATTATACCGTGACATAGTCAAAAGGGAAGGAAGTAAAGAAGTTGAATGTATCAAATAGCTGATGTGTTAGCAACAGGATCCTTAAATACATACATAACAAAATGAGAACATTCAACAGACAGCTGTGTTATTGATTACACAAATGATCATAGAATCACAGAATCATTAAATGGTTTCAGTTGGAGGGGACCTTCAAAGACCTTCTAGTCCAAAGTCCAGTCCAAACTGACTTTGAACACTTCTCCCATGATGAGGCATCCACATCTTCTCTAGGAAACCTATCCCAGTGTCTCACCACCCTCATTGTAAAAAAATTCTTTCTCACAGCCAATCTAAATCTGCCCTCTTTCAGCTTAAAACCATTCTCCCTTGTCCTGTAACTACAGGCCCAGGTAAAAAGTCTTTCTCCATCTTTCTCATAAGCCTGCTTTATATATTGAAAAGCTGCAATAAGGTCTCCATGGAGCCTTCTCCAGGCTGAAAAAACCCAACTTTCTCAGTCTTTCTTCACAGGAGAGGTGCTCCAGCCCCCTGACCATTTTCATGTCCCTCCTCTGGTCCCACTCTAACAGGTCATGTCTTTCTTGCACTGGGAACTCCAGAACTGGATGCAGCACTCCAAATTGGGTCTCACAAATGTGCAGTATAAGGGGAAAATCACTTTCTTTGATCTGCTGACCATGCTTCTTTTAATGCAACCAAGGACATAGTTGGTTTTCAGGGCTGCAAGCACACAGTGCCAATTCATGTGCAATTTCTCATCCACCAGTATCCCCAAGTCCTTCCTTTTGGGGCTGATCTCAATCCTTTCATTGCCCAGCCTGTATTGGTATTGGAAATTGCCTCAGCCCAGATGCAGGATCTTGCGTTTAGCCTTGGTGAACCTCAAGAGGTTCACATGAACCTACTCCTCAAGCCAAAGTCCCTTGGCGTATCAACTGTGCCACTTAGCTTTGTATCATTTGCAATATTCCCCTCTTCAGTGATATTCCTGTGATATCGCCTCTAACTAGTGACAAAGTACAGCATTCACAAGCAAAAGCAGCAGTAAGAAACTTACATGCAATTCACCAGTTGAAATCAGGAGATAACATCTTCTGTTGGCAAACTAGTACAAGACGTACACGAGAGTCACAATTTCATATTATGTCAGTCTTCTATTTATAAACAAATTTTTAAAAATAATCTGGTGTTTCATGAGATTTGGATGACACTGGAAAGAATCTCCCTACGGTACATCTCAAGCACTCAAAACTGTCATAACAGTGAGCTTATCCTTATGGTACTAATGCTTACTTAAACTCTCTCTAAAGCAAAAGTTATTTTAGAGCTGATCACCTTCTGCAATGTGTGGAAAACCATACCAGAGGCCAGATGGTGCTTCCACAGGCAACGACAGAGAAGAAACATAAGGAATTGAAAGCTGCACATTTTTTTTCCCTGAGAAATTGCTGTTTTCAAAGGGAGAGGCATGCAGTTTGATGGCTAATACTAGCAGCCACCAAATCACACAACATTTTACATAAACCCCAGAGTCTTTCTTAGACACAACATTGTCTTCAAATGACAACTGGGCTATGCATATTTTTCTTACAGGTGGCAGACAAGCCGTATATGGTAAGAACTCTGTTATATTAATTTCTACAGGTTGCAACAGAGAAAAATACAGGAGCTTCCACTCAGCTTCCTCCCAGTTTTAGCTCTGCCAGAAATAGACACTGAACTAGTATTTCAAAATTCAGCTGTCCTTTTAGGAAGGTAACGTGTCTTTCCTATTTGCTATGAAGTGCTGTTTTAGTTAAAAGAGCAGAAGCAATTTTTTCTGCAAGACTACAACAGGTATTGTTATGGCAGTGCATTAGTGTCCCACAAGGGTCATTGGGGCTGGTACAAGAGTGTAGCAGAAGCACCTTAATGGTGTAAACATGTGAAGTGCCTTATTTCCAGACTTTTAAGCACATGGAAGTAATAGAAGTTTAGCCTATCCATGATGAAGCCTCACCAGGTTTAGTATCACGATGTAGACAAATGAAGGTATTATATCACATGCTAAGTGGCATATACAACCACTGCATTGCAACAAAATAATCACTGAAGCAGAAATGCCATAAAATGGAGCACTAGAGAATCGCAAATAAATTCCTCATCCCATTAATCCCTCAGTGAAGGAGAGTAAATCCCACTGGAATGAAAAAGGAACTACTTACTTATTAACACCGAGAGGTTTTGTCTTTTCTTTTAGCGCTGGGATATTGTACTGGGCTTGTCTGGAATGGAGTTAATTTTCTTCATTGCAGCCCTGTCTGTGTTTCGGATTTGTGACCAAAGAGTGGTGATAACACACCAACATTTTCACTATTGTTGAACAGTGCTTACACAGCATGAAAGTTTTCTCTTTCTCACTCTGCTGGCCCAGTGAGTCAGCTAGGGGTGGGTAAGAGTCTGGGAGGGGAGAAGTCCAAGACACTGGACCCCCATTGGCCATACTACAGCATATAACATCACATTCAGCAGTGAAATCTGGGGGTGGAGAAGGAACGTGGGGAGAAGTTTTCCAAGGTGGCTATTGCTCAGGGACTGGTTAGGCATTGGTGAGCTGGTGGTGAGTGATACTTTTTCATCACTTGTATGTTTGCTTGTTTGTTTTTCTTCACCTATTAAATTGTCTTCATCCTGATGCACAAGTTTTCTCACTTTTGACTGACCAAGCAGATGTGGGAGGCTGAGCAAGCTGTGTGAGGCTTAGCTGCCTGTGATTGTTAACCCACAACAGAGGTATATGCTAACTTTCAGCCACCGAAATTTCTACTTCTTAATTCCATTAGTAGCTGGAGAACAAGTCACCTAGCACCACCAGCCTCCTAGTCATCGTCTTCTCTGACTCTGTTGCGGTGATGTACCTCTGGTGCATAACTAGGAGACACTGAGTAGAATTGCTTACAAAAAAAAAAAAAAAAAAAACACAACAACCAAAAAAAAACCCACAAACATCTAACTACCTTTCAGGGCAGAGTGACAGAGACAAGCATCGCTTCCCTTTCTGAATTTCTTGCCTTCTGAAACCATGAGTTTTCAAGCTTGTTTCTCCTTTCACAGTTTTTAATATGTATGTCAATGTTCACAATAGTTTGTCCCAGCTTGCAGGTGTAAGGAAGTGAGTAAATAGAAGATGCATCACATTTTTTCTGGTCATATATAATGTCTTTCTAATCTGACAGAAGTGCACTACAGAATCTACAGGCAATTGCCAGTAATTGCTGTAGCTAACGTTATGAAAATTACTGGAAAAAACCACGAGTCTTACAACTGAATTTAATTCTGATAACAAACTCAGTACATCATAGCTAAGTGGGATACAATTCACTGAGATCTGCCTGCAGGGAGCAATCTCTCGCAATTCTGTGTTACAGCTGTTTTTTCACCTCTAGGCTCTCCAGTGGCTTAAGTTATGCCACCTGACAGCTGAGCAGTAGCCAAGTATTAACCCTTCTTCTAGGACCATAAGACATACATAGCACTCACCGGGACCTCCTGGATAAAATCCTTACACCATCACTTCATATAATCTCATTTTTTTATTTATTTCATTCCTTATTAAAAGTAGTTTGGTTTTTTACATCCACTGTACTTACAGAAAAACAAAGTTAGAGAGTTTCATCTTTTCCATGATTTGGAATGGTTTTCAGATTGCCAGTCTGAATTTATTTGTAGACGTTTTATAAACATTAATTCTTTTGCCAATTTTATCTTTAAATAGCTCTTTTCCTTCCCTGATGTTTACTTCTGTGATGTTTTCACAGGTAGCAGACATATCAGAAATTATTTTACTAAGCCAGTTTTTCTAATCTCCTCTCACAAAATAAAAATTCCTCTCCTCAAATAGTCCTAATAGACTTCTTTTGTGTCTGTTCCCATCTGAAATAACTTTTCTTGAATTTGGATGACCACAACTTTATGTATGTATCACACTAGACTGTCTTTCTGTGAATGTTAGATTAGGGATTTTATTTCTTCAGTTACTTGTATTTAATGAGCTCATGACTTCCTGCACAAATTATTAACTGCTGTGTACATGACCTTGAACTCTGTAATCATTAATTTAATCTCCCTGCTTTCTTGGAAGCCCATCTGCTCATCCAGGCTTTCATATTTCCTTCTGTTTGTGCAATGTCAATAACACCCAAACTGTGTCCGCAGAAAAATTCAGTAGCCTAGTTCCTCAAAGTTTCTTAATTAAGAAATAAATTCAAAACTGATCCTTGAGAAACTCCACCAGTGATCTTCTTCCTGATCGATAGCTTGTCTTTCCAAATGAGTGCCTTGTGGCCTCTGCTTTAGCAAGTCTTTTGCTCATTTTCACAATGTTGTATCAAAATCCATTTTATTAGATCAAACATTCATTTTCCATAGTTCATTGTATCAAGTACTTTATGGAACATCAGATAGACAAGACATACTACTTAAAGATCAACCATCTTCTCAAAAGAAAGACTGAAACCAAATCAGTTGAGCACAACTTGCTTTTCCTTTATAAATTTTTAATTTCAACCTAGTTTCCATTCAGGTCCACATCTGTAATTACTCCCTCCTCTAAAAAAACTGTTTAAAGTCTTACAAGCAACAATCTTCACAGGGATAGAATTAGGTTATATGAGTTGCCTGAACAGTAATCTAGGTTACAGACTGAGACCTTTTCCTTTCTCAGAAAAAAGGAGTAAGATTGTCACTCTTCTTTTCCCCTAAATCTGTTAAACAAGACTGCTAGGCTACTTTTGTGAGAGAAGGAGCACATATATATGACTATAAGACAAGATTCATCACAATTCAAAATTCCCAAATCTAGATATCTTGGCTGAAGGAATGCAAACTTGGGGAGCAATGAATCCCTAAATTACCTTCAAAAGTCATAAGCATTGTCAGAAAAATTCCAGCCATTCTCATCCACGTTTGGGGTTCATTGCAGTAACAGCTGGAGGATTAGGAGGGAGTGAGAGGGACAGTAAGGCAGTATGAACGACTTTCACTACCATGTAATCTGTATTTAGGAGCTTATTTATACCTTCTTAGTGCAGTTCTCCAGTCTCTTAGGTGTGGTGCCTAGCCACCCCCAGGCTATATATAAGCATACAATGCAACCATTGAGGCAAGCTTAGGAGGGGACAGAAGGGGTGACACCCCTTTCACATAGGCACAAATGTAGGGCAGGATTAGACTGTCATACCTGCCACACATATATTCAAATAATACTCAAGCACAACTTTTCAAATAAAAGTAGTAATAATAAGATCACTGCTGCTATAATGCTGTTGTTAGCTATGCTTAATGACA
Source organism: Falco cherrug (assembly GCF_023634085.1). NCBI lineage: Eukaryota > Metazoa > Chordata > Aves > Falconiformes > Falconidae > Falco > Falco cherrug. The sequence goes on along the minus strand of NC_073720.1, from coordinate 46,016,332 downwards.
TTGAATTTTCACTTCTGTAAGAAATGCAAATTAGGGAGTTAAACAGCTAACATCTCTGTGTTTTCCAAGAGAGGCAGTAAAAGCGTAATGAAATCCATGTCTTCCCTGGCAATTTCACCATTAAGAATATTTTATTTTTAAATTGGAGCTGCAATGTTATAGTTGTTGCCTAACATAGCGTTTATTCCCAGGTTAAATTTTTATTTCATTATTTTAAAAAATTAAACCAGTAATTAAACACTATAATTTTGGATGGACAGTGCAGCACAGTAATAACAGTAATGCAACTTGACCATTTTAAAAAGCCTACATTAGTGTTCTCAATACGGTGTCAGAGACAAAGTACAGATGAGGTTACAGAGAGTCTTTATTACTTAAGGATCCTATTCAATGCAAACACAAGTCCACTTGTATAAACTGGAGTAAAACACAAAGCAATTTTTTGCATTGATCTGCAGTGATCTGATAGCAGCTTTCTATGGGCCAAGACAAATAGTCTCCTATTTCCAGTCTTCTCTGTGGAATCGGTGACATTGCCTTTGATTTATCTGAAAGGAGATATTGATGTTCAAGCTTACAGGTAACAGTTAAAACACCAATTTATTCTTTTTTTACTTTTGCTCAAAACATCCAAGCAAAGTAGGGATGAAGACTTCCTGAAATCCTTTTGCATAATAAAATTGTAAAACCTCTTTTTGGCACTAAGACTTATAAAAGCTATAGCACTGTAACAGATTGACCATGGGCTAGTAGAATTTCACTCTTTAACCAACCTTCATGTGTTCAATTAAAAATATTTAAACATGCTGAGAGAAATTGCAAGTCACTAATACAAACAAAAATAAAAAGGATAAATTTGGGGAATTTGATCTGTGCGCAGAGGAGTATTAGTACAATGTAAGGGCCAGGGGAGGAAGAAGGTTTTCTTGTAGGAAAATAGAGGTGGAAAAACATGAAGTTCTTGTGGACTGAATGGTAGAGAGAGATAGCTTTGGGGAAAAAATATAGGGTGAGGGTCTACTGAAAAGTCTAAAAAGAAAATTAATTACAACAAAAATGCAGTGAGCTGAATTGAAGATACTTTGGTAATCAGAAATTCTATAGAAAAGTATGTGACTTCCTGTTTTCATGTGAGCAGTTAAGCTGAAACATGGACTCTTATCTCCCTGGAGATCCCCAGAAAAGAGGATAACTCCCAAGGGCAAAGCAGAGTATTATACACTCAGTCTCCAGGATGGGAAAAGCTTCCCCAGCATCAGAAACAAACAGGAAGTAAAATGTTTGGGAGGGTAGAACAATACATCTTTATCACCTTGGAAACAGAAAAAGCTTCTTCTTGGATAAAACTTTTCCATCATAACCAAAATGGTGTGCACAGCCTCCAACATTCCCACTAAGACCCAAATGAATACTGAGAAATAAATCAGTTTGCTAATACCAACCTGCTCTGTGTAGGAACGTGTCCTAACATTGTTATACATAATATAGTTACATAAAGCAATATGACAAAGTCAATTGATAGGAATATTTTGGCAAAAATAATTAATGTAATGAATAGTTTCCACGGCAGTCTGATCTCAGCACCCAATGGCACTATTTAAAATCCATTCAAGAAATTTAGCTTAATAAAGTATTGGCCTTTGCAAGATCCAGTGATGTCAAAATTTTTAAAGCAGTATGTTTCTATTACATTTTAGTACAATATTCCCATTTTTGATAGCTTAAGCAGATGAATAAATAAGATTGTTTCCTCTCTAGTTAGTTCAATTAAAAGAACAATTTTGTACTTTTGTGATGTACTAGCCAATGGTTAAATTTTGAGGAGCTTACTAGCTGTTCAAATAGGAGCAAGCCATCACTGCCTTAAAGCAGCTGTCATCCTCCTAAAAAGAGTCAACTTGAGACTGAGGGTTTTAATACTTTCCCTTCAAATGGGAAATATAAAGAAAATTTTCCTCAGTTGTATACAAGACTGAGCTGTTGGACCTGTAATATTCAATAATGAATAAATGCCAAGTGTAAAAGATGAATCTGCAGCTTTTCAGAAGTAGACTGCATTTAAACTGAGAATACGTATTTTCTTCTTGGAAACTCACACATCAGCACACTAGGAATCTATTAATAGAAAAAGCTATTTTAGGTACCTAGAAATCATTAAAACTGTATTACTCACGGTTTTCCCCTCTGAGTTTTAGGAAATTGGATTAATGGCATGCACAAATGAAATTCTATACTGTAAGATAGGGAGGAGACCAAAACAATTACTGTGATTTCTCATTAAAATATGTCTCAAAAGCACAGTTATTTTTCCTCTGAAATATCTGGCATATCAAAAATGTGAGAGAACATAAATGAACAAATATTTTATTAACAGCTCTTTGAAATGTTTCATGAGTAATTTCTGGGACAAAAAATCCTGATACACCCTCACTATCCCATCCCAGCACAAAAGCTTTGGGATCATGTGAAAATGCAGTTCACTACTTTCTCTGTGAATGTGGGAACACATTCTACTGAATGTTTTTGAGTACAGCAACCACTAATGTACTAGTATTAACTGATATTCAGCAGATGCACTGCAGCCATGCAGTCAGAGCCAGAACTGCAAACTCACCTAGAAATGATTGCCAAAGAAAATCCCCCAGCTACCCCCATGTTCATTTTTTCTGTTATTCCCCGGAAAACCAGACCTGACAACTTTGAGACAAGCAACTACTCCATTTTACAGTTTTCTCCATTTCTGTTTACTTGCTTCCCATGGAAATATTTGCTATTCCACAAAGAGAATCAAATCAAAAGTATTCTTGTCTGATTTCCGACCCAAATTTGGTCTGTTCAAGTGCATAGATGATTATAGCTAAGAGTATGATTTGAAATATCTGAGAATGGATTCAAGTCTTTCTTTCTGATTCAGAGTAGAACATTCCCTTCTAAATCAAGTAAAACAGGAACACGAACTTCAGTTCCTGCAGGTATTTTAGTCCAAAGACTGCTATGCAGTGATACATTTTTTACTGTAAATATTCTTAGCATCTCCTGTTCTCTCACACCTTTAAGGCCCTCTTGTGAAAATCAAAAGTAGACCAAACATGGCTTACCAGTATAGTTTCTGCTGGATGATTTGTTGCTCTAAACTTGGCTTCAATTCTGTCTGAAGATTAAAGACTCAACAGCATGCATGTCACTGCCAAATTTAACCATCTGTCATTACTCTCAAGTATGTTTTAGCTGTGATATTTACCTACTTGCTGCTGTTTTGTAAACAGAACACAAGATGATGAATGCATTAGCACTTAACCTTTCCAGAGACCTTACCTTCTGATTTAGCACCCAGTCCTCACTCCTTGCTTAGAGCTCCCAAACCAAATCCACATTGATTATTTTCCCTGTGATAATTTAGCAGCTAGGTAAATAAAGTATGAAAGGTTTCATTTTGAAGCAGCATCCAAAAACTTCAAAATATCCAAGACTTTTCATAATAATGTCTTATTAAAATAATGAACATTTAAAATACATAGTAGTGTTTGTCTGTATGCACGTATAGTACATGAAATAAAAATACAGCTATTTGCAAGCATGCCACCTTACATGTCCACAAAGAGAGCATTATACAAATTGAGATAAAAACTCCTCTGTAATTTATGCCATAACAACAAGGGTATCTCCACTGTATTACTAATAGGTGGTCTATCAACACAGGACATTCACTAAGACTGAAAATCATTAGGCAGTTTTGGCAAAAAAAATGTGGAACTCTTCAGTTGCACAGTCCTAGATGGGCTTTTTTGTATTGTTTCTTTTTAAACTACATTGGTAAATCTGTGTCTTTGTCTGGATAGGCTAGAATTGCTGCTGTGATGTAGAATTATTTTATGAGTAACATCTATGGCTAACCAGATTTGTTAATTTGGTTATGCAGTGTCTCAAAAGGAAAGGTTCAAAAACAGGTTTCTCCAGGCGAGTTGTTTAGTACAATCATGCCCACTCTCATATAATGAATCCTGACAAAAAATTCTGAACAAGAGTTCACTGTTAAGAGAAGGATGGTGAGTGCTGTAACTTTATGTCTGAGGCAGGACTTACAACAAAAGGTTTCCTAACATTCACTGGGCCGTCCAGTTAAACATTTACATAATAAAAGTGCAACAAAAGCATTAAAAGGAAGAAAGCAACACCTTCAATATAAGCTAGAGGGATGAACATATATAGGAGGGAAAGTGAATAAATGGGAGTAACGTGAAAGCTACTGATAAGCAGAAATCATCATTTAAATGTGATTGAAAGAACAGTTATTGCTTCTAGAAGCATTTGAAATTTTCTTCCCAGTTTCCCTAAAAAGGGTCTTATGCAGCCTCTACATTACCTTCCACAAAGAATTGGTTATGATAGAATGATGGAAATTTTATTCTGGAAACAGACTTTACTACCATTCATAATCACTTTCTCTTGGGGATTATTTTCTTTAACCATGCACAATATTGCAAGAAGAAAGAAAAAACTTTCTTAGCCTTTACCTGCCTCAACTGTCAAGCAGTGACCCTTTAAAATCTTATGTTTAGTGGTTTAGGGTAGCCTCTGGAAAGAAATTATGTCCTTTCCCCTTTCTTCAAGACCAACTAGTGGAAGGTGTTTGTCCATTAAACTCACTGACCCATCGGAGTTCCACGGTCAAAGTGCTAACAAAACAGTTAGTTTATTTTATGTCTGTTATCTCCTGCTTGTGTCTTGTTTATGATTTGTTAGTGTATTTAGCTGCTAGGTTGAAACTACGAAATATATCTCTATGTCAGTGGGAAATTTTCTGTGTAAAATGTTAGTAAATAAATCAAAAGCATGAGTGTTACTCTATTAATAGAGTAGAAAAAGAGTAGAAAAGTATAGAAGAGTCTAGCGCTGATTTCTGTGTTTTAGGGTGGTCTCTCCTTGTCTTTCTTACTTAAACCTCTGATAACTATGGAGGTGGAGGTTTTAGTTTTTATCTTATTTTTTTAAGTTGTTAGCTCTTAGCATATATACGGAATACCAATCATGGGGAAAGTTTAGGACTGTTGCATTTAAAAACAAGGGCTAATGTATTAGTACCACTGGGTGCATGGACTTGACTATGGGGATCTCATAGCAGACCCGGTTTCCTCAGCTTTCAAAGATACCACTGGCTACAGCAACACTCTTCCTTGTAAGACCAGTAAATCCCTCTCAAACCGTTACAGTCTTTCAAACAAGCTTTTAATATTGTACGATCAGAAAACACAGGAGAACCAAACACTAGAAGTCTTATTATGTAGCTTAAAATAACAAAGACCGAAGTATGTATGCATTGAGAATGTGTTTCTCCAAAAACCCTGATGACATGATGGATATACCACTTTATTAAATGGGGATCATTACTGAACTCACTACAAAATTCAAAAGGTGGGGTTTATGCAACATTATATTTTTGATTCCTTTTTATCACAATCTTATGTTTCAATTAATCTTGTTTGAGGTTTATAATTCTGTAATACTTCTGTGTTTCTTAACCTGTAAGGAACATAACACACCACCTGTTCTCAGAAAGAACTTTTGATCTACTTCAACACAAATAACTGCCTTATAGTACTTACAGTCAGATAACAAAAGTGTCAGACTTTTCCCATGTGTAAGCCATACTATACACATGGTATTGCATACAACTAAGCAAGTATAATTACAGCCAAAGAGCTGTAAAAATTTAGAAGGGACTGTTCACTGGAAACAAGCAAGAAGACAATTATCATTAATTTGATAAGGATATCCACGGATGTTCATTTCCCTGTAATACAGCAAAATGGCATAAGCATAAACAGCTGAATATCTTGAAACCACTTACCAATTTCCACTGGGAGGTGGTTGATTTGATTTTTTGACAGCTCCAGTACTCTCAAATCTTGAAATAATGCAATGTAGGCTGGAATGGTTTGTATCAATGTACTGTACACGTGCCATTCTTTCAGATAGATCTGTTCTTTCAGAGAATCTGGGAATTCCTGTAAATGAAATAAGAACAGGTAAATAGAGAGCATAAAGTTAGAATTTTGTTCTACCATGCAGGGGGGAAAAATTTCACAGCCAAATCTCCACACTTTGCCTTAACTATCTTGATATAGAACAGCAATTTGCCAAACTCTCATAGGAGCTCTTTGCTTTTGAAAAGCATTACAGCTGTCACTACATATTCATTTTTTACCTGCTAATGCAATCATTTTGCTCTAAAACTGACACCTATCTGAAGCAGTCAACTCGTTTCATGTCTCCCATACTATCTCCTTTCTTCAGCTGGAGGATTTTTTTAAAAACACATTTCAGTTCACACATCAAGACGCAGTAAAATGCAACATGGAAGAGAAGAATGAGTGTGTGGAGAACATCTAAACAGAATTTGCCAAAAAAAAAAAAAAAAAAAAAAAGTGTCACTACATTCTTAATACCTGCCAATGTTTCAAAATTTGTTTACCAGTTTACCAAGATAGAGCACAGTCCAAGGAACAGAAACATTTCAAATAGGTTACACACAACTTTTGAAAACCTTTTTTCAAATAAGAGACTTAACTTCCTAAGTTATTTCAACAATGTTTTAAAATTTTTACTAGATTTCTTTAGGTAGAATAGAAATATTCAATTTTTAAATCTGTCCACAATCACAATTCATTCTTGTTTAGACATGTAGAATCTTCTTCTTTTTAAGAATTCCAGTATTGTTCCATATACACAGCAAATAAATTTGCTTCTGAGTAATTTTCAGACTATTCTATTTGTCCAAAATTTCCAATGTATAAAAGTTACTGAAACTAAAAGTTTTAAAGCCTTTAATCCTTCCAATTTTTTTAATTAATTGATATTCAGTTCAGATGTACACATCTTTGTTTCAGTTATGTCATAAAATTTCTGGAACTTGAAACAGACAAAAATCAATTCATAAAGTTGAAGGTAAGATCATTTAAATTCCACTTTCTAATGCAGCACCATAATTTACCAGGTTGTCCTGGATTTTATAACACTGTCCACTGGTAACATCTAAAATAAATAATCTGTATGAGGTCCTATCACTAACTTTGCTCTTTAAAAAGTCACATAAGAGTTTCAGCCTGCAATTCCTTTATAACTTCCAAATTTGTTTCCTGTGCATGAAGAATACAACACAATAGGAATTACTGGTTTTTATCAGAGGACATTACCCCACTTTTTTTTTTTTCTAGATTTTATAGATCCCCTAAGACATTGACAAGAGTGATGCATTTTGGTTGTTTTTTATTAATTCTGAACTTCTTAACTAGGAATAGTACTACTTAACTCCTAGCTAAACTAAAACATCTAACTGTAATTATAAATATACTGGACTGTTGATTATAAGGTGTCCTTTGGTTGTGGCTGGCTCTAATTTCAGTCCTTTTCAAATTTAATCATGCAGACATTTCTGCCTTGCTACCTGCCTTTCCATATTTAATACAGATTGTTTCATTTCTTGTTTCATTTTCTCACTAGGTGTATATCTCATTGTGATCCATCTTACATATTTGTCAAATTATGGCAGTTAAAAAATAAAATGCCTGAAATGCCTCAGGGCTGGTAATGAGAAATCTCTGCAACTTTCTGGAGTGGGTTTCCACTCCTCCACCTTCAGTGTTGCACATTGTTCTGCAGCAAATAAAAGAATAAATGTCAACTGCAAATTCAATTAGTGTTGTCTTTCCTACCTGTACAGAATTGAAAATGCAGCTCATAGGGGATAGCGTGTAGCTCTAGTGTCATGGATGCCATTGTAGGGAAGAACCCCAATTCACAGAGAAAGCACATGCAGGGTAGGCATACTGGATTGAAAAAGATGTCTCAGTAACAGATAACATTTGCTACTCTCTTTCTCCACAGTCCAGGTCTGTCTTTGTCTTTCTACTGACCTACTGGTTTTCTGTACCTTGTCACAACAGACCATCTCCAGCTCCTTACTGGCACATACAGCAGGGAACAAAAGGGAACGCTTACTCCTGTGAAGCCAACAGAATTGCTGTTCTCCCAGACTGAAGGGAATATCCCACAGACTTCTCCTTGATACACTAAAAACAGTGCAGCACACAAAGCACTCTCTCAGATTAAGAGCAAACTCCTTCATTGTTTTAGAAAAATTAAACCAAAACATTTTTTTAAATTTTTCTTATTAATAAAAATTTTTTTTAATTAATCTTTACTTCTGTATTGAGGGTATGTGCAGTAACTGAAATAAAATCAGGCATAACTTCAAAAGAATGGAAGGAGGTTCCATTCTTCTACCAATTGCCCTGACTTACTTTTTTTTTCTTGATATTATTTCTTTAAATTGTATAATCGTATTTACAATTTGCAAATGTAAGCTTACAAATACTTTGCTATAATATGGGGGTTTTAGCATTCTCCTCCTAACAATATATTTTGTGTTACTGAAACATAAACTGATGTGATATTTTACTTCATTTACAAACTAGATAGGGATGGGAACTGAAATTTGCACAAGCCTTACATTTTCTTTACTCTCTGATTCCCTTGTGTTCTTTTGTAATCTTCTGCTGCCATGCTAAAGCTGGCAGCCTGCTGATAAATTGCTCCATGAAGACTGACACTTGGAGGATAGCCAGTTTTTTGCCTTTAACAGCAAAACAATACCTCAAACTCCTTTGAATTTTGGGAGAGGGGAAAAAAACAACTATTGAAAAGAAATAAATAGCAAACCTATAAACATTGCTGATTATGTTATTTCTAACCAGGAGAAAATTTACCTGCTAGATATGAGCCTGAACTAAAATGGTGGTCAAAGTTCTGAGAAGTTTCAATGTAATTTCTTTTCTATCTCTGTAGTTTTATCTGTCATGGGCCAAATCAACTCCTTGGATCCAAATCTCCCTATCTTTGAGAAAGTTAGGAGTTAGTTCCAAAACTAATATGTCTCAGGGACACCTTTATTACCTGGCTGGGTCGGTTGTTTTACACGTCAGAGGAAAAAAGACCTCTAGAAGTTAAACAAGCACAAGAGACATTTTCTCTGTCCATTCAATGCAGCAATTCTACTTGACCCTTTGCGCCAAATAAATACCTCACTGCTCTAACAGCTGGGAATAACAAATGGAAATTCTCTGTTCTCTGTGAAAATACACACTAAGTTAGATGATAAAACTGTGAGAATAAATACCAAGGTATTAATTAATTTGCTGCCTTTTTCTGTGAAAAAATGATATGCAAGGTCATGATTTACAAGTAAAGGATTTTACCATCACTCATTCATTTACTTGTCATGCACATTTAACACTGAACTTGTTTAAAGTACATATGCATCCAGATCCTCTGCTTAGGTAAAGCAGCACAGCCAAGAACAGTCCTGCTCCGCATTTGATGAATATCATCACCTTTCCTTTCCCAATATTGATGTCACAAATTCAAAAATTTGTTTTTCCTGAATATTTTTTGAAAATCATTTGAAATTCACTGACCCACTGGAGAATCAACATTCATTAGTCAGGAGCAGAAAGTAAACACTCAGAGGGGAAAAACAGTTAAAGTGAAGTCACTGAAAAAATTATATGAATATTCATGGAATTATTTTGCCATAGTTTTCATTCTGCTCTAGTAGCAGTGCTATTTCTCTGAAGAACTAATTTAATCCTGTAGATACATGTCTACATGTACAAAGGATCTCAGTGAAGGGTTTCATCAACTCTTCATCATTCTCTCCTAGGCGACTGATTCAAACAGACAATTCAAGAGTTCAGAGTCCTTACACAGCAACTTTTTGTGGTGGGTTTGCCTGGAAAACTCTCAGATAAATAACAAGTTTTTCTGAAACATACCTTCGGAACCTCAGATTACTTGTGGCACAGTACACCATACTCATGCTGTCAATCCCATGGGTTTTGCAAACACCAGAGGATTTAAAAGACTCACTCATGGGGCAATACAACTGGATTCTGCCTAATTTTTTACAAAGAGAAGTGAAAAGCCTGCCTGATTTCATTTACATCAGGTTATAAGACTGGTTCCTTTGTGGTTATAAGACCTTTTCTTTCCTAATTCGTTACTGTTCCCAGCTGGCAGAAATGCCAGTGATAACAGACACAAGTTGTAAATATTTGGTTGGTATGCAAAAGAGTAGGCAAGGACCACTGACCCTTAAGGATGTTGTCACACAGCCTCTTCCAGGTGGAGTTCTGACAGACAAAACTATCTCATCGCTGTAGTTATCAACCACTGTCCACAGTAGAAGCTAATCTCTCTGGACAGACATGGCCAAACCAGTACCCAGGTCAGAGGAGGACTTTCAGATTCAAAGGGACTCACTGAGTATATGCTCTTCAAGCACGAAGGCTTGATATTAACCCTACTGACAGCGTTATTCGATTTCCTTTTAAGTTCGTGTGACCATGCTGTTAGAAAACCTTTGTGACTTGAAATGTCTAGAGGCTTAAACTGCACATCTCAAAAAATTAGCCTAAACATGAATGATAATTAGTAAGAATTAATCATCCACAAGGAATTACGGATCTGCATAAACAGAATACAATTCCTCAGAACTCATATGCTGTAAAATCAAGCCCTACTCTCTTTAGCTAGTGGTCTGTGCCTATTTCTGTAACCTAACATTCATTGTATAAGCTTTATTTTTCCTCAGATATGTTTAAGTAATTACAAGGAATTATTAGGAAAATTATTATTAGGTCTCCCCCTAATGCAAATACATTAAAATTTCAATGGCATTTGACAGGTGGAAAAAAAAGTGGCACAGGGGTCCTGGAAGGAAGAACATCTTAGTAGGATTTCAAAATGTGTTATCTGTTCTGATTTTCTCCCTTACAAAGGTTCTCAGGAGGAGATCCAAGATCTTTTCAAAAAAGCACTATCCAGGTGATTTTCAAAATAATTTTCCAAGCTATTCCAGTATATGATGGGGTGTTTTATGAAACCCATTTTTAACCTGACACTCAACAATGCAGAATCAGTGGGCCAGATTCACTGTTACGCTGTATGGATGTGGAGCACGAGACGATAGCATCTTTGCTACATGTCTACACTTTTACCGTCTAGACAGCCTAGGCACTGATTAGTGCCCAACACAAGCTACCATTCTAACTGACTGCAACGTGGCAAATAACATCATTAGCTGATCTGTGCACTCAGCTCATTTGCTGCTGAAGTTTCCAATGAGAACCCTTCCACTGAGACCTATGGCAAGGATGTGGTAAAGCCACTTGCTTTGATCTTGAAAAATCCCTGTGCTGGGGATTACTCCTCCTGAAGACCTAACTTCACAGCATCCAGAAAGAGAACTGCTACAGCCCAGAAGCAAGCCCTGTTCTCAAAATTAAATCTGTAAGTCATACCAACAACCTACTCAGATTTAGCTATCAACTGTCTGGAGGATATATTACTGCTTCACTGATGAGAGGAAAGGGGAAACATAATGGAAACACTTATCAGCTAAAAGCAAGTGAGATAGAGGATTGAGCAGCCAGTTCCCAAATGGACACTTCACAGGGCTGTGCTGTTTGCTGCTGCCACCCCTAAGTGGCCAGCCAACAGCAAGCTGAGCTGGCTATCTGCCTGTAAAACTGCACAGGCAATCCCAGCTCTGACTTCTCCTAGCGTCTGAATGCTTAATCATCCAAACTTTCATCTCGTAGGTGTATTTGTGTGCAAAACACATTAAAACAAAACCACAACTGATACCACAGGTCCCAGCTATGTAACACGCAGGTTTCTCTGAGAAAACTGTCACATGTCCGCAGACCTTTTCACATGCAAATTACCAGCCTGTGCAGCTTTGGTTGTATAGTCTGAAAATTCATTTTGCCTAAGTGCACTTTTTTGTGAGAGAGTAATAGGGGAAAAAAGTGTCATGTCTGATTCTGTCTTTGGTTTAGAAGCAGCAGTCGAGATTTAAGAACACAAAACAAATGACATGATTTGTATAACCAATGTAATTTTTACTAAATTTCTGCAATAAAGTGAAATATACTTCCTTCAGAACTTTATCAAGAGAATTTTCACATTTTTTTAAATCGTTTTCTGCTGTTAGAGACTGGTGATGTTCTTTGATTTTTAATAAAGCAGCTTTGATTTTATCTTTGTCTGCAAACACCTGAACTATGTCACAGTATCTTGGTGAAAAAGAAAACCCACTTTAACCAGGCTAGAGCTGGACAATGAGGCACAGTGTTTGTGTGATGTGGCCACAGAGAGCACAGGATATGTAGACAGAAAAGAAGTGCAGGGTGATTAGGAGTGTACTGTTCAAGGTAGCATTATGTACATAACAGTACACTGATAGCTCTTAAATGTGATCTTTCAGTGTGTCAAATTGAAATTAAATGCTCTGGAAAGCAGAGCAAATTATATGTGTTTGATTTTGCCTCCTAAAGTGAGGCTTTGTTTATGGTGACAAAGCAAAATGTTAACAGTTTGCCAAAAAGAGAATAAGCAATAGAAAAGTTTAGTTATACAGCTCTCTGCTCCCTGATGCACTGAAAATATTTGCAATTCCTACTATATCAGTGTCTAGGGAGCTGTAATATGTTTTTTTGTTCTAACTTACGTACAAAGTTTACAGCACAGGGAAGTGTGCAATATAAGACTACACAACTTTAACTTCATTTCCAAAATCCAAGGCTCTTGAAAGATGAAATGTGATAGCTCTCCCGCAACCAGTCCTACCACATGAATGGCTGGCACTGACTGAAGAAATAGCCTCCTTACTAGAGTTGGAGGGGAAGCAGGGTTTTCTATTTTTCAAAAATTTCATCTATTTTGTGTTTATTTGGAAAAGAGCTGAGGCCAGAAAAAGACGAAAGCTGAGAAAGAAAAATCTTCATATTCAAGATCAAATCTGGGGTAAAGTTATATCAAAAGAACTGTTTTAGTAAAATTTAGCCATTTGATCAATTGACTTTTAACTTGCATTTTTATAATGAAGACGTCAAAAGACTTTCATGTTAATAGTGTGTACTCTAAATACATTTCAAAGTTTTAACATATCTAGAAGCCTTCAGACCAACCCTATTCTGCCTTTTGCTGCATTTTGAAACAGCACTAATTCAGAGCTTACTTCCAAACAGCTGTTTCACATCAAACACAACTGCACATAAAAAATGCTTTTTTCAGCAAGGCCATTGTGGATTGATGGTAATATTAGTTTTGATTTGAACAGAGCTTGACAAAAATATTAGCACACCATTAGAGCAAGAAGACAGATGTCTTGAGTAGTAGAAGACATCAACAAGCCAACAAAGCTGAATGTTTTTTGCATCTTTTTCCACCTACTGGGGAATTTCAGAGAAAGTTACCTTATTGCAATATGATTGCTTACACCAAAATTTTTGAGAAGGCTGATTTACATGTATCAGTAGAGAATTTAAAATAAGCATATTTGAAAACTAAGCCACTAGTTCAGTGTAAGATAGGAAGTGCTTTTGTCACTTCTAATACTGTGAAAAAGCATCAATCTCATATGCATTGGCAAAAAAAAAAAAAAAAAAAAAAAAAAAGGGCTTTGGGATTGGAAGTTGCAGTGCTAGGCTACCCAAACTCTTTAACAATAGAAATATTTTCCATTATAATTACCATCCACTGCTCTCCAGAAAGCTGAAAAATAAACTTGTTTTTTTCCTTATTTGCTTCATCTGACAAAGCACGCCTCTTCTGGAGCTGAGGAGTCTTTCCGTAATTGTCCAAGATCTTTTCATCAGTGTTTACAAAGCCATTCTTGAGGTATTTTGATTGAGGAATGCCTTTCTTCCGGCACTCTAGTATGAAATTCCATTCCTGCTTTATCCTGAAATAGTGTCAAAAAATGGTTTATGTGAATCAGAGGAAACAATATGGCAAATAAGCCTTAAAGCTTCACCTTTGTTTGCACAAGTACTGAAGAAAACAAAAATATGTATTTCATGTATTGACCATTTTAAAAAACCAAAATAAAACAAACGAAAATACCCAGTGTTCCTGGAGTCATGCTTAGATTTTCTAGACTCACACACAGATTTCAGATGAGCAGGATTTCATTTACAGATTATAAAACAGATACACTCAGGGAATAACAGAAAAGTAGAGACTAAGCACACTGTCACAGAAAACAGCATGAATGATGCCCGTTATTTCAATAAGGTAGGAAATATATTCTCACAGAACAAGTTCTATGCGTAAACAAAAACAAGGACCTGGTGATATATGTCAAATTTTTAGTTGGAATGAAGTCATTTTAGAAAGTAAGAAGTTAGAAAAATTCCCTTTTCCTTGCCCTTTCTTCTTCAAGTATAATGATCTTTTTTTATTTTTTTACGCATTATCTTCCAATATCATTGTACCAGGTAGAGGCAAAGGTCAAAGTTACCACATCAAGTACTTTCAGATTCAATTTCAGTGTTACTTGAGGCTTACCTCCAGGACAAATTTTTACCCATATAACTTCAGGTGCAAGCTGAATTTGACATAATGAAACACAACAAAAACACATGCTTTAATTTAAGAGGGATTTATTTCAGCTTAGTCAATTAAGGAAGAGGTTGATCAACTGAAGCAAGACTTCTTTATACCAAAATAAGACTGTGCAGAGCACCTTGCTTCATAAATCTGATCTCATGCTTTGAATGCTATATTTTTGTGAGATTCATTTATGTGATCTCCACCCTCTGCCAAATTTTTTAAGCTAAAGACTTGAAAACTGACATGTGAAGAAGGACATAAAGTTCAGGACAATGTGCCCCCTAGAGAGAGTCAAAAGTGGTATGTCCTATAAAGAATCACATGTAAGTTTGTAAAGTTCAAGCAGGAATTAACAAAACCTGTACACCTATTCACAGTTAAGCAAGGGATTCTGAGTGAAATGCTGAGACGTTAAAAAAATGGCACATGAAACAGAATGCCTGGTTTTAAGTCACATACAAGAAATCTGTTATAAACTCAGGTACAGGAAACATCTTTCAAACTTGGTGAAAATAAGTATTTTTGGGGCACTCATAGCAAGGTATGAGATAGAAACTACAGGGCAGAATATATTTATGGGAATATGATAGCATAGATTAAAATTTGTATTTGACTCAGTGCTATCAAAATAAATCTTTAGGGATCAAAACTGCGTGCCTAAAAAGGCAAGGTATTACTGAGGCAGCTGTAAACTGCCCAGCACGAATTGTGGCACTTACTGAAACCTTAAGGGATGTTAGGGAGAATTTAAAGCAGAGAGCACAGCAACAGCAAGAGACTTCAGCTAGCAGCATACACATAGTACATTAATGCACTGCAGACAATATACACTTTCATACTGTTTATCAAACCAGCTAGCTTGAGAGACCACAGGAGGACCTGATGTCATTTCAAGGAGCAGCACACTGTACGTAGGTCATCAGAGACCTACAGAAAGCTCCCTCTATAATGACAGCAGTGTACTCCCATGAAACATCTTTATAAAGAGAAAATAAGGAAAAACATCTACAAATATTTCAGAAGATGAGCTGCATATAACAGTGAAGTTGGTTGAACATCCAGCTCACTGGGTAAAGTGCTGGCAGACTGCACAAAGACGGCACAATCTCAAAGTACATTCTAATGAAACCACTGTAAGGATCTCTTTCTCCTCTCATTTCCAAAAACAGAAAAATAAAAAAGATAAAATGGCATTTATGTTCAAATGAAGAAATTAGAAGGCAGAACAAATTCTGGTAAATTAAATGTAAAACCACAAAAAAACAAGTGAAGCCACTTACTGCAGGTATACAAATGAATAGGAAAAGGATTTCTAGAATATCAGAAGCAGAAAGCCTCTCAGAGAGACAGTAGGAGCAATAACTTATCAAGGTATGAAAGGAGCAGTGAAGGAATAGTTAAGGAAGTTATTGAGAGCTGCAGAAAAGTTATCCTTGGCTTCAGTTTTCATTAGAGAGATCAGTATGTTCTTTATAAGTAGGCATCTGGAGGACTTTCTGATATTTAAAGTGTCAACAGAGGATGACTGAGAATAAAAAATATACAGATTTGAAGTAAATCTCCCTGTTTCTCTCAGTGTCTAATTGTAGACTGCTTTATACCACAGCAAGCTGTGATATATAAATGAGTTAGGAAGAGAAAGGTTGGACAGACAGAAAACATGTCTAGCAGCATCTTCAGCTCAAGGAGTCACTCGAGGTACTACAGCTGCTAGTACAGTGATGGAAGAGTTCACCACCAACCCATAACATCTCAAGATCTTTTCTGAAGGTACTTGAGATAACAAAGACACGAAAAAGGTTATAGCAGACACAGGTCCTTAGCCCATTTTGTGATCCTTCAACATGTTGCATCTGATATTTCTGGTTACAGAGGGAGAGACAACTGAGTACCTGATTGCGCAAGGCAGACCTGCTGAAGGGTATCCCCTCCAGCTGCACTGTGGAATCACTCAGATGATGGAATGTTTCATATCAACAGACATGAAAGTTGAAATATGTCTCTCAGGACCAAAACCCTGGCATTCTTTTTTTCTAAAATATTCTGAGTGATTCTAGCTTTGCTTATCACTGCTGCTTCTCACTTCCCCTTCCAGTCCTCCACATAGAGCTTTTCTGTCCCTCTGTGAAACTTTGCATTACTGACCTCTCATTTCCATGGAATTCCTTCATTTTCTTACAAAGCAATCAACATTTGATCTCAGTGCATAATTCAATGCACTGAAAAAGCTTGCCCCAAAGATGCTTTTTTTTTAATTGATTGCTTTTCATTCATGCACAAAAAATGACTGACTTGTTCCTCACAGTATAAATTCTAAGAACATTAGAAGCTTAACAAACAGAAAGAAGAGGTCAAGAAGTCTAACTCTCAATAAGAAGTAAGGCATCTCAGTGCTGGCTGACAGGTAGACCCCAGGAAGATGACAGCAGAGGTCTCAGATCTAAAAATTTTCTCTCTCACAAGGAATTTGAAAATAGCATGAAGGAAGCTACATTAAAGATGAAAGAATAAACTGTCCTGTGCCACTTTATTGATAACATGTACAAAACACAAATCTCAGGAGGTCATGACACATTGTTAGCAAAATAAAATAAAATCCACTTAATATAAACTGCTGTTAACCAGATCAGTCAGTGAAATATTGACCTCAGAGAAAAGACAGGCATTAAAAATTAAGCCTGTTTAGGAATTCAACATGAATAACATGCACTAATGTGGAAATCCTGGGTCAAATTTATTCTTTACTTATACATTAAATGATGGCAACATGCACTGTTAATCTTTTAAAGAATGTCTGCTTATGGTCACCAGGCTAAGTACTGACAAACACATTTTGAACAGATGGAAAGTGAATTAAAGCAGAGCAACTTACATGCATAATTTTGTACAGTACATCTCAGAATGAAAACATTATATATCCTAAGAGCAGAGGCTCTAATATTTTACAACCCCTGCTTGCACCCTTGGGGTACGGACTAACCAAGTGAATCAATATGAGCTTTCCTGGCCTGGAGGTGCAACTTACATTAAACTGGTATGTATCGTTAAGCAAAGATTATAAAGCTGTAAGCTGCAGGTTACAATTGAGATCAAACCAAAGGGATCTGTTCAGTTACATGGTTGTCACTCAGCTCTGTCTTTGTCAAAAAATTGAAATGATGGTAGTTCTTCAAGGTATTTTCATAAAAGACCATTTTAAGTCTTCCTTTGGTGATAATCCTCAAATAAAACAGGATTACCACCACATTAGTCCTATCTAGAGGTTACCATGTGAATCTTCAGGAAAGACACGAAAGGCATCTGAAAGTGTGGCAAACAGGAAAAAAAAAAAAAAAGACCACACAAATAAAATCAGCCTTTAAATGCACTAATATACTTTCAGAGAAATTTAATTTCTGGTCTTGGCACTTTAAAGGCTCCTGGTATTCCAGGAACACATTTTCATATATGACAAAAAAATGAGTTGGTTATTAAATCACATCTCTCCTGAAGTTTATGTCTTTTTATTACTGTTCAGCAATAAAATATTTTGATCTGCCTCTAGAGCTTGATCAAACAGTTGCCATCAAATTAAAGAAACAACCACCATTTTCAATATTCAAAAAGTGGGTGTTAGTCAAATCAAGCCTAATTTAGGTGGGAGTATGAACAAAAATAAGTATTTTTTCTGGACACAAGACAATGAGAGCTAAGATTCCAACTCAGCTAACTACTCCAGTATTTCCACTTGAATTATGCAAATAGTCCAACTAATTTTAAAACAAGCTGATTGCATGCTGCTTAAATTTATCAAAACAAAAAAAAAAGTTATGTGTCATACCATCATCTGTAACACAAAAGCACACCTAAAGCAGACTAAATGGTAGAGGAAAGGTTAGTCACTAAAGCAGACTGCAAACAGTAGAGGAAAGGTTAGTTCTAGCAAGCTGTTTCCAATACATGGCTGTTTCTCAGTAAACTTTCAGGACTAATAGCGTATAGATATGAAACAGGAGCCACACAGAAATGGAATAATCAAGTAGTTCCAGTCTGGTTAGTGCTGAAGTTGTCTTCAGGTAATCATTCCCCAAATATTACTTCACTATTGGAGTATGTCTGCAGCAAAAAGATTTAACAACATATAATTTTTTTTATTATTATTATAAATATTTCCCTTCAAGGATATGGGAGTCCCTTGCTTGGCATTTTAGATCCTCCAACAAAATCACAATTCTAATCAACCTGATGCAAACAATTACTGTAAAATAAATTCAGTGATCACACCCTTCAAAGGAGCAACCAGCTTGGAAAACAAGAAGACTGCATTAGTAAGGATTCCAGAGCCACCTCCGTAAATGAACAGCGGCTGGGTTTCTTCGAGTGGTTCTTCCTTCTGCAATTACCCACTGCTCAACATCCAGTTAGGAGGTCTTGAGGAAAAGCTGTTACTCTAGACAAAGAATGGAAGTTTCATTAGATGGCACTGTTACGTCTAAATCTGGATGGAAGAAATAGCCAGCACACTACATGGTGACACCAGTTTAGTACTCCTGGGTGATGTTTAAATCAGAATCACTAGCCACTCAGGATCATTAAATAAACCTATGGAATTTTTATAAAAGCATGACAGTTAAACTGAAGCTTAGCCCAAACTAATATTCCTGATGGACATCTGCTTCAAAATCAATTGGATTGATTTAATTTCAGTCCCTCTACCAGGCTTTTCCATGGATTGTAAAGGATTGTGGCTGAACAGCAGCTCTTATCTTTCAACACATTTGTGTGCATTATATTAGATGCAAGGTGTGTATGCACAAGTACCTAAGAACAAAGGCAAACAACTTAAGTGGTTATAAGTGCTGCAGATCTACTCCCAGCTTGTTGCCTATAGTTTCTGTTTGGGACGAAGGACTCACAAGCCTGAGTTTCAGGCTTGCTTAGAAAAAATACTGAATTGGCTATTGAGTAGGAGAATAAAGGTAAACATCACAAACAAAATCGTAGTTCAGGTACAAACAGTTATAACACTGAAGTTTAGCAGAGAGATAAAGACAAATTATTTTATTAAACAAACACATAATCTGTCAGGGAAAAAAGTTACTGTCTGCCTGCAGAGTGAAAGTTTTCTTTTGACATTTAACATTCAGGAAGTGTGTAGCTCAGGAAATACGTGCATATTTAGCTAGCCAGACCTTGAAAGGAAATTTCTGGAGAAGAGACACACTGGAAGAGGTGGCTGAACAAGCTGTTATCTTTGCTGCATGTTTGGTTGGTGGAGAGGGGAGGCTGTGCCATTTCACAGCTAAGATTTAGATAGCTAATCTTGGTAAATAGCTCTGCTGTTTCCCCACTTCAATGTTTAATTTGTTGACCTTCAATTTTTACCTTACCTCTTTTCAGACAAAAGACAAATATGTAGCAATCCTTAAAAAAAAAAAACCAAAAAAAAAAAAAAAAAAAAACAAGCTAACTGTAAACTTTCACTCTTATTCCCTTTCCAAAACAGTAACTAATAGAAAGGAAAAATTAAATGGGAAAATCAACATACCACATCAAGTTAGCCTGACATCATTCAGGATTTCAGGATACAATATAAAATCATTCACTACTACCACAATCTAGAAGATGAAATATAAAGCAATGATATAAACACAAGCTTCTTTCCATAATATAAACTCTCATAAACATGGAGATAACCACAGAACAGTACGCATTTTTTGTAACATTTCATGTTTCATATTGTATGGGAGATTTAGAATGGGCTTGTCTGATGGGATTAAGGACATGAGGTAAAATGAAATTAATCCTACACAACACGGTACTGTTTCTTTTTATTTTATACTCAGTTGCTGGTTTATATGTGCTCCCAGAAGCAGTGGTTTTCTTTTTATTTTATACTCAGTTGCTGGTTTATATGTGCTCCCAGAAGCAGTGGTTCCTTAAACTGCCATACTTCCACAGTCCCACAAAACCAAAGGGGAAACAGAGGACTGAATAAACTCTACTTAAAGTGATGTGATACCAGTGTCTGAGATCCTGATATGAGCCTCTCACAATACTCTTAAGTAGACTGTTCTCCAGAATCAGCTTTCACTGGCCAGCTGCTTAAACATGTTCTAAACCTGTAAGTTCCCAGAATCTTTAAAGACTGTACCATTAAGGCAAACAAAGTTCAAGCTCTGTGTTTATTTGTGAGGTTTTCCTCTTAGAAAATCTTCAATCACAAACTAGAAATATCTCACATGTGGCTGCTTACTGACCCTGCATGAACTAAATTACTTTGCCCCAAGGCAAGCAAAGTTCCCTAGAGGTTAGTTGGGAGTTTTTCCTCAAATAATACATGCTACATTTCACAACATAGTACCAGGTAGCTTTCTACATAGCAACACTGCTAAACTGGTAAAGAACTGCACAGTCTCAAGGGCATTAGTGAATTGTAGCCTCTTTGAGAAAAATTGGACTTTAAAAAAAAAAAATAAAAGCAAAGCAGCCTCAGCAGGTCAGATTCCAAACTCATCTGTTACACAAGTATATTTGCAGAGAAACTCTTAATTTCAGCCCTACTTGGGAATTCACTCCAGCTGCTAGCAAAAATAAATATTTAGAATATTAAATGCTAGAATGCAGTCCCCAGTTCAAGAAACTGCCTTCTTTGAATGTCTCCTTGGAATTACTGTTTTGGGTCATAACCCTTCCCAAAATGCTTTCTTACTGTGACTTGACAGTAAGTACCAGCATTGATTTCAGTGGCTTTACGTGACAGTGATAAAATATTAATCTCCAAGTAGAATATCAGAATTTTGTCAGTCATGAAACTCCCTAAAATAATGAAATGTATTTATATATACAGGGAAACATTATTTCTATTAAGCATTTATTTATAATAATGACAATTATATTTATACTTTTGATATACTAACAACAAGCAAAATCCTGTCCTATTTTTGGCCCAACTATTTTCGGGAGCACTGAAAAGCATCTAAGAAATAACTTGCAATCTGACTATTGGGTCCTGAAGATCAGTGGTCACTGCACATTTCATAAAACAAAAAGTATTTTCATTTTAACATAATTTTACATTTTATTACCAATACTTTTATGACTTTGACCATTATTTTACAGATTAATCCATTCTATGAGGCCTGCATCATAAGAATGAACATGAGCTTTCCTGATAAAGTGCATCAAGATAAAGTACTGTATGTAAATTGCAAGCTAAAGGAAGAAAACAAAAAAACAAATCCTTTGTGAATGCTGAAAATACACTTGGAAACTTTTACTTCTCTGTGTCATATCCCAAGTTTCTCATCTACAGCTGATGCAGGAAGACAACAGAATGACTTTGGACCTCATTAGTGGAAAAGATCAGAACAAGCAGTCAAGCTCCACTCTTTCAGCTGGAGGGGTGGCTACAAACAAATAACCACTGGCAGAAATAGCAGGGAGAATGTATTTTTACAGAAAACACAAGTCACAGTAAGAAACGAGGCTTAACATAAGCTACTGACAAAAAAGATGGGAGCTGAAATTAGCTACTTCAGAGCACATAAGGTTACCCTTTTCCATGTAGAAGTTCCTCATGCTTGGCACTTCTTGCACTAGGCTTTGTTTGGCTTTGCTTTTATGTTACTAAACTCAGAAGTTATCTTCTGCACCACAGAAAACCAAAACCTAAACCAAACATGACAGGGGGATGTTGACATTTAGGTCCATTGGGACCGACCTTTCATCAGTTCTCAAGATGAGTGCATGTGCCACTAGAAGCTACAGGTATGGATTCCTGGTCATAATATTCTTTTTATGAAGAAGGTCACAGCAGTACCCCAAGAGTTATCTGTAAGCGTAACTCACAAAGCAAATTTTTTCTGTCCATCAGCTCATAGCAAAAAGCAAGCTTATCCTTGCTAGAGAATTTAACCTGAAGGGTGACCTTCATTTTTTAATTTTTTTTTTTTGTTAGGATTATAGTTTTTAATGCAAGCTTTGGGTTTAGATAGGAGAACCAAGACTGCAAATATGGATGCTTTGAAGAGAAAGGTCTTACAGAAAGGGCAATCAGTCTTTGTATTACTCTGGTCTCCTCCTAGCCCAGCTGCTCTGTTGTCAGTGAAGCTGCACTGGCAGTGAAATATCTGTGAGTCTCCTGAGATGGCCAAACCACCACATGAAGGTCCAATGCAATTATGCTCTTAAACAAGGGCACTGTTTAACCCTGTACATTTTATGTTTAATGCAGAAAGTGGGTTTTATTGCTTTCTTCTCTTCTCAGAGTGGAAAAATGATAAGTCATATATATGTTTCCAAATGGGAATGACCATAAAGAAACCAAAATATTGTTTAAAAAAAAAACATAAATTAAATAAAAATAATAACAGGATTAGTGGGTGCAAGCATTATAATAAAGGCTGTCTTTAATAATTGAACAAGAAAAAAATTCTCTGATAATTCTTTTATTCTACCCTTTTTGTCCTATTAAGAAGCAATTGTATGTGTCCATTTATTTAATTCCTTTCGTTCCTCCTGTCAACTGAGACATAAAGTATTTCCACGTACTGAATTTTATGAGCACGTTTCATGAATTTCATAACAAAAAGCCATACTTTTATATAGCATACAAGAATAGAAAGGTACAAAATGTGTTATTTTTCTCTTCAAATTAAGTCTACACAGTAGACAATAAAATATACCATTATTAAATCACAATGTACACAGGAAAGAGCAGGGACTAATGAAATACAAGTTTAGTTTGTGCTGCATTTCCCACAATCATCTGAAGAAAGGAGGTGAGAAATCATTGAAATCAACACACACACACCCCCCAAAAAAAAAAAATTAATCATCTGACAATGCTTAGTATATAGCAATGTTAGTGGATAATAAGAATGGATACCATTAAAATTAACAACATAAAAGTTGGCTTACTTCTCCAATGAGCTTTTTTCTAATCTTTCTTTCTCTTTCCTCTGACGTTCTTTGTTCTTCTTAACTCGAGTTTCCCACAGTCCTCTTATGAGAGAAAAGTCAAATATTATCACCTGATGCCCCATACTGTCAACATTAAGATTCTCCTGCAACAACAAACATCATGAACACCTCAGGAAAGGAATAACGAGAAAAATAAGGAACTAAATTATGATGTAAAATTAAAATTATTTGTGCAAAAAAAGTTGAAGTCACAAGAAACATTAACATAGTATGCTTTCCGTCTTACCCAATTCATTTGGGGTTTTGTGCTGGCAGTAGTCAATACACCATACAATTGTCTTCTACATAAAAACTATAGCAACAGCTAAATGGTGACTTTTTGTATTCTTTTCCCTTTCCAAAATAAAGGCACAGTTGCAAAGAAATACTAATTTCATTAAGTAACACTGATGAAAATAACTTCGAAGACTTTGTATTTTTAACAATTTATGTAACTAAAATTAAAACGAAATGTCATAAAGAATTTATTCATTGTAAGTCACAAAAAAGCAATTAATCTTGGGTCATCATGTATTGATGTTTATGCACGCCAGCTATTCTGTTCCAGTGGAATGTAGGAATTTCCAGTGTTTGCACAGGTAGATGATTATCTGTGAAAGGCATTAAAAGACCAGCTCTGTAACATGCAATGAAAACTTACCTAAGGCAGAGATAAGGTAAAGAGTTCCCCATCTACTAGTATGCATAGAATTAACTTCCAACATTCAGAGATTTGGTATCAATGTATCATATGCAGTTATGAACTGAGCTGAATTGGAACCTAACTCACCAAGATTTCCATATTCAATTAGAGCCACAGAAACTTCTTGCATGAACCCTTCCCCTACTGAAGTCCACGACCAGGCTCTCATTCCCTTTAACAGGCATGATGCTTGAGTATGACCCAATATGAATGCTACCTTCTTTTTACTCGAGGAAAAAAATGCACTGTAACACCTTTAACAACCCCAAGAGATGAAGACCTCAGATATTACATCTTGTGAAGTACAGCAGGAATGGCAACAGGATATTCCTTACTAAACTGTAGCAATGGATCAGTACCAACAAAGAAAACAAATCGCCTACTAAATCACTAATGCAAGTACAGATACAAATCTTGATAAAATAGATAAAACTATACACTCTTGCTTGAAGCACTGGTGAGGGTACAATCATCACAATACACTGGTTTTCATGAAATGCAGCTAGACTGTCTACAGATCACTTCTGTCATGCTTACTTCTTTATAATATGGTTTGCAATATTCTTCATAATATGGACTTGCAAACAAATCTTATAAAATGGATGTTCAAAGCCTTTTAAAAATAATTGCTTCTACCGAGATAAAAAGCAGAGAAAACAAAAATCTCGGGTTTTTTTTATTTGATTGAGATTTCATTAGATACCACATTTATTATACTACTAATAAGCTAAAGAAAAAAAAAAGAGAGAGAGAAAAAAAAAGAAAACAACAGCGGACCATCTACTGAGCATTTAGAAAGCAATCTGCCCCTTCCTTTACTGGGTATTTTCAAGCTTTCATTTATTACTTTTTCCTCAGACCTTACTGTGACCATTTTTTCCAAGCTCTACATCCTTCAGCTGGGGCTATTTATTATCTGTCTTTCTGCTTCAATACTGAGGAGGAAGATTTTCCCCTCTGCCTTTTTCCTCTTGCAACTTTGTAACTCTCCCCTTTCTTTTTCACCTCCTTTCACTTGTACATCTCTTCGTAAGACATAACACATAAAGGAATAATTTCTTCTGAGCCAGCAAAACCCTCAGGTCCTCTAGAAAATGCACAGCATGGACTAAAAAGGATTATGCATAGGTACACCAAGATAAAAGGTTTCTACCTGTTCACCTTATCTGTGATCTCCGTAAGAAACACACTTACAAATATGTCCAAGTACTGGCACAGAGACTGGTCAGAGACCAGTATTTTTCTATGACATAGTCTTCTGTATCTTAGGATGTTTATATAAACTGCCATCTTTGCTGTTCATAAAGCTGTTTCCATTGCTTGTTTATCTTTTCAAGCACTAACAGTGAGGCAAAAATAGTTCCCAACCTGTCTGGAACCAATTGCTGACAACAGCCAAGTCAAAACCCCATTAATAGCAGGGTAATGAGAACAGTGACCTTATTCTCAGCAGAAAGGTTTATCTATAATCAGCTGCATCCTTCTAAAACATATTCACTAATAATTTACAGGAAAACATTTACCGCATAAAATAAAACATTCTCCTCTGCTGCCCAAATCAAGAAGCCCAGTGTCAAGGACTTTCCCCTCACTGTAGCTGCAGACCAGCAGTCACTCTACTCTGCAGGATCTAATTCATTTTAAAAGACCAATTCATAGCAGTGTGCTTTGGTATGAGGGCTACTGCAGGAGCTGAATTGCTGAGAGACAGTGAAGTGGCAGCTGGACACTTGACCTCTGTTGGAACTAGATGGCCTTAATCAACACAAAGTCTGAATAAACTGTGAAAGTACTCTATTTCTTTGACTTTCTCCCCACATTCCTGTCTCTCAGGTTGTCACCTGTTCTTTATTGAGACACTGATTTATTAGACACTCACACTGAAAAGTTCATACAGCTTTTATCCACATATTGGATTAGGCTGCAATGCAGTGCATTGGGCTTTTTCTTCAATGGTAAAACCAAGCAGAGGAGGAACATGGGTGGGAGGTGAGCACTGTCCATCATAACTCCTCAGGACTAACCTCTTCAGAAGGAGCAAAGCCACAAATCCTGACCACTTCACGGGGTGCCTAAGGCTTTAGAAGTATTCAACAGGACAATTGTGAAACTTTGATGCTATCTCCAACTCTGAAAAGGTCACCCAACAGCTTTCACAGGGTTGTTGCTTTTCCCCATGTCCTAGTCCAAACAATGGGCATGAGGAATCAAGTGTGATGGCAGAATGTATGTTTCCCAGAGTGCAGACACCACCATCTTCCTGATGATAAGAAGCTGCGCAAAAAAGATAACCTGGCAAGCTGGCAGAAACTAAACTTACCTGTTCCTAAGTGTAGGTTCTTTGGGGTGCCTGCTCACAAATGCATGAATTTGTGACAGAAGCAGCAAATACCAATAATAATTTCCATTTCTAGAAATACATAGGGCTGTACCTGTTCAAGTTCACATACAACAATTGCTTTCTTCCAGTCACCGGGTTAGGCCTGCACAAGAAAACCTAAAGCTATCCTCTGTTACTCACAGGTGGAAAGTTACATTTGAGTAGAGAAATGCCTCATTTTAGGCTTCTTCCCTTCAAGTGGTATTCTACCTCTGTGTTCACTCCCATACTCAGACTCTTCACAGGTAATCACTGGGAAGCATTTTACTGATTGTCGGAAATCACAGAACCAGTGAGGTTAGAAAAGGCCTTCTGGAGGTCACCTAGTCCAACCCCTCCTCAAAGCAGTCAAATGGTTGTTCACTCAAATCTACACATACATCAGCTCCCTTCCTCTCCAATTTCCCCATCCTTGTGTAATCCAGCATTGCTCCTTTCACACCCCATATTTACACATGTTCATTCAGGACAAGCTTTGGTCATACTTACGAGAGTTACCCAACCCACTAACACAGCAGTAAGCAAAAAAACAAAAAACATACTCAAGTTATTTCTCACCCAAGAAACAGGCAACCTTCCTTTTATTAAGGACAAGTCCTGACCATAAAAGTAACTGTCACCTGCAATTGCAAGACTCTACTTCATAACTGCACTGAGTTTGCTGCCTAATGTCATCTTTCTTGCATGACATATACATCTAAATTATGCAGCAGATCATCAACACACCTTTCTTAGATGATGCATTGTTATAATGTTCATTCAGTCTTATGAGTTATCAGTGATATAGATCACAAAGCAAGGCTCTCAGTAATGCATGATAACGAAAGCACAGTGCTTTCCAGGGGAAAAGGGATTCAGGAACATAAAGAGAAGGCAAAGATGTCACTTACAGAAGAATCATTTGTGAAGAAAACAGTTCCCTGTGTAAGACTGTGGAAGGAAATAATCTTATCCCTAACCATTTACATGTCCAAAGAGGTAGTCTACAAGGACTTAATCAATATTCTTAAAGGGCAACATACTGGGAAGTCAGACTGATTTCTTGTCTTTCTTGTGATGGTTATCTCAGAAACAAAGCTGGCCATACAGGATACATTTCTTCTTTTAATGATTGCAGTATTTTCCCTTCATAATCAGCTACACATTACATTTAAGGAAATATTGTAAGTAACATATATATTTAAATTAAAATTTAAGAAGAATAATTTTTGTAATAAACATTTGCATTACTTGGCAAAGTGACACTAGAGTTTCTAACCAGAGAAACTTGCACTAATGGCAGAGGAAAGACGTTTCCCTTTGCTTCACTCCTTCCTTCTTTTTATGCTTTTCTTAAGAAGAGGAAGAAGAAAAAAATAACACTTATCTGGGGGGGGGGGGGGGGCGGGGGGGGGGAGAGGAATCCTTTTGAACACCATTGCCTTTGCACATCTTCTCTTCCTCAACCAGCAGGTTAGAGGTTAGATCATCAGCAAACTTGTCTCAATTTTCATCAATAAGGGACTTACAAGAATCCTTATAACTAG